>NW_027526422.1:31038395-31155895 GCF_048455015.1 Haemaphysalis longicornis | reverse complement strand
CGTGCAATTAAGTTATTTGATTGCGTGAGCAATAAAGGCCCATCCCGGCAAGAATTTGCGCCTTTGATCCGCAGACAGAGATCGACAGGGCGCTTGCGGAGAGAGGTGACGTCAAGCGGAGCTGGCACCGGTTCGCTGTCTTCGCGCAGCTGCGGGCTGGGTTGCTCGGAATTAATGAATGAATTAATTAAACTTTATTTACGGAAAAATTATGGGGAGGAGAAGGGAACAGGTCAGGGGGGAAAGGTGGGTCACAGGTGGAACCCTAAGTCGAGGGCTCCAGAAGCGATACTGCTGCTTGGCTCTCTCCAGCAGGACCAGCTCGGGAAGCGGCGGCGCGACGGTGCCTGACGGGCCAGAACTGCCCAGCTTCCCAGCGAAAAATAAAGTACAACGGGAGTGTAGGGCCGAGTAGAACAGAGTGGGAATGACGGCGAGGGAACGCCGATACCGGGGAACAACAAACCGAGTGACGGGCCGCCAACACCACTTGCTTAAGCGAGCAAACGTGACAACTTATGCATGCTTTCGGTTCTAGCGGTCTCAGTTGTAACGTTTGCTCGCTTAATGGTTGACCCAGTGTTCGTGGGGCGTGCGAGAAAAGTCGTGTTCCAGACTTCCTAAGCCGGAGCAAGGCTTGGTAACCGGGCGGAGTCTTAAGTTTGCGATGGAGAGGGGCGAGACGCTCACGCATTCTTAAAAATCTTCCAATAGATCTTCTATTAATTATTTTAACACGAGAGTGTTTTATTCCGGGATACACAAACATTTGAGTGACGTCATATCCGTCACGGAAGTGACGCAGCAAGCGGCCTGTAAAGGATGCACCCCTGCACGGAGGGTCGTCTTGCGGGGAAGCAACCTTTAGCACTAATGAGCACGTTATACTTCGGGTTGTTCGTTTTCAGGTTCTATATTTTAACACGAAGGGGTTTTTTGCCGCGATACCCCAAGATTTCGCTCACGTCATATCCGTCACGGAAATGACGCCAATACACCTTTGCCGGAGCGACCCGCCAGCAGGGCGTCACTCGCTAAGCCCACCCACAAGACAGCCGCTGACTCGCAAATCATGCTCATCTGCAGATTTCGCTGCACATTTCACTTTAGTGTTTTACCGATTCCTACGACAAAGGAATCAACCACAGTTTGTTTTTTCTTTTTCTCTCCTTCTCTTGCAAACGTTTGCTCTTACTCTGCCAACATTATTCTGAAGATTGGTGTTCGGCACCGCTCATCGTCGGTCCCCTCGCTTTTTGTCACACACTGTGACGTACGCACGGCTGCAGCAAAGATTATCTTGTACCTAAATTGACATCATGTAGTCAGTCCCTCCACTTCTATTGCGGTGAAGTGACACAGGCCAGAAGACATAGCATACTTCTCACCAGTGTGGGCGAATGCCCTCGCTAGCTGCGACATCACTCCAAATTGAAATAAAATTTCTCAACGTCACTTCAACCTCAACATCACCATTGAGGTTCAGGTATACGCGAACTCACTACAGCACGCGTTAACCTTGCGATGGCTAAGGCTTACCCCAGTTGGTCCGTAATTGATAATGGAGGGAAACAGCGCAAAAACGAAATCATTCGAGAGAGAGAACCGAAGCCGTGGAAACAGAACGCCCCAAAAAATTCGTTAGCGTGGCTTCTCCGACCCTCTGCCAAAAATAAATTTACTTTTGACCCCTAGACAGTCGACCCCTAGACGTGTTTGTGGCGCAAAGTGGTGATGTAGAGTGACGATAGTTAGGGATAGGGGCAACATTGATGTATTCTTGTTTTTCTTGTAGTTTTTTTTTCTGATGGCATCATGGGCCCACACGTCAAAAATAAATAAGTTGTGTCAGTACCCCGATCGTCCTCTAATTCGTCTTGTGCATCGTGGAATTCGTGTTGTTTCATTCCTTATGCGTTATCCCACCTCAACCGCATCTCAACTTCACCTTATCCTTAACCTCGCATTAACCTCAAGCACTTCACTGATTTATTTATACATTTATTTATTATAACTGCGGGCCGTTTTAGGCTGAAGCTGGGATGGATACAATGCATTATAACTTGTAACCTGAAAACAAACACCATGGTCACGCACAATATCTCAAACCAAAGCGTATTAAAAAAAACAGGAGTACAGAACTGACAATATCGGCAATAATTAATTCCCAGTAGATAATTACGCAAAACAAATATTTATTTATTTACATTACTGTCAGTTGATTGTAGGGTTTAACGCGCCGACGCAACGCAGGCGATGAGGCGCGCCGTAGTGAAGGGCTCCGGATTAATGTTGACCACCTGGGGATCTTTAACGTGCGCCGAAATCTCGAGCACACGGGCGTTTTTTCGCCTCCACCAGAAAAGCGGCCGCCGCGGCCGGGAATCGAACCCGCGACCTCATGCTCAGCAGCGCGACGCCTTGGCCACTGAGCCACCACGGTGGGTCAATACTGGCAGTCTCTACTGAGACCATAGCAGGTGGACACAATGCACAGATACAAAGAACGCTCATACAAAGAACAGATAGAAACAACAGATGCAAAGAAATGAGTGACAGAAACTTTGCACTTTGAAGAAAAGCAATTTACACTGCATAATATATACACCTCGTAATAGTACATGTTAATTTTTATGATAAATAGAATAAAAATTTAAACATCTACACTGCATGCACAGTTACATACACAAAGTACAAGTACATAACGGTTTGCGCGATCACATAATAGCATTGGAATTTTAAACATGCTAGGAGATTTCTTCAGTTTTTTATTCGAAATCGGATAGTTTCTTAGCCTTAGTGGTGAGAGGGTCTAGCATATTCCATTCATAAATGGCAACCAAAAAAAAAAAAGAGTCAGTCAAGGAACATAATAGCAAGTGCGCAAGCAAATCGTCTATCACTCTACACGGAAACGAGCACGCTCTAATCGGCACCATGTTTCTATAATCTATGATTTGTGTTGATGTATAAATTTTGTGTTTTTTCAATAAACCGGCAGTTGCGAGTAAGCGCTTGCGTGTGTCGCTCGTGTCTGTCCCGGTTATTTGTGCGCTGTGAAGCTTCCAATGTAGCGCGAAGTTTTCGATGATTTCTTGCGTTTTCTTGGTCTTTTGTGGCTGAGTGGAGCTGAGTGAGATACTAAAAGCTACCCCATTCAAAATGAAAAAAAAGTGTTTTATCTTCATGGCCCCTTTAAAGAGACCCTGCAACACTTTTTTCAACTTTCTTTTGAAATCTTAAATGCTTGCAGAACGTAGTCACCCAACGCACCCATGCAGTACTTAGATAAGGGGGTCGCAAAGTACCTCAGCCAGAAATTACTGCTCTGCTTATCAGATAACTTGGAAACTCGCTCAAAAGATTTTAGAAGCAAAGCATCTCTTGCTCTCGGCTCCGTCGTCCGTCGTCCGTCGCCCGTCCATCCACCGGCCCAGGAAGACACCGGCAACAATGCCGCTCCACGAGCCCTTTAAGGGGAAGCGTGCTCGTCTCGTGCCGGCCCAGGAAGACACCGGCAACACTGTCGCTCCGGCATCTCATGGTCGGGGCTATGTCCCTCCCTTGTTGTGGCGCCGTCCACACCCCCACTGCGCATGCTCGGCTCATCTCGGGCCGGCCCAGGAAGACACCGGTAACACTGTCGCTCCAGGAGCCATTAAAAGGTAAGACACCACCGGGCGTTCAGCAAGCCGAGCATGCGCATTGGGGATTTGGACGGCGCATGATGTCATCTAATAAAATTACACCATCTTCCCGGGGGGGAACCCTGAGTAGTATGCGAAACAGCCACGGGCTCAACGCAATTTCCCATTTCGTAGTTCCGGTAAGTGAAAAGTGTGGTAGTTAACATGGAAACCAAACTGTAAATATAACGGTAGCTACGTACCTCAACCTAACGGAAACGACGAACTGAAAACTAATGGGCACTTGAATCGACCCCGTGGCTGCTTTGCATACTACTCAGGGTTTCCCTACGGGAAGATGGTGTAATTTTGTTCTCCTTTTCCCGGTCTTGACGTTCTTCCACGGCCCGAATTACGTCACTAAGGCCATGTAGCGGCTGTTGGCCGGTTTTCCTTCAGTTGTAGCAATAAACGCTTTTCGACAGTAACTTTAAAAATAAACACAAAATCAAAGCAGAAACGAAAGGCGTATCTGGTGTGACGAGCAAATAACGCAGTGCCGCTCCGTGCTGGCGATAACTGTAGCTTTCGCAGTGCTTCCAGACGCGAAGGAAAGAGTGAAAGTGCTTATCGAAAGTGTTGCAGGGTCCCTTTAATGTTAAACCTAGATATTTATGTTTCTATACTGTGGTCAAAGCTGCGCCACTTATAGTGTTGCACAAGTTTGAAGGTTCTCTTTTTCTCGTTATTTTCATGCATGCTAATTTTTTTACATTGATTGTCATTTGCCAGTCTGAGCACCATTCCGAAATATTATAATTGATTTGTTAAGAAAGTAGTGATCTTGTTCATTTTTTATTTCTCCCTAAATGATGCAGTCATCCGCAAATAACTTTATTTTGCAGTGTATAGTAGCAGTTGTATCATTTATATACACAAGGAATAAGAGCGGCCCGAGCACGGAGCCTTGGGGCACCCCTGATGTAACTGGTACTACATCCGATGCGATACGTTAGAAAATAACACTCTGCGACCCATTAAAAAAAACCACGAGCCCAATATAATATAATATTTATAATATAATATAACATATTATAATATAATATAATCAATCAATCAATCAATCAACCTTTATTTTCGGTGCCCAGGAACAACCCTAGGGTCTTGGTACTGGTACACCATACAAAAAAAAACACTACAATTAAGACAAGACAACATACACAAACTATATGTATGACATAAACAATAAAGTAAAAATAGTTACAGAAATCTTAGAAAGCAAAAAAGGAAAAAAAAAAAAGAACAGACAGTCAAAAAAGAAAAGGCAGGCTTAGTGTTGCAAGCCATGCCACTCGGCCAGCAAAACGTTCAGTAGATGTGAAAAATAGGAACTATACAAGCAAATATTGAATCAACATGACATAGAGTATACGTATATAGCCAAGGTTTTCTAACAACATATTAGGAAGTTCCAAAAAAAAAAAAGGGGGGAAAAGCTTCAGCATTACCAACACTGACACTAAAAACGTACAAATATTCAAGCAACACAAAACAAGAAAAAGTGAAAAGCAAGCAAGAACAGTTTGCACATAATACATAGGGTACATAAATTTGGAATGACATAAAGGACTTAAGCTACAACAGTTTTCAACTCATTAGAGAACAAAGTAAAGGAGCTCTGGAATATATCAAGCCGAACGGAATATTCATTATATGCACATTGTATTCGGCAGATGGACGAGCGTCGGCTATTTAAAGCAACTGGTCTGAAAGCTGGAAATTTTCTGAAAAGTTTATTTGGCAAATTGACATTGATAAGTGTAACCAAATCGTCACACAAAATATTACCATGAAGAAGTTTATAGAGAAAGATAATATCAGCTCGCATTCGTCGACACCGAAGGGAAGGAATGCTTTTCAGAAGAGACATGATGCCGTTTGCGTCGTCTTGCACATGACGGAAGCGGTGCTTAAAGATAGAAAGGAACTTATTTTGAACCCTTTCGATACGGTCACTATTGGACTTGCAAGTTCCATTCCAGACAACAGACCCGTATTCAAGAAGAGGTAAGCAGAGAGCCGAATACAACTTTAAGAAAGGAAGCGGACCTTTAAACTCTCTAGAATACCTGCAAACAGCACCCAGACAACGAAGAGACCGACGGGTAATTTGTGCAATGTGGGAAGAGAAAGTCAGAGAAGAATCAAACAGTACTCCCAAGTCCCGAATTTCGGTCACCCTCGGCAGTGTGGTGCCTGCAATTTCATAAGGGTATTGCAGTTGTTGAGTTTTTCTACTATAGGAGACAACTTTAGTTTTTGAAGGGTTCAAAATAAGGTCGTTTTTGGTGCACCAACGATGGAATGACACAATATCAACCTGAAGAGAATTACAGTCCTGAACACTACGCACTTCTCTAAAGATTTTTATATCATCAGCGTACAACAAAAAAGAAGAATTTTGAATGGCAGAAGCAACATCGTTAATGAAAATGGAAAAAAGAAGGGGACCCAGGACGGAGCCTTGGGGTACACCACTGGTTGCTTTGTACCTAAATGATGTTTGACCGTTAACACTTACATAGCAATATCGCTCCTTGAGATAACAACGTATAAGACCCACCAAAGAAGCGTGTACATCTAACAGAGTGAGCTTTGCAAGCAATAACGAGTGGTTGACAACATCAAAGGCTTTGCTCATGTCACAGTAGACCACATCCAGTTGGCTTCTACCAACGATTGCTGGGACAGCCTTCTCCATGAAGCATACAAGGTTCGTGGAAGTTGAACGACCACGCATAAATCCATGTTGATTAGGAATGAGGACATGTTTAAATGAGAAAGACAAGACCGTATGAAGAGATAACTCGAAAATTTTAGAGGCAGAACAAAGCAGCGAGATAGGCCTATAGTTTATAGCATCAGTTTTTAGGCCTGACTTGAAAACAGGGAATACGCGAGAGATTTTCCATGAGCGAGGAAACGTTCCCGACCGGAGACAGTTATTATAATATAATATAATATAATATAATATAATATAATATAATATAATATAATATAATATAATATAATATAATATAATATAATATAATATATTACCATGTAATGTAATGTAATGTAATATAACATAATATAAAACAACACTATAATAAATAAATTGCCCTAGCTGACATAGTGTGAAGCTTTCTTCGACGACAATGTGGAAGATGGCCACATCTTTCCCCCCTTCAAGATATCCAGGTCCGCTTGGAAGGAGGGGGAATGACTGAGACCACTGACTTTGTCATCAAATAACGACTGCCGATAATTATTTTTCTTTTGATTAGCGTGGCGCATCTAGGTTCGCGGCTTTGACGTGCAAGGATGAACAGTAAACCATGAAGGATTGTAGGATGCCCCGGAAGAAAAAAATAGAATCCCTTCCTAAAGAAAGTTGAGAGGAGCGCGAAAACAAAAAGTACGTCCAACCTCCGCAGAAAGTGCGTCCAATCGATCGTCAAACCTTCCAAGCACCAAATCGCAAACGAAGAAGCAACCCATGCGGCGATTTCTGGCGCACCAAGTAAACGCATCCACGAATGATCTAAATGTATACCGGTACGTGGTTTAGGAGATGAAGGTATACCATTCTGCTCCTTCTCCATGATGGATGCGTGTATTGTCTTATGTAGAACCGTTCCTTTTTGCGATTTTCAAGTAACCGCTTTGACACTATGAAAACCCGGCTTAACTTACGCACTGTGTGTCCACAGATCTTATCAGAGCTTTCCGGTCGACCAACAGGTATGTGAGGAAATGCGTTAGTTTTCTGACAGGAAGCCATCGGTCCCAATAAGAAATCTCTCGCTTAAAAAAGAACAACAGAGGAAGCCAGTATTCGAAGGCCCCTCTCTAATGAGTCTGAAGGCTCTTGTTCTTTAAATTTGGAATTAGGTTCTTTTTCTGCTTTCATTTTTTTTTTTCATTTTCTCATCCTGTCCTGCCTCTCCTTTTCTTTTAGGGGAGATACCTTTCTTCGCCTGACCAAACACCACTTGATTCACCTACGCAGTACTTCCCGCTGTGCAAATTCTGCGCAGCCCGAGCCCCCTGTACCACATGGTATAAGAGTGTTCGGCAAACCCTATAGGGTTCCAAGGACCGCGCAACCTTCCCCTGAGCAGTGGGAGAAGGAGATGCCCAGCTCCGGTCTCGACTCCGAGCTTTGGCTGGTGGAAAGCGCCGTTGCAGTAGGGGTCTCCAATGGAGTCCCGGACTGACGACCCCACCCCACATTACGATGCTCGTAATAAAGTTTGCCCTCTCCGGAGACCCTCTCTCTCCCCCTCCCCCTCCCCCTCCCCCCCTCTCTCTCTCTCTCTCTCTCTCTCTCTCTCTCTCTCTCTCTCTCTCTCTCTCTCTCTCTCTCTCTCTCTCTCTGTCCCCCACCAATCTCGACCCCCTTCTTTTCACAGCTCAATCCCACTCGTATACTCTGTTCAGGGGAGATATTTATGCAGATTTTCCACCAAATGCCACCTCTGCTCCAATATTTCGAAAACCCTAGAAAAACCTTTGGAAAGAGGCAGGGAGCTCAGGGAAATCTTCGTCCTAGAAAGCTAACTTTATCAAAAGAGTTTTCAAAGGCTTTTCACATTGATTATGTCATTGATGATCATGCGGATGCAATGATATCCGTACAGGTAAATGCCAGTGTGTCGAACTGAACAAAATACCGGTTCGGTTACGGTTCGGGTTCGGATGAAATAATTTTTTTCCGGTTGAGTTTTGGTTCGACTAAATTACACACTGAACTGGTTCGCGAACCGATTCCAAACGATTAATTATAGCTAAGTGCGAAAAAAATTAAGTTTAGTTCAAAGGGACCGTGACAAAAAAAAATACAAGTTTGGTACATACAAAAGATGGCGTTGTCTCAACAGCAACGATGTCGATCGTAATGGAAGTTTTAAACAATTTGGCTACATAATCGGGAAAATAATTGAAGTTGTTGCCGTTCAAGGGGCACTTTCTTGTACAGCCTTTCTAACGTCACAGAGACTTATTTATGCGATTGTAGCCGCCGACCAAAGCCACAGCTAACAATCATCTTTGTGAGATTTAGTGGTGCCTCCAATCTTGTTTTACCATACCTCTTGATTGTTAACATAAATTAAATTCCTGATACATCTGTTTTCCCACAATTACGTCACCGCTTATGTTGGCTAGAGTCAAACTTGAAGGTTATTAATACGTATTGTCGTTTTTGTTCATTGCAACGTCCTGCGAGGCCGGTATAGCGTAGGGTGCGTTACCATGCAAAGGCTACTACTTTCAAATAAAACAAGGTTACGGTTTATTTTGCGTTCATGGTTGATTTGAACTCCCATGCAGAGCGTGTAAGTAGATGCAGCAGGGGAATCGCGCCGACCACGAACCTAGGCGACTTCGGTATGGAGTTTCCTTTGACGCCAAGAAAAGCAAATTCTACCTGCCTTTTCATACCAGTAACAATCTACAAAAATACTACAAATAAAATGCAACAGCTGTCTAATAATGCGTAAACATCCTTTCCGACCGCTATTTTATGCAACGAGCTTCTAGTCGGCTTCACCTCTATGCAGAATTGGCGGGCCGGCACTTTGCCATGAGTGATGTAAGCGGTTTTATATCGCAGTATGAAAGCACCATGTACCCCTCTCCATCTCCAGGAATTTTAAAATACGACAAGCTGGCACTTTTAGGATCTAGATCGCTGTTTCGCGGTGCATCAGTCTGGCAGCCTGCCTGCCCATGCACATTTTTTTTTTATTGCGCGGGCTTTTTTGTCAACCGGGATGTTGGCGACTTCTTCCTCAGATCCGCCACCGAACGCACGAAAGCGTACCATCAGATAGTTATGCACTACCGCCTAGACATAACTAAATATCCTCCCACTGAGTATTCCCTCAACAATATGCAGCGAGCCACCTGGTGGCAGCTCTAAACTAATAAAATCTATGCCACCTGAAAAATTACCATCGATTTGTCCTGGAGCTTACCGACCCTGATGCTCTCCATTTAAAACCGAAAGACGAGATTTAGTTCACCCCCCTCCTAGCGGTCTGCAATTACCTAAATCAGAGCACTCGGAAGGCGCGATGGTCAGCACCGACACGTCGATGGAAGTCTGGGGCGTGACAAGACCGCTGGAGGTTGCTGGAAGGCATGGTCTTGTCGCCAACCCCCGCGACAAATAACCCACTGTCCCTTGCCCTTTTCTTGATGAAATTAAAGTTTTATTTATCAGTCCATTAAGCGGGCCAATACACAGGACACCATTGCCTTGCCAACGAAGTATAACTGGTTAAGAAAAATTGAATCTTCAAATTTCTTTTTTTGTTGTGGTATGCATAAAAGCAAAATGTTAAGCAAAGTAATCATCAAAAACCTATTCTTTCGTTGTTTCAGCGTTCGTTTTATGTTGATGTACAATGCTTTCCTAGTCGTAGCGAGATCTGTACCTGGAAGCGCGAATCATATGTTTTTTATATCGCCTGCACGCTGCCTATAGTGGGATATTCTGCGGGCGGCCAGCAGAAACATACGATTTCAATATTGGTGTCCATTTCTTTCGTCTAGGTTCGACTACGAATAGCGAGGGCGTTGGTAATGTTATTGATCTAGAGGGTATAAGTCTAAGTCTGTGGAGGATCACTAAGCTGATGGTACGTAAAGCGGATGGTCGAACCGTTTTGCCGCGAACCGGTGAGCGTTATTTAATTTTCCGGTTCTGTTCGGTTCGGGTTCGGCGTGCTAAAAAATATAATGGTTCGGGTTCAGTACCGGTTTTCGGTTCGGCTCGGTTCCGGTTCGACATCCTGGTAAATGCTTACCTTGAGCTTGGCGCACGCCACATTTAATGATGTATTCACGCGGACGAGTAAGTGCAATGATTTTTTTTTTACCGCACTTCAATATCAGCCTGCTCTTCACTCTCAAACTTGTGGGCTGCGGTTGAGGTCGAAAGCCCCGAACTCACTCACTCTGAAGGCTGCAGCCTTCGACCTCATTTTACCCGACAAGGTTGTGGTCCGGTTGAGGTTGAGGTCGATCTTATGTGGCCCAAACATGGTGAGGGTGTCCAACCCTGCACATCTCGCATTTCGCTGCAGCAGAAGTATTCCGTGAACCTCGCTTATGCCGTCATTAAGCATGACCATGAAGACGCGCGTGTTAGTATATTCATCACATTCCGTGTCTTGACGAATTCCTTCAAAAGGAAAAATATCCCTGTACGTTTTCCAGACTCGCTCGTGTAGGAGCTCGAACCCATTGGCTCTGAAGTGACATTATGCAGCTCTCGGGCAGTCCCACTCAGGAACAAAAATTGCGACGCGACCGCCCTATAATCCGATATCGAAGGATGGGTGCATTCCGCCCACGGCGGAACCGTGTCGTCTAGATCCTATAGTGCAACCTGTGCGAATAATTATACTCATTTGTAAGACTAATCGCTCTGCTCTAGATGCATAACTAATGGCCCATAATTGCGTCCCCAACAACCATCAAAGGAAGCACGGATGGCATCATTCACGCCGGCAGTTGGCGTATGCCAAATTGCGACAGGTCCGCCTATTACACGGGCCACAAGTAATGACACCAATTTCAGGTCCCGATAAATCCTAGTCTATCCTGGAGCCAAATGTCAATGATCCTTCACGCTGGTCTGACTGCATAGTTTCTGACCGGACAGGAAACCAGCAGTAACCGCTTATCGATCGCCCGTGGCGGGGAGACGAACGTGTGGAGTTGCCGATCTAGCAGCAACATGGTGAAACTCAAATTATTGCTCCGAAAACAACAACGAAAAACAAGAATATCGTACATTAGGTAGAGTCATCCAGGTAGCCGCTGATCCGGAACATTAACCTTACCAGAATGCCTTGGGGTTGAGTTATGTGTCACGTGCTGTGAGAGTTTAACGCAAATGAGCTTAACGCACGTGCTGGTTAACTACGGCTTCAGGTTAGTATTGCGCAACCGGCTAGTAATGCGAGTGTGAGCGGATTATTTTGGCGCCAGACAGGCGCCTAAAGCCGGAGAGGCCAGCTTGTTGCTTGTCAAGGGGCAACAATGTGCAGGTACAATAGGCGTGATTTAGGTTATTTTAACCCGTCGCGTTGGAGCGTGTTCGAAAGGCAGTTGATTAAATCAATCAATCAATCAATCAATCAATCAATCAATCAATCAATCAATCAATCAATCAATCAATCAATCAATCAACGAATGAATGAATGAATGAATGAATGAATGAATGAATGAATGAATGAATGAATGAATGAATGAATGAATGAATGAATCGATCAATCAATCTGTTTTTATTTCACCAACATCAGTTGAACAACATTCAAAAGAACAACGCTGACCAGCGATAAAAAATTATCCGTATTATGCACTGTCACAGCTACGAATGATAGGAAAATTTGTGCTTCCGCTCAGTTAAGATATCACAGGTTGTATAAATTCATTTGCACCCTTCCAGTGTGTGGCGCCTGCCACATTAGGTGCTGCTCTGACGCATGGAGCTTAAGTTAAAAATTTCACCAAACCCCATCCTTTCCCCTTCCTCTGAGAAGTTGGAACGCCAGCTGTCCAGCTCACGGTGCAAGGACCAGGAACGCCTCATCGCTCGCGCCCAGCTAGGCTGCTGCGCTGCTCTCGCGGCTTTCTGGACTGAGAGAGCCATTCACTCTTACGCTCAATAAATTAACATTTTTTTTCTTCCTCCTCCTTTCAGCAAGTCTGGCCTACCTTTCCCGCGGTGCCTTTGCAGTGGCCTGTGCGCGCACGTGCAACAGATGCTGGTATGGGTAAGATCCGCTGCCTACTCTGAGCTTATTCTGAGTTTCTAAAGGTCGTCCAACAATACGGGGCGACATTAAATAGTATGCGCTTGCTGTTCTGTGCACGCGCCGACAGGAGATCGTTCCGACGCTGTGAAGAGGGGCGCCTCCGTAGGCTTCCCGTTCACACAGCCTGAACCATTACGGTCCCACACAGGGCAATCCACCAGCTGCCGAACCGTTTACATTACGAGACCTTTGCGGTACTGGAGTAGGAATCAACGGAGCAGAGCGTTGACAATTATATCCACTTTTATCCCCCATGACTCCGTTCTCGCCTTTAGTGTACATTTGGTAGTTGCACAGAAATATGTTGGTTAAACAACAAGCCCTACGCTTGCTTCGCGAGTGGATGCTCGAGAGCATCGTCCGCGTGAGTGGTCCGCGTTTAGTTGCCGCTGCTTGCACAATCAGCCCGCGGTAAGTTGGTGAGGCGGGCGGCACGCGCAGCTGCTGCTTCTCCTCAGCGGAGGAAGCGCCTGCAGAAGCGGAGGCGGCTATCCCGGCGGCCGTTCAGTGAGGTAACCCCGGAAACCCGAAAGAGAAGATGCCCGGAGGAAACCGGCGCAGCGCAGGCGTCGGCCGCGAAACTTTCTCCCCGCTTTATCATCGCGGCTCGCCGCCGCCCGGAGCCACGACACGCCGTAGGAAGAAGCTGCGAAGAAAAGCGCCGGGCCTGATACGCATCCCTTAGGTACACCGGGCACGCTGTAATTCGCCTCTTCTTTCTCTTTTGCGCTCTCATCCTGCTTTTCTCGCCGCCGATTCGCCGGCTGCCGCCGCCGAGAGAACAATCCGGCCGTAGGCAGCAGCGCTGCGGCAACCGGTTGGTCCCCGGAGGGGAGTTCTGTCCCGTGGTGGCATTGAACCGACGGAATCTGGCCGTCCTCATCGGCGCGAGCGACTGCTTTCAACGCCCCGCGGGCACCACCACTTTCTCATGCGCGCCGTTCCGTTAACTCCGCGGGAGGAAAGAAAGTGAGCGATAAGCCGCCGCCGCCGCCGCGCTTCCTGGACGCTGACGATCGCCGCGCGCGGAGTTGAACGTCCCGCGAGCAGCGATGTCAACGGACCAACCGCCCTATGCTCCCGGAACTGCCAGCCGTGACCCAGTCTCTTGGCGGGCACGGCCGACGGGCGTCTCGTCACAGTCGCAGAGAAGAGAACCCCCCTCGCTCTCTGCCGTTTTTCCACTCTGTCGCCGATACCACTGTCGTCAAGCGAGACCGTGAAATGACCGCATGGTTCTGCTTCGGCGCGCTGACTTCCTGTCGCTTTCTGGCGCTTTCCTTCCGGGGCGCGTAGCGCGAAACACTGCCGTAATAGTTGTCGATGGCGGTGACGTACGCAAACACAAAACCGCCCCCTTCATTTTTAGGGACGAAGCACCTTAAGGCCGAGGCTTGTCGGGCGTCCGTGCTCACGGCACAGCACCGTGTAAATTGAAACATCGGTGAACACACAGGTTCACAAAAGGTTCACAAAAGGTGAGAAAGAGAGAGAGAGAGAGAAAGTATTCCTGGAGAGCCGTGCTGCGCATGCGCGAGAAGCATTGGATTGGATTGGATTGATTTGGATTTGGATTGAAATGCATTGGATTGGATTAAATTGAATTGGATTGGATTGGATTGGAAATCGTTTAAGCAGCAGTAAGCACTCTCACGGGTGATTTACGGTAAGAACGATCCCCAGTGCTTCACCCACTCGTCGTAATTCACTTCGTGGAGATGCGTGAATTTTTCCCCTTCCTCGATGAAGTTGGGAGAAAAGGAGTGTCTGGAAAGGAGATGTGGACATGCGTTAATCTCTGCTCCTTACGTGCACTTACGTAGAACCTGTGTAATCATGTACTGCCCTATTTCCATTTTCCTCGCAGCGTGTATCTGGATTGTGCCTTGCTTCTCAGGATTGTCCGCTTGCTTTTCAGCGGGAATTCGAATTCTTTAAGTGCCCCAAGAAATAACGCAGATGGGCAGACCTGAAAGCAATAGCCGTGACGAAATTTCACGGTTGCTTTATTAACTTTCTTTGCCTCACTGATGGCGACCATCCACACCAGAACGCACAGCAGAAAGACCAACTTTCTGTGACGATGCTGATGATTATGGGGTGAGTGAAAGACGGTTGAAACAAGAAGCTTTCGCTGGTCGAAAGCCAATGTCTTCAAAATCTAAAACCCGAATCGTTTCTCCCAAAACGCACTGCAGGAAAGCTAACTTGCACAAAGCGAGTTGAATCAAAGTGTAATCTCGTGAGGGATTCGTCCGTTGTCGCCTGAGTGTGCACAGTCGAACCTCGTTATGACGAAGTCGTATCGGGGAAGTAAATTAGTTCGTTATATCCGACATTCGTTATAACCGCAGAGGTAAAAAGCGTCTCTAATAAATCGGAAATCTGGTTTGCGCAACAATACGAGACAAAAAACGCATTGTTCTAGGGTTCGAACCCACTATAAACGAGATAGTCCTTATCTGTCTCTTTGTGGCATTTCAAACTAAACAGACCGGAACGTGAGAACGTGAAATTACAGCAGACCAAATTTCGTTTGGCAAAACAGAGGCCGGCCTTCTTATTTACTTGAAGGAGGATGTGGCCTTCGCCTGGTGGCTTTTCACAGTCTGAGCGGATTGAAGTTTTTCGCAGCGTCCACGCAATAAAGGGCCTTAAACTACTAAGAAATTGTTGTTTTGTGTCACTTTTTAAAAATTTTGCTTTTATTACGTTAGCTGTCGGTTGTGAGCCTCGCGGGAACCAAATATTTCTTCGTTATAGCCGATATCGCGCAGTTTTCGAGGTTTGGGTTTCGTTATAAAAAAATAGATGTCATTGAAATGGAGCGTGACCAAACAAACTTCGTGTTTAGTTCGCTATATCTGATAATTCGCTGTATCAGTGTTCGCTGTAACAAGGTCCGACTGCACTTTTATCGTTGGCGGTTCGGACTTTGATTCGACTCAGTTTGCTGCGGAAAAAAGCCTGTATTTTCAACCACTTTTGTCGTTAGACGAAGGGGCATTAGAACTTATTCCCCTGCAAGCAGGCTTGGCTTACAGATTAAATTTTTAAACCGTTTAAATTCGGCTTTAACGTAGCTGAGGGAACACCTAGGCTGTGAGGTGCTGTCATTGGAGGGGTGTAGATTAATTCGGACCACCTGGGCACTTCCAACGTACGGCTAAATTTCGACAAACGGGCGTTCTTTTTAGCTACAGTTGAACGTCTTTATAACGAACACGGATATTTCGAATTATCGGCTATAGCGAACTAAATACGATCTTTGGTTGGCCACGCTTTGTTTCAATGGCACTTATTCTTTTATAACGAAACTGAAACCACGATCCGCGCGCGATATCTGATAAAACGAAGAAATATTTGACCAGGAGGCTGAGAAGGCTACTTGACAAAACCCTCCGGCATCCGAAACGGCAGAAGTATAAAAGCCCTTTTGTTCGTGGACACTGTGGAAAACTCCATCCTGCTCAGGGCTGCGAGTATCCGCTAGATGAAGATCACATCCTTCATCAAATAAATAAATACGCAGACCTGTTTTGTCGAGTGAACCTTGTTTTGTTGTAATTTAACGTACTCATGTTCCGGCTCATTCAGCTGGAAATTCAACGACAAGAAAAGTAAGGGTTACCTTGTTTATTGTGGGTTGGAAGCCTCAAAAAATGCATTTTTGTATCAAGTATTTTTGCGCGAGCCGGACTGTCGATTTGTGACAGCCAATTTTTACTTCTACTGTTATAAATAATATCGAAAAAAAAAACGAACTAATTTGCTGTCCCGTTATAATCAGAAAATATTGCAGCCATTGCCGAGAATCGAACTCGCGACCTCATGCTCAGTAGTGCAACGCCTTAGCCATCAGGAGCAGGTTATGTGCTCATTTTATTAAACAGGCGAAAACAGCGACCGATGCCAATTTATATCATCTTACGAGTCAATAGTTTTTGGACACTGTCTCGATATGTGCACAACGCAGTGTGTCCGTTGCCGGTAGCGCGATCCACGCACGGTCGTTCACATATTTAAAAAAATAATAATTTCGCCTGTTAAAAAGCTGCGGGGATTAAACCCAAAACCTTTAAATTCTTGTGTGGAATCTAACTGCCTTGTCTCGAATCTGTTTTTTCCCCTTCAAACACGATATTTATTACGCTACAAAGCTGCATAGGCAGTGCTATTTACGCGAACACATTGTATGGGCGCGTTGCAGATCAGATGACAGCACCAAAGTCGGCTGAACGTAATCAACAGTTTTGCAGCGTAAGCTACAATGGCCGAGGTTGAGCAGTTTCGCGTGTACCTTGAAGGGTCTTGCTGCGCAAGCGCAAGGAGCATTGGATTGGAGTGGATTGGACTGGATTGGATCTATCCAATTGTAGTGCGGGTGTGTAGAGAATAGGATCTGCACATTCGCCGGTGTGCGCATTCCAGAGGAGTGACGTCATAGCCGCGGCAGACGCACTGGCGCTGGCGCGTGTCCAGCTGTGTGCCTCCGTTGCGCAGTGGCCAAGTCTGACGCTGCTCCGGAGCCGCTTGATAGCGTTTCGCATGGCTCCCAGAGAGCCGTGCTGCGCATGCACGAGGAGCAGGGACTGGACTGGACTGGATTGGATTGGATTGGATTGGAAATCGTTTTGGCAGCAGTAAGCATGATAATCAAGCTAATCCTAGACAACCAGGAAAGCTAAGGATAACCAGCTGAACCTTACTTCACGCTACGTATCTCTTGGCATAGTCGAGCTAAGCCACTGCTAATTTTTTAGCTCTGGGTCAACCATAATCTTGAAATAAGCAAGGGGTGCCAGTTTTGGGCTGGTGTAGTTTTGTAATTTTGGTCGAACACATTTGAGATTAATGGTTACTGGACTAAAGTGTGACCGGAAGAAACCGCCGACTCAGCGTGTCCATACAACATGCATGTCCTCCCTCAGCTATGCAAAGCGATTAGGGAAAAAATGGCTGGAACTGTTTATTGGGAAGTTGTAATAGTACCTCGAATTCACAGATGATTCGACTTCATCGCGCTTTCCTTTAGAGGGACCAGAAAGACAAAATGAATTGCCCCAATACCAATGAAACAAATTTCGCATCAAACAGCGACGACTGTATTCATTCAATTGTCTAGGACGGACGCAACTAGGTCCCTCCGCGTACTTTCCCGGAAAACAACAATTTCTGAATGGCCTACAGAAGAATTCACATGTGCACGCATTGGTGCCCTTTACCCGCACCTGCAACATTCCCTTCCACTACGCCTCCCACGGTCTGACACAACTCTTCTTTACCGTCTCTAGCTGGGGGTGTCATTCACAAATACTTACTCATACTTAATAGGAATGGCAGCAAGTGATGAATACGAAACGTGCGGCACGCCGGAGACGATACGCCACGTTTTATGCGAGTGCCCACGCTACTCGCCTGAAAGAAAGAAGCCGTCGTCAGCACTGAGGAACCTGGACTCTCGGCGGCCATTTTCGGAGGAGAAGATTCTGTGTCACTGGACTTCTCTGTCATCCGCTCGGAAGGCGACGAAGGAACTCTAATTCTTTCTACGGGCGGCGAACTTAAACACCAGACTATAGGCTGAAAGCCTCCAGTGGCAATCACTGAACTTGAACGTTTAGTGCTTCAGCGCTGGGCATACCCGTCTGCTGCAACTTTTCTTCATTCTGTCCTTTCTCTTTTTTGCCTATTTGCCCTTTTTCACGTGCAGGATAGGAAACTAGGCTCCAGCCAGGTTAACTTTCCTGCCTTGCTCCTACATCCTTCCTTCATTCCTTATCACAAGCATCAAGCAAATAATCGAGATGTTAAAGAAGACGTAGGAAGCAGTGGTGGCGCCCGAGCCACTTTCCAGATATCCCCTATGACGTCACAGAATCCTGTTCGCTCGATTGGCCGTCGCCGACGTGAGCCACCGTCGAGAAGCATGACGACGGTTGCAGCGGGGCGTCTTGTTTCGCTTGGTCGCACAATTTTGATGCTAAGCTGGGTTAACACACTGATAGCTCTTTCTTTAGTGCGGCATCGTAGTACGTCACTCCTGCCAATATTGCGTCACTGTAGCGCGAAATTTGTAGAAAGCGCAGGGAATTCGACATTTCCCGCGCTTTTTTAGCTGAAGAACGTCTTTCGTTGCAAGAATGGAGCTCAATGAGTTACTAAAGTCTAGTTCTTTCGAAATGGACAAAGTTGTATTTTGTCTTCATGAACCCTTAAGCGACCTGGTGGTGTTGGCCCGATATGTGCGGTTTAATTAAACCAGCCGATTCCATGAGTATGTTGTGTGTTTGTCGTGTTTGGGGCCGCTCACGATAGCGCGAGGCGTAATCTTTTTTTTTTATCTTAAAGTTTTGTTCTCCTTCTATCTCGCATCTCTTCGACGCCGAAACAGACAGCGTTTTTATTTATGTTTCCTTTTTGTTCTATTTCACGTCTCTCGCGAAAGCGCGATGCAGAGTATGCTTTTTTTTGTTGTTCCGATTTTAGCTAACCTTATTGGCGCCGATTTTAACCCGGGACTTTTGTTTAGCTTCGATTTTCTATTTCAGTTAAAACAATGGTACCATTCCTCTCTGTGAAGGCGGATGACCAATGGAACTATGTGGTGCGTGACGTCACCAGCCAAACAGACGCACAATGGCTATGTAGTTTGCTTATTATTTCGCTAACGCGTAGACTTGGCTATAAGCACCATCGACGGACGACACGCCAGTAGTAAGCAAACAGGAGAGTGCGTCGCAACTGCGAATCGCGCCTCTACGACGCACTATAGTGATGTGTGGTGAGGCTGAGCAGTGTAGTTGTGAAGCGAGCGCCGACGGCACGCAGCTGGTGAGTGGAGAGGGTTAGGATTTTCTAAAATAGGGCATATTTAAAGGGGTCCTTCAACACTTTCGATAAACGCTTTCACTCTTTCCCTCGCGTTTGGAAGCACTACAAAAGCTATAGATATCGCCAGCACGGAGCGCGCACTGCGTGATTCGCTCATCGCACCAATACGCCTTTCGCTTCTGCTCTGTTTTTGTGGCTTTATTTTTAAAGTTGCTATCGAAAAGCATTCATTGCTGCAACTGAAGGAAAACGGTCCAACAGCCGCTACATGGCTTCAGTGACGTAATTCGAGCGGTCGAAGAACGTCAAGACCGGGAAAGAGAGAACAATTTTTGGAGCAAGTTTTTCAATTATCTGATGGGAATAGAGCAATAATTTTTTGGGGCTGAGGTACTTTGCGACTCCCTAATCTAATTACTGGGGGCGCTTGGTGACTACGTTCTGCAAGCATTAAGATTTCAAAAAAAGTTGAAAGAAGTGTTGCAGGGTCCTTTTAAGGCAAAACTGCGAGTAGCAGCATTCTTTTCATCATTTAAAGCAACATCTAACAGTGCGTGCATGACTGTTTAACGATAGCAAATAAACAATACCACAACCGCTTTAGGGGGATCGACCAAGAATGCGGCGGCCGCCCGGCAGTTAAAAAAACAAAAGAAAATGCCGAGCGCTCGAATGTTCGTGCCTCGGGGCGACTGCCCAGCGTCCCCGGAGCACTTTTGTCAAGCCAAGCATACCCACTCAGGGAGATTGGTGAAGATTGGCCAAAAAACCCCAGCGTTCGCCGTAATCGTAACAACACTTCTTCACAACAAGAAAGACACGTCAGAGCGTACGCCCGTCCAAAATGATGTCCAACGATTACCACTTCCAAAAATACTAAAGAAGCTCACACTTATAGCAACAATGATGGAGTAAAATGTCGTTGCAGCAGCGAAGAAGAAGCAAATCGGCTGCAATCGTGAACTTAAACCATCGTGACGGTCGTGGATGTTGCTTTCAGCTTCGCTACATTCAAGTCTCACGTGTCAGTGTGAGCTTCCTTCACTTTTTTTCTACAGCGGAGCCGTTCTACCACTGGCCCTGGCGACAGTCTGTGCTGGTATCGTGTCACGCCTTCTCTGGAGCAGGTTTTTCCGCCGCGGTTTTTCCGCCGTGTAGAAAGTACAGTAGACTCTCGATAAACGAAACTTCAAGAGACCGAAAAAGTTAGGTCCGTTTAACAGGAGTTCCGTTTACTGGGATAGATGTGTGAAAGTGCACATTTATGTGCGTACACACCCTTAATACCATTTCTTGGAACTCTGAGCAATAGAAGGTGAATGTAGTTGATAGTTTTTCGGAATGCAAGAAAACTACAAGAGGTTTAGGCAAAGCATTCAAAAAGTTGATTTGACAACAATGAGTCGCTGTGCGCTACAAAATGCATTAATTATTTTTGTTTGAGTACTTGGAACTGTATCTAATTCATAGAAGCTAAAGGCCTCAACTTCGCGACTGCTTACGAGCCACCGAATTTACAAGACGGCAATCCGGTAATTAAGCGCGAATCGCGACACGATGGCACGAACGCGGCGGCAGGAGCTGATCCCTGGAATCCCAGCGTCTTGAATCGAGACCGAACGACTGGGACAAGAACTGCGATGTTGCATTCGTTGAGCTAGCAGGGCTGACCACTAACGAGACGAGGCTTACGAGATCAACGCGGCGTAAAAAACAAAACATGGAGGAATAAAAAAAACAAAAAACGATACAGCCAGAAGCCTAAAAAGCTGATTCTCATGCCAATGGTTTTCACAAGAAGTTCCATGTCTGGTTCCGTTTACACGGTGACGCGGAAATTTTAGTTCCCAATACCGAGAGTTTTTTTACGTAATCTGAACACAAAACAAACCAACTTACGGACTACTGTTCCGTTTAAGCGGCAACTCCGTTTAAGCGATTTCGGTTTATCGAGAGTCTACTCCATGCTTGGGCCTTCTTACTTCAGGAGACGAACTCTCTCCCACGCCTGCCGCAATTTACGGCGTTCGCGGAGCCATCAATTCCTGATCGCCGGTGCAGCTCCAGTTCTACTACTCCGGGCAAGGCGGCCATTTATGTCCAATCTCGGTTTCCTCAGAACCCAATCCCTCTGGACACATGGCGTACAGCCTGGCAGGAGGTGATAGCGGTAAAGGTGCAACTTCCTCGTTGTGCGGTAATCCTGGCTTCTTGTTATGTGCGCCCTTACATGTGGTCGTGCGCCCCGCCTACGATTGGGTTGGCTTACCGCACTTCGGCGAACCAGCCTTGGGTGCCCCATACTTGTGGCGGGAGACTTCAATGCTCCGCACTGTGATTGGGGATATCCGTCCTCGAGTGAGCGTGGTGGTGTGGTACTGGAACACTTCAGTGATGCCCGCTTCACGCTTCTGAACGACATCTCTTGCCCGACACGCAGGTGTACGCACGCACGGATGCCCCCGTACTCACCTGACTTGTCGTGGTGGCTGGGTGCACAACCCGTATCCTGGCAACGTGAAGCTGACTGCTCGGGCAGCGACCATCACTCCATTCGCCTGGGCCTTATTCCAGAGTCGACGGGTCGCCATCGTCGCCGTTGCACAGTGGTGAACTGGGACACCGTCCGTTCCACACTGAATGCATTCTTCTCGGCGCCCATCCCGGACCCCACCGCTCTTTTTCGGCGTCTCCTCATGGACGCCTCTCAACATACGTGGGTGGAGGAGTCCCGCCCAAAGCCCGATCTTCGGCTCCTGCAGCTTTGGGCTCAGCGCAAGCAAGCTGAAGTGATTTCCGCACGGGATCCTTCGTCCATACCGGCCAGGCTTCAGTATCAGCGCCTTACCGCTTCTGCCAGACGGCACGAAAAAGACTGTCGAGGCAGCACTGGTTTGACTGGTGCGCCTCTCTAGGCCCATCTTCCTCAACGGCGTCTGTCTGGCGCACGTTTCGCGCCATGAAATCGGGCAGTCGCCCTCCGGATGCAGCTGCCAGCGCTTGTATTGCGTCAAACAAGGATCCGGCACAATTCGCCCCCGACGTTGCTCGGGCCTTATTTCCTGCATTTGATGTTGTCCCAGTGGCCATGCCGTCTCCGTTCCCCCTGCCGAACGATGTTGGATTACGGCCTACTCATGAAGCCGTTTTGGGAATTCAGGCGCCGTTCACAGTGCCTGAATTCCTGGCAGCGATCGATCACGCTAAACAGCGGACTGCTCCGGGTCCCCACGGCATAACTTACGAGGTGTACAAGAACATCGACGACCCAGCTCTCGTGCCGCTTTTGGACTCGGTTAATCAGGTGTGGCTCTCCGGTCAACTACCTGACTCTTGGCTTCGGGCGGATATTGTTCCCATTCCAAAGTCCGGGAAACCACCGCATGTACTTCAGAACTTGCGCCCCATCGCCCTGACATCGACGCTGTGCAAGTTGTTAGAGCGAATGCTTGCAACACGGCTTCAATGGTGGCTTGATACTTTCCAATGGTATCACCCGGCGCAAATTGGATTCAGGCACTATCTCGGTACTGAGAATGGGTTGGAATACCTCTCATCTATGGTTTTAGTTGGAGGCCGATGCCGCCGTGTGAGATCTGTGCTCGCCATGGACGTATGCAAGGCGTATGACAACGTTAGTCACGCTGCCATCCTACAAGTTCTCAATGGCCTCCACCTTCCAGACAAAGTGTGCGATTTCGTCCGATACTTCCTTCAACACCGTTCTTTTTCCATCCGCATCAACGGAGCAAGTTTCGGTCACTTTACACCAGTCCGAGGCGTACCACAAGGGTCTGTTCTGCCTCCGCTTCTTTTCAACATCGTCATGTTGCCGCTAGCTTGGCACCTTGCTTCAATCCGAGATCTATATTTCCTCATGTACGCGGATGACATTACGGTGTGGTCAGTGCATCCAGACCTGTCACGACAAGTCGAGTGCCCCCAGCAAGCACTAACAGACTGCCAGAGGTGGTGCGAGTATGCGGGCCTCACTCTCTCGCAAGGGAAGACTGCTTTACTTCCCGTGGTCAACGCTTGGGGCCGCCGCCTCCTTGCTGTGTCTCCCATTTCACTGCAACTGAATGGGAACGACATCCCCACGGTTGACCGTCCTCGGGTCCTAGGACTAGAAATATCGTCATCAGGGTCAGCAGCTCAGTGGCTGCGATCTGCTCGACAGAAAGCCGGACAGATGCTCCACCTCATTCGCCGCATCTCTCAGAAGTCTGGCGGGGCCTGATGGACGATTGCCCGTCTCCTAGTGCGCGCCGTACTACAGCCACGGTTTGTGTATCAGGCACAGTTCCAGCACATGACTCAAGCGGACTGGGCTCGGCTTGAGGCCATCAACGGGGCCGCCATGCGCACCATTACTGGCCTCCCTCGCATGACACCAATTCCACCGCTACAAGCCGAAGCCCAGCTAAACACGCTTGATGAACTCATTCATCAGCGTCGTTCCGCACGCCTGCTGAAACGTGGGCTGGTTCCAGAGGCGGCAGCTCTCGCCGCGTACGCGGGTCAGCCGCCGAATACGATGCTAGCCTTTTCCGCCACAAGGCCGCCCTGGCTCTACCATCAGGTGACGGACAACAAGCCTCTGGCAAGGCTACATGTCCGAACCTCTGGCCTTCATCAACCTCCGGATGCAGCCCTACTTCATGTCGGTCACTGGGCGCCTGCGACGCGGCCACGAGTCATGCAGGCTTTCGTGGACGCCGGGGCACACGACTCCCTCGTAAACACAGCCTTGGCTTGTCCCTCTCACCCAATCTTAAACCAGAGCAGCGCCTACGAGACCATCCGACCTCTACCAAGCCTGTTGGCAGCACTTACTGCTATTCGGGATGGTCTCCAAGCACTTGCATCGACAGTAACTACCGGCGTGAAACTGGAAATTTACACGGACTCAACGACAGCGATATGTGATCTACGTCGCGTTGCGCGTAGCACCAGCATGTCGGCACGTATTCACGCGATCCTGGACACATACCCATGCCCTGTGCGTGTTTTGTGGGTTCGCCGTGACATGCTTCGTACCCACATAGCGGCGGATCGCGCCTGTCGCCGTATAGACCTTCCACGGCCGCTACCACTTCTTCCAGTGTCCACCCTAGAAGAACTGCTGGTGGAAAAGGAGAGCCTCCGCCGCGCCACGCGTGCTTTACTTCCATCGCGGGGACCTCCCAGTGGGCTCGCTCGCTGGGAGGAGGTGCTGCTGCGGAGGCTTCGAGTTGGGGTGGCCTTATCCCCAGCAGTGACCCACGCTTGGTCTGCCCGCTATCATTCACTGTTTGCGGACACCTGACCCTTTTGTACGGTCCCTGCGTCCGAAGCCGGCACGAGCCACCTTCTATGAACTTGCCCTGCCCTGCAAACCTCTCGCCTGCAACACCGCTGAGGCACAGGACTCCATCCTGGAGGACCCCCTGATCTACAGCGGTGGATCTGGGGTCCTCAGTACCGGTCTCTGCTTCCGTTTCTGCGTGACACAAATGTGATGTTGTATACATAACTGTTATGCCGTAAGGCAAACTCTCGCAAAAAAAAAGTCTACTGTATTCATAAAAATATAAAAACAGGACCCGGGCCTTAATATTTTGATACAAGACGGCTTATATTTCCCCAGGTAACATGTCTTTCTAGCGAGGCATTTATGTTCAGATGTGAAGCCAATTCTTAGTAAATTGGCATAAGCTTGGGCTTTGTAAGCTAGCTTTTCCACGTTGGAGCGGCGCAGTGAAGCATAGCCATCTACGGAGGGAGTATGACCACAGAAAATGGCTCTAACTCTTGCGTGATTGAAAGTATCCCGAAACAAATTATATGACAGCTATCCGCTGAGACAAGTCACTGAGAACTTTACGCAACACAGCTTCGCTCTTCACACTTCTTCACAGAGTGGAAGGGCAGTGAATTTTTAAACCGAAGCTTTGTGCCTCTACCCCCCAAGGGTTCTTTCCCGACCGTTGGTGCCAACAAAAAAATCCCGCAAACAAATAAAAGAAGTTACTGGCACTACCAGGAATCGATAATGGAACTAATAGAGAAACGGAGCGAAAGTAAGCTGTCTTACCGATTGAGCTACGAATCCACGCGGAGACGAGAGAGACAGACGGTGTAACCACCGAGACCATGTGCGGATTTACCCCCTGCATTTTCGCTGGAAGCCATGGAATAGCGCCACGCGACCTCTCGTGCCGCCGTGCGCTCCGCCCACGGAACCTGTAACGGCCGTGTGCTCGCCTTGCGCATGCGCTAGGAGTTTCTAAAAATTAAAGTAAGCTAACACTAACGCATGGCGGCCGAGAAAGAAAAGAAGAGATATCGTCTAACACCGGGTTTGAGCTTCCTTTAATTTTATATAAAAAAAAAACAGTTTCCACTCATGTGCTTCACCGATACAACTCATCCAACCAGCGTTCATGAATCATGCATTGATGTAACCATAGCAAGGAATATCTCATTGACGTAATAAAGGGTGTGGTTAAGTGCATTCCACTTGCGTCTGGTTTCACTCTTTGTATACCCACGTGTGTGTGAATTCAAGTAACGACGCATGGGCAATCGTTGTGGCGTCGTTTACAGCTTCGCTTTCCAACCACCTTCAGAGGGTGGATTGGAGCGCAATTTTTTTGGTTAGTGAGCACGTGACGCTCCAGGCATTGCCGCCCCTATGAAGTGCTTGGCTACTATACATCCGAAGAACGTCCCGTGTCGATTGGGGAACTCACGCGCCACAACGTGCACGTTGGTCGAGCACGTCTGCACGTGTGACTGGTCACACATCCACTGATCCGGTCTGGTAAGTGTTGTAGAGCGTGGAAATGCGAATTTGAGTAAGGGGGGGGGGGGACTTTATGTTTCATTAATGTGAGGGCCTCGGGCGATAGATTGTGTAGCGACAACAAATAGAGGCATTTCTTCGCTTCTTTTTTTTTTCTTTTTATTCGGCACTCGGTGTATAGGCCAGGGCAGTTCTCGGATGCTGCAACGATAGCGCTACGTGGATTGAATTGATTGAATTACGGCCGCACAATGAAGATAATGAAAGGCGTGCGCCAGGATGCGCACAACCAATGTTTGTGCTGTAGCGAACACCCTAGAGACAAATAATAGGCTTTTGGAGTAGATGGTATACGATGCGTTTAATTCGCAGCCTTCTGACGAGCAACCTGTGGTACTTGGATTTCGCCTTTGTTTGTATAAAGCCTCTTGTGAGCTAATGGAAAGTAAAAAAAAAGCACTGTAGGGCACATCTGTAACGACATCTCTGTTTAGAGCCATGCCTAAATATGCACACATGACCCCTCCCGAACGACATCCCGACTGCGACGCATTTAATTATGAACCGGTAAAACGATGGCCTAGCAGCGTAACTCGGTGCAAGATGATCGCAAATTGGGGCTAAAAATGATGACGTGTGAAAATTAGCCACCACTAAATATAACCACGCGAACGGAAGCTGTTTTGAAGCAACGCCCTAAATGTAATGCGTTACTCTACCACGTAAGCGTCAGTGACACACATAGACAGTAATTGTAGCGGCAATTAATTACATTTTAGATGCGAAGCATCTCATGCTCGGGGCTGTGTCCCTCCCTCCCTTGTTGCCCGCCGTCCGCACTCTACTGCGCATGCGCGTTTCTTCAGCCCCGTCAGCGTTTGGACTGACGTCAGCGCAGTCCGCTATGAAAAGAAAGTTAGGCGGCGCCCGTTTTCGATCCCACGGCTCTCTGGCCGCAACGGGGGGTACGTGGCACTCTTCCCACTGCGCTACAAACCGAGACAGGCGCATGTGCTAGGAACGCGCCTTATGTCCTTCACTCATTCAAACTACGTCAAGAAGCTACTGATACAACGAAGGCACGCGAAGCTGAACGTCAACGGAAACGACGAACTGAAAACTAATGGGAACTTCAGTCGACCCCATGGCTGCTTTGCATACTACTCAGGGTTCCCCTACGGCAAGATGGTGTAATTTTTTTTTGTCAAGTAATTGTGAGAGTAATTTGCTACGTCTTTTCCCCGGCAACTATTTTATGCCTGCTCATGAGGCGCATACAGTTATGCTCGTTCGCTGCGTTTAAAGCTGGATTCAGTAGAGAGGAGCCTGCGCGCAGTGAACGACTTCGCGTGGGCGTAGTAGCCAGGTGACCTACATTTTGACATTAGCCTCTGGACCCGAACTAGCGCATTTTGACGTAACGGGCGGCGCCGTCGAACATGTCGTCATCACACCTGAGTACACGATTGCCCTAATGTGGAACAGAAACGCCCCAGCGCACAGCCGCAGCGAGTATGGGTCCAGTCATTCTGTTAGAACTAAACAAAGAAAGGAGAGCGTGAGGCGTGATCTGCCTGTTTGAAGAACTTGGCTTCAAAGAGGGGTCTAATTGAGATTCTTTGCAGTTAAGCGCATGGCTTGCGAAAGCTGGGCCTCAGGTCTCGCTCAGCAACGCATCTTGGCACGCGGTTAGCTGGCTCCATGACATTTACAGCAGCAAAGCTTGTAATTTGGCAGCCCCATCGATGCGCAAAGTGAATAAATTTTCACTAAATTTTCAATTTTGACTCCGAAATAGTTTTTTACCCGATTTTTTTTTTGTTGTACAGACTAATTGCTCGCTCTGTACACTATTGTCCTCAATATATTTCCTGTGCGTTATTGCAGGGATACTTGCCAATTTTTTTTTTTCACGGGGCCTTTTATAGTATCCTGTTCTTCGATTACATAGAAAGCTTGGCGCCAGGAGATTATGGGTAAAAAAATCTGTTTAAGGCGGATTTCTGGGCAAGTTGGTATTCCATTGCAAGACCGTTCAAAGCGCAAAACGTAAAACGAGGGACGACGAGAGGCACAGGGACACGCGCTACTTCCAACTAAGATTTTTAAGGAAAAGAAGGCAAATATATACACAGAAATCGTGCGCACACCAGTACATTCTTGTGGTTACGCCACGCACACCCAAGACACGCATGATAAAATCGGAATACGGTAAAACAAAGATAAAACAAAATCACGAAAACCGAAAAACGATAAAAATATTTGTTCGACAGAAGCTTGTGCGACATGTGCGTTCAGATTCGTATGTTCAGATACGAAAGTTCCTTTTGTGATATAGTCACAGATGGCTTGCTCACGCATGCATCCCCTCCGAGGCGGGCCATTTCAGAAGCTTCGATAAGTTCCCTTGTTAACTGGTTGTGATGTCTTGCTATTGTTACAGTCTGATTGAAGTCAGGTTTACTTTCTTTACATTTTATAGAATCTCGGCAGTGCGAACTAAGGTGCCCCGTGTTTCCACGCTCTACATTCCATTTGTGCTCCCGCAGTCGATCATTTAAACACCGAGATGTCTGGCCCACGTATTTGCGACCACAGGAGAGGGGAATTACACACACCACATTTTTGGTACACGCAGGTCTTTTTCTGCTTCTGTCCTGGGGATGTTTCTTTACAAAGCTTTGAAAGCTTTTCAGGAGTGGAAAAAACTACCTTCACATTGCTGCGGGCACCGATCTGCTTGAGCCTATGGGAAAGGTGGTGTACGTACGGGACAACTGCGGTTTTCCCCTTGGCCTGGTCCCTCACGTCAGCCTCGGGCGGTTCGTTTCTGAGGGAACGTTTGACGTCTCCCAGGAGCTTATTTGCCACAGAGGTAACAAGCGCCAGTGGGTATCCCGCCTTGCCTAGACGATTCACTTGCACCAACAGACTGTGCTCGCACTTATGAAAGCAAGATTTGTTAAGCGCGTTTTTCAGGCAAAGGTTACCGATGCCACGTTTAACGAGTTTTGAGTGGCCCGAAGAGTGGGGAAGCAACCATGGGTTTTATTACAACCATGTGTGCTGGGAATACGAGCCACGATCAATGAAGCCGCTGCTTCAGGCGGGATACCCACTGGCGCTTGTTACCTCTGTGGCAAATAAGCTCCTGGGAGACGTCAAACGTTCCCTCAGAAACGAACCGCCCGAGGCTGACGTTAGGGACCAGGCCAAGGGGAAAACCGCAGTTGACCCGTACGTACACCACCTTTCCCATAGGCTCAAGCAGATCGGTGCCCGCAGCAATGTGAAGGTAGTTTTTTCCGCTCCTGAAAAGCTTTCAAAGCTTATATATATATATACCCGCCGCGCGGTGGCTCAGTGGCTAAGGCGTTGCGCTGCTGAGCACGAGGTCGTGGGTTCGATTCCCGGCAGCGGCGGCCGCTTTTCTGATGGAGGCGAAAAGCAAAAACGCCCGTGTGTTCGAGATTTCGGCGCACGTTAAAGATCCCCAGGTGGTCAAAATTAATCCGGAGCCCTCCACTACGGCGCGCCTCATCGCCTACGTTGCGTCGGCGCGTTAAACACCACAATCAATCAAATATATATATATATTACAAAGTAGAGTCCGACTCAGGCTAGTGACGTTAGGGTGAAACAGTCTCCTTATCTGAATGAGATAGCCCGTGCGGCATAAAAATAAAGAATGGAAGATGCGCTTCATTGGGAGACAGCAGAGCCGGGCGCGGCCGGGCAGTAAAAACAAACAATGAATAAACAAACCCATACATGGTTCGCAGCAATATATATATATATATATATATATATATATATATATATATATATATATATATATATATATATATATATATATATAGTATAAAAGAGTCGGATACAAAAACAAAGAAGGCTTACTCACGTCGCGGCAATGGGGGGCCCCTTGCCTTCATCAGAGTAGTTTTGGCAGCAAAATATTGTAACTGTACTTCGATGAAGGCAAGTCCCGTTGCCGCTACGTGGGCAAACCTTCTTTGTTATCGTTCTTGCTGTGTATCCAACTCTTTACTTATACTATTCCTGCGCGCTTTGTGAGTGTTTTTTTTCTATATATATATATATATATATATATATATATATATATATATATATATATATAGCGAATCAGAAAATGGGGAATGAGGGGCTCCGTGAAAATAAGACAGAAAATAAGGGTTGGCAGTCAAGAAAACCTCGGAAAGCAAAGGGGAGGTTGTGGTGGGTCATAGAAAGAGATGATGAATTTTTTGAGTCGAAAAGAAAGTGGTGAAAAAATGCCCGCCGGGTGGGATCCGAACCCACGACCTCCAGAATACCGGTCTGGTGCGATAACCACTACGCTACCGGCGGGGCTCTTTCCCCAGCACTTTCTCGGGTATTTATGTTAAGTAATTTTTGTTTCCTGCACTTGGGGGTGGTAGCCAGCGCCACTCGGACTTCTCGGGGTGAAGGGGACCTTCTTTTTAACCCCCGGGCCGTGACTCGAGTGTCTACGACATGTCGAGAGTGGTCGACCAGCGTTGAACCCTCTTAAGCTCCCTTTAGCACCAAGACTGCCAGAACAGAGGCCCTCGCTAAGCATGTAGCGAATCAGAAAATGGGGAATGAGGGGCTCCGTGAAAATAAGACAGAAAATAAGGGTTGGCAGTCAAGAAAACCTCGGAAAGCAAAGGGGAGGTTGTGGTGGGTCATAGAAAGAGATGATGAATTTTTTGAGTCGAAAAGAAAGTGGTGAAAAAATGCCCGCCGGGTGGGATCCGAACCCACGACCTCCAGAATACCGGTCTGGTGCGATAACCACTACGCTACCGGCGGGGCTCTTTCCCCAGCACTTTCTCGGGTATTTATGTTAAGTAATTTTTGTTTCCTGCACTTGGGGGTGGTAGCCAGCGCCACTCGGACTTCTCGGGGTGAAGGGGACCTTCTTTTTAACCCCCGGGCCGTGACTCGAGTGTTTACGACATGTCGAGAATGGTCGACCAGCGTTGAACCCTCTTAAGCTCCCTTTAGCACCAAGACTGCCAGAACAGAGGCCCTCGCTAAGCATGTAGCGAATCAGAAAATGGGGAATGAGGGGCTCCGTGAAAATAAGACAGAAAATAAGGGTTGGCAGTCAAGAAAACCTCGGAAAGCAAAGGGGAGGTTGTGGTGGGTCATAGAAAGAGATGATGAATTTTTTTAGTCGAAAAGAAAGTGGTGAAAAAATGCCCGAGAAAGTGCTGGGGAAAGAGCCCCGCCGGTAGCGTAGTGGTTATCGCACCAGACCGGTATTCTGGAGGTCGTGGGTTCGGATCCCACCCGGCGGGCATTTTTTCACCACTTTCTTTTCGACTCAAAAAATTCATCATCTCTTTCTATGACCCACCACAACCTCCCCTTTGCTTTCCGAGGTTTTCTTGACTGCCAACCCTTATTTTCTGTCCTATATATATATATATATATATATATATATATATATATATATATATATATATATATATATATATATATATATATATATATATATATATATATATATATATATATAGAGAGAGAGAGAGAGAGAGAGAGAGAGATAGATAGATAGATAGAGAGAGAGAGAGAGAGAGAGAGAGATAGATAGATAGATAGAGAGAGAGAGAGAGAGAGAGAGAGAGAGAGAGAGAGAGAGAGAGAGAGAGAGAGAGAGAAATAAGGGTAGGCAGCCAAGAAAGCCAGGGAAAGCAAGGGAGAAAATAACCTATCACAACATTTTCTCCTTTGCCTTTCTTGGCTTTCTTGATTTCCTACCCTTATTTCTGTGTTATTTGAACGCGCCCCTCATTTCGCATTCTGATTCGCTATATATATGAGAAAATGGTTGACTCACGATTAAAAACAAAAACAGTGGTTTACTGACGTTTCGACGGGAGGAGCAGTCTTCATCAGTGAAGACCGGGCTTCACTGAACCCGAGTTCTTTATTACATAAAAAAACTGTGACAAGGGCAGAATCAATCTCACCGGAGTCGCGTTTATCGGCAGCGGCCTTATTCTATTATTCTTGGCGGTCGAGCGGACCGTCTGCTTAGACAGGCGTGTACTTCTGGCGATGTCGGCCTGTTTTTCCCCATGTTCGAAGAGAACCGGCGTATTCAGCTTCTCGTGCGCTAATTACGAAAAATTTATCCGACAGTGAGGTCAGCTACGCCGCCGCTCATGCCGCTGGTCGCAAAAAAAAAAAAAAACGAAAGAAAACGAGGCCACTGGCTTGGCTTGGCTGTGTGCACCAACGACCCGGCGGCCAACAATGCTGCCAGACATAATAGTTTCCTTGTCAAACTAAACAAAGGAAAATGATATCGGGTGCAGGCCCCGCGAAAGTCCGCTATAAGCACTCAGTTGAAACAATTTTCGCCTAAAATTTAGTCTGTCGTAGCCGATAGTCTGCTCTAGCCGGCTCCGTTATGAGCGGAGTGGACCCCATTTAAAATGCATGGGGACCAGAAAAACTAACATAAATGATCCGCGTAACCGTAAGTCCGTTGTTGCCAGATCCGCTGTAACGAGAGTAGACTGTATACCAATAGCGCGCTATCATCGGGCCTCAATGAACAGTATTTTTAGTTTTTGCCTGCCCTGGTTCGTATTGTCGTGTTAGCATTTCACTTGTGCATAGCTTTACGTCTTGAGCAGATAAGAATCACCGTTAGTGGTCATCTAGAACATTTAAGGGCCCCTAGATACAACGCTTGGACACACAACGACAAAAAAAGACTACAAGTCTTAGTATCACGGGTTCGAACCTCAGTGCAGGCCATGTGGATGATTAAAGAGGCTCGAACGAAAACGAATAAGGCCGCGGGAAAAGTATCTAATTGAAAATGCCTTTACTATGTACCGCGCTGAGAAGGGCGACATCAGAGGGAAAATTTTCGGCTATAACTCCGCAGCGCCTCACTGCTCTGAATATAGAGCAGGTTGCATCAGACCGAAGAGCTTTACGAGGAAGCTCCAATACGCAAAACGAAACAACTGCGGTGTGGGTAAATTAAGAAAGGTTTCCACACGCTTCGTTAAAATTCGGTGGTATCCGTCCAGATATATAGGTAAGGAGAATGCCCACTAGCCTGAGGGTTTGAAGCCTTTGTATAGACAGACATTAAAGGGGCACTGACACAAAAATTTTGCATCTTGTTTTTTTTTTTTGTTGCGATAAGTAGCTAGTGACCTACTTATCACCTGTAGAAACCTCATTTGCTTCAGCGTGCGACGGTTGTTTAATTAGAGGCATTTTTAATGCGGCCAGTCGCAGTTTCGGTTTCAGCGGGTGCCGCGAACCGATGGATTTTGTGTGAACAAAGCTGACCACGTGACCGTCGGAGGGATATCACAGAGCAGAGCTGCCGTAGCACTGTCGAATCCGCATCGCCGGCAGTTTCTGCGAATGCCCCCACGTACTGATCTCGTGAGCCGCTTAATTAAAAAGCGACCGAGGATGTGACGCAGGCGCTGCAGGTGCAAATGCTACCGCCGCTAAAGAACGGCGCGCGATGCTCGAAACACGCGCGCTGGTAGCAGCCGGCCGGTCTGCGCCTACAGGTCCGCCTACAGATGTGTTCGGCTTAGCACTGCGGCGGATATTCGATTGACGCTCTCGTAAGCGGTGCAGATGACAATTTTTCATGCAACCCGCCATCGCATCATTAACTCCTTTCTTATATAAGCTGCCATGGTTGGGAATGCAGCGATAACAAGCTATCGCTCGAGCTACCTGCGCCGGCCGGGGCCACTTCGCGTCCGTGGTCGCAGCCTGCACAGCGACCATGCGGCTCGCTCAGTGGGCTTTTCGTGTCTCCGGCGCGTTTTCGCGTCCAATGTAAATAAAAAGTAATAGAAACAGGGTGCCTAGAATCGCTGTAGGACTTTTGTCGCGGCCAGCTGCCCGATGCGCTGACGAAATCACGGCGCCTCCGCCGCCAACGATCGCGTCGTTCGTTCTCGAGAGCAGAACCTCCGCCCTCCGGCCCTCCGATTGGAGCGGCGAGCCGGGCGAGCCGGCGAAAAACGCCGGCCGTGCGGAAGCGGCAAACACAAACTCGTGACGGGTTTGAATGTTGCTTATTTACAAAATATCCTCGGGATGTCGATTGCGCGTGGTCCTCTGCTGGCTGCTCGGTTGCGTTTCGCACACTTTAAAATTGATTTTAGATATGTTCTAGGCTGTATTCGCCGCTAATATTTTTCAGATGATGTATATGTGTTCACACCAATCTATCTCCGAAGTTATCTCGCCTTCAAAATTTTGTGTCAGTACCCCTTTAAACTATGCAGTACACACACGCACACAAACACGCGCATGCACTCATGCAGGTGCACCCGCACACGCGCGCACACATTCGCACACACACGCGTACACGCATACGCAAAGAAATTGTAACTGAACGTGGATAGAATGTATTTACGTTACTCCTAATAACGCACGAGTTAAAAGTTTCAATTCTGCGTTTGCAGATAAAATCTCGTAGTCGCTACAATCTTCACTGTGCCCTTCTAAGGTGCGCTGTTCGCGAACAAGTACAGCATCCGCATTCCGCGAATTGCTCGGCGCATTTCGTCAAGGGCGCTCCGTGGTCGCCCTCAGCTCAGGGCTGCAATCGGAGATGGCACTGCTAACCCATATACCGTGAGCGCAGGCGCGTGCGGGGGGCGAGCTGCTCGGTCTCTCCGGCTTGTTTCCCTTGCGCGATATTACGTATACGACACCGCCTAGCGTCACGTAACAGGGAAATGGCCAAGGCTCGGCCGTGGAAAAGTTCTGCCCGCCGCGTGGAGACGGCCACCGCAGCCCAGCTTCTGCACACTGAACATTTCCTCGCGACCTAAATTATGTATAGCCTTGTCGCCTGCCGGTGAGCACGTGATCGGCGCCGTCTCGATTGCGAGAGGCATTTGCAACTCTTGGGAAATTTGTGGGCTCTTCGAAGAAGGGCTCCAGTAACTCATGCATTTCAAGGAGCTGTGAATTCAAAATGCAACTCAAGAAGTCGTGAATTGAAAGTTTCAAAGAACCAGCCTTTGGTAACTAGCTCAGCTCCAATGTAGCCACGAAAAACGCCCTTTCAACCGAGAAAAAAAAACGCAAGCAAGAAATGTTAAAAAAACAATAGAATATTGCGCCCCAGGGACGTAATATGGGCAGGAGTGACGTATTATGGGCCAGCACTAAAACATTATAAAGGGACCCTGCAACACTTTTTTCAACTGCATTTCACTTGCGATAAAGAGACGCGGATGAAGAAGAAGTACACACGATACTCGCTAGACCACAACTCTCCATTATTGTCGCTCTAAGTGTGAGTTTCTTTCATTTTTCTGGAAGTGATAATCATTGGACATCCCCTTGGAGGGGCGTACGCTATGACGTGTCTTTTTCGTTCCGAGCAAGTGTTGCCACGATTACAGCGAATGATGGAGTATTTCTCGTCCCGATGAAATGTTGCAACGATTACGGCGAATGCAGGAGTTTTCTTTGGGAGTGGGGCGGCGGAATTTTGGGCCAATCTCCCTGCGATAGTCTAGCGAGTTGTAGGCTAGCGAGTGTCCTGTGTACTTCTTCTTCGTCCGCGGCTCTTTCTCGCTAGTAAAATGCAGTCAGATAACGAACCAGCCCAACTTTCTGCCTTAACTTTTTTCAACTTTTTTTGAAATCTTAAATGCTTGCAGAACGTAATCACCCAACAAACCCAGTACTTAGATCAGGGGGTCGCAAGGTACCTTGGCCAAAAATTACTGCTCTATGCCCATCAGAATACTTGGAAACTCGCTCAGAAGATTTTTCTCTCTTTTCCGGCCTTGACGTTCTTCGACGGCTCCAAATTACGTCACTAAGGCCATGTAGCGGCTGTTGGCCGGTTTTCATTCAGTTGCAGCAACGAACGTTTTTCGATAGCTACTTAGAAAATTCAGGGAACATTGCACTCACGTGCAACACTTGAATGGCAAAGCGGTTGTAAGTGATCACTGACGGACACAAAGTTGAGTTTTAGTATCGTTGTGGTGTCATGGTTGACGTCGGCGGCATGCAATTTCAATGGGCGCTGCTCTGTGCGAAAGGCCGGTTCACATCGCTCCTGCGAAAGATGCCTCTCTCCGAGTCCAAATCGTCGTCAGACGTCTGAAAGGAATCCCACGAGTGGACTTTTCGCCCCCGGAAACCCCTGGACCAGTCTTACGGCGCAGTGAGAACGTTTTCATACTCAACCGCCGGTGCGCTCAGCGCCCACCACGCTAGGCTGCGCGGCTAGGCCTAATATAGAACAGCCCCCCCCCCCCCCTTCGCCGCCGCGCGGCGGCCAGCCAACGGCAGCCACGTCGGCAACCAACGCACCTCAACGCATGGCGCCCGCTTCGAACTCGGATGAAGCGACTCCGACTACCGACATGGACACCTCGACGGTACCGGGAGAGGACATCGACCCCTCCGAAGTGACCGAAGAACGAGGCTGGATGGTCTGCTACCGCAACCGCAGTCAGAAAAGGCTTCAAGCCCTACGCGCCGAGAAGCCCTCGCAGGGAACGGTGAGCCCCTATCCGATTAAGCAAGGGACTGCTAAGCATGCACTACGTCTACCCCCACTACCACGGGAGCACGTGAAAGTCGTTTTCCGCCCGCAAGGAGGACTCGATGTCTCCAAAATAAGCGCCGCCATCCTACGCTCGGCAACCCTCGTTGCTGCTGGGCTCACCAAACTACAAGCCTCAGAAGACATCCTCCGTCCCAACGCGGCTAGAAACGTGTTTGTTATGAGCACCCCAAGCATAGAGAGGGCGAAAACATACAGCATGGTGCGCCAACTCAACATTGAGAATCGCGCCTACAGCACCCTCCCTTATGTGGCCTCACCGGAAGACACCTGCAAAGGAGTGATACACGGGATTCCGCCCGAGGACACACCGCAAGACATCATTGATAACATCGTTAATTCTACTAACCCCCAGGCAATACACGCCAGACGTATGGGGACGACAAACACCGCTCTCATCGCATTTGATGGACCTAAAGTCCCCCTCCTTATATACTACGGCGGAGCGGAATTTCGCTGCTACATACACAAGCAAAAATCGGAAGCATGCCTTGCCTGCGGAGCAGTGGGGCATAGGGCTGACGTGTGCCCGAACCCGACACCCAGCCGCTGCCAGGGATGTGGACAGAATACCTCAGAAGACAACCCACATTCGTGCACGCCTAAATGCCCCCTCTGCAAAGGAGACCACCCTTTTGGAGACAAAAGCTGCACACAACGCTTCAAGCCACCGTCTTTTTCAAGCAAGCCATCCAACATCCAGATACCAAGGCAAGACGGTGCCCGACATCCATCAGCGCCCCGTGGGAAGACAACGCCGCCAGGCTTCCGCAAGCAGAGCGCCGCTGCTGATCCACCTGCTAGCACGGAGGAGAAACCTGGCGCTACCCGTGCATCGGGCCCTGCGTACGGACCCAAGCATCCCTCCCAGAAGATCAACAATTCAGCATCCGCAAAGGTGAGCTGGGCTGAGATGGTAGCTCCCCGAACATCACCACCATCATCATATAGCGAGGTAGCTGAACTTAAACAACTCCTATTGAACACCCTGGAAGAAAACGAAAAGCTTAGCGCCAAGGTAGCTGAACTACAAAAACAGATAGCCACACTCACCAACGCAAACGTGGCCGATACCAATGGCCCCATAGATAGCGATTCCAACTCCCCCATGGAAAGCGAAGTCGTCCTTGCATCACATTCCCTCTGTAGTCCCCCCAAAGAGGAATCGGACTGTAGCTCCATCTACGTCACAAAAGTGGAATTCATGGCAGGCATTGAGAAAATTTCTAAGGAGGTTAAGGAGGCCATGAGCCCTAGCTACAAACCATTTCAAGCGCAGGCTGATCTTATCCTTTCTAAATTATCAGCCTTGGAAGCACGCCTGGCAGAAATAGAATCTCGACCATCTCTTAAGAAAGCATCCAAACCATACAATCGCCCCTCATTATTAGACGAAAAAGACCATGGCGCTGAATAACATCATCATTTGGCAGTGGAACTGCAGAGGATACCGCCGAAAGAGGGGCATTCTTCAGCAGGCCTTAGAAAACAATCTTGTGGGTTCGATCCCTGACGTAATTTGCCTACAAGAAGTTGGCGCAGTAGCCAGATTAGCCAGCTACAAAACTTTCATGCCTAAGTCCCGAAATCCACCTGCAACAACCATTCTTACTCGCCGTAATGTGATAGCGCAAGAACACGACATAGACAGCGAGGTGGATCACACATTTATCGAAATTGTCACAAACGTAAATCGGCGGACCAGCCTATTTGTTCTAAATATTTACAGCAGCCCGAGGGAAAAGGACTCTGGCCCTCTTCTTTCCCTAATCCATGGAGCTCTGTGTACAGCGGGTAAGCAACCCATAGTCATCCTAGGCGATTTTAATGCGCAGCATTGCGCTTGGGGCTACCCAAGGGCCACACCTAAAGGGCGCCGGCTGTGGGAAGCTGCACAAAATGAACACCTAACATTACATACCGACCCCCTGTTTCCCACACGTCAGGGAAACAGCGTCTGTGCAGATACGACACCTGACCTAACATTCACCAAAAACATAACAGGAGAGGTTAAATGGGCGAACACTGGGCAGGACTTCGGCAGTGATCATAAGCTCATCCAAATCGAGGCACCCGCATACCTAAAATCTCCCCAAAAAAGAAACAACACGTTCATCGACTGGGACCTCTTTCGTAAAACAACACAAGACACTACACCTACACTCGACACTCTCTCAGAATGGGAGGAGGAGTTACGCAGCAGGGTCGCAAAAGCAACTAAAGTCATACAATCAGACCCCAGCCTACCACCGCTAGACTCGCGTCTGTCCAACCTCATCCAGGCTAGAGACAGCCTCAAAAACAGACTGATCCGCCACAAACACAGCCGTGGCCTACGCAGAAAAATAGCTTACATTAATCGGGAGATTGAGAATCACGCATCCAGATTGGTATCGGAAAACTGGTATTCATTATGTGATTCCCTAAATCACACTTTCAGTACCAAAAGGACTTGGAATATCTTACGCCACCTTCTTGATCCGACGTCGACCAAGTCGTCCAACAACCAAACGGTGTCCCTTTTGATACACAACTATCCGGGGACGCGACATGCACTCACCACATATTTACACAACAAGTACATACCACAAGGCCCTCCAACAGAACACCCGCCATACACCGGAGAGGCCAACGCCGCCTTAGATGCACCTTTTACAGAAGCCGAGGTCAAGGCTGCCATTTATAAGCTAAACATTAGGTCGGCCCCTGGCCCTGACCAGATTACTAATAAGATTCTTCGGCAGTTGGATGACTCATCCATTACTGGAATCACGGCACTTTTTAATGAATGTTGGACACAGGGTAAAATTCCGGAAAAATGGCGAACGGCCAAGACCATACTCATTCCAAAGCCTGGGAAACCGCCACACATCGATCATCTCAGACCCATATCCCTAACATCGTGCCTAGGGAAACTACTAGAGCATGTTGTTCTGACCCGACTCACTGAACACGCCGAAGAGACTCAGCTGTTCCCTCACACCATGCTAGGATTTCGCCCTCATCTATGCACTCAAGATCTTATGTTGCAACTACAACATCACATTTTGGATTCGGCATACGCGCCAAAGCACACAACTAAGGTTATCCTCGGCTTAGATATCTCCAAAGCCTTCGACACTGTGCGACACTCGGTCATACTACAGATGGTGAACAAGAATGGCTTTGGAGAGCGCACGTACAACTACATTAAATCGTTCCTCTCATCTCGTATACTCACCCTTCATTTCGGAAACATCCAATCGGACCCCATTAAACTGGGTAGCCTAGGAACGCCCCAAGGATCAGTACTGTCACCTTTCTTGTTTAACCTCGCCATGAGGGACCTTCCGGCCCTTCTCTCGGACATACCCTACCTACATCATTCCATATATGCAGACGACATCACCCTGTGGATTGCTCGAGGCTCCGACGGCCAAATCCAGGAAGCCCTGCAACGGGCAACCCAAACCGTTGAGGAGTACGCAGCCGTGCGCGGCTTGTCGTGTTCCCCCCAAAAATCGGAGCTTTTCATCTACAAACCAAATCATAAAATCCCACCAATAATAACCGTAACCACATCATCAGGAGACAACATTCCCATAGTTCACTCCATAAAGGTTTTGGGACTCCGCCTAAATGCTAATGGCCGGCATACAGATGCACTCAGAGAGATCGAGAAGGGGGTATATCAAACCACCCGACTCATCTCCAGGGTTTCCACGAGGCACAAGGGCATCAAGGAGTCCAACCTCATAAAGATGGTGCAGGCCTTCGTCATCTCGCGCGTTACATACGCATTGCCGTTTCTCACCCTGCGGAAGACGGAGCAGGAGAAAGTTGATAGCCTCATCCGTACGGCACACAAGCGAGCGCTCGGCCTCTCCCAACACACATCAACTGCAAACCTACTGCGCCTCGGGATACACAATACCCTCTCCGAACTTATAGAGGCACAGCGAACCGCACAGCTAGAGAGGCTTTCTCGCAGCTCTGCCGGTCGGTGCATCCTGAGGTCTTTGGGCCTGGTACCCCAAACACCACACTACACGCGACTTGTTGCCATTCCGTCTCCTCTGAGGAATGTCATCAGAGTGTCCCCAACGCCTAGGCGAATGCACCCCATCCACAATAAGGAACGCCGTGAGGCAAGAGCGAAGGCCCTTGCCAAACAACACCCACCGGGGTCTCCTGTGGTATACACCGATGCCGCCCCATATCAAGACAGGAACGCATCGGTACTAGCGGTGGTCGACTCCAAGGGGAGCCCCATCGCTACAGCATCTGTAAGCTGCACTTCCTGCACAGAGGCAGAGGAAATGGCAATTGGTCTAGCCATAGCCCACAGCCGGTCTCCGCATCTTAACATCATAACCGATTCTAAATCGGCCGTACTAAATTTTCTAAACGGCAGGGTATCATCTAGAACCTTGGCAACCATCTCGCAAGGGCCCACACCTCATAGCCGGACCTTCCGCATCATCTGGTCACCGGCACATTCTGGCCTGATGGGAAATGAGAGAGCCAATGAGACTGCTCGAGATATGGTTCGCCGAGAGCCTCATAGGACTCCTGAAGATATCCCGCAACCTTTCGGCTATAAGGACCGTCTCCATACTTTCGGCGATATCCTTGACCATTTCCGCCAGGATCGGACAATTTTTCCACCACCGCATCCATCGCTCAGTCGAAGGCATGCAGTCCTTCTCAGGCAGCTCCAAACATTATCATTCCCCACTCCGCATCTCATGTCCATCATATATCCTGGCGAATATAAGGACGCTTGCCCCTTTTGTTCTGTGGAACGAGCATCACTTCACCACATCATTTGGTCATGCCCATTAATACCCGCATCACGTAGAAGAAATCATCCCATCCTTCATAACATATCATCCTTAACCGAGTGGGAGGCTGCCATCTCTAGCCCAGCTCCCCACGTGCAAGAAGCCCTCGCCCAGTTGGCTGAAGACACCGAGCTCCCAAAACACCGGGAGCCCCGCTGTCTAGATGACTGAGCGAACAGCTCAGTGGTGCAATCACCACAACTTTTGGGCAAAATAAAGTTATTACTACTACTACTATGCAATTTCAATGACCTTATGTTGAGCAAGGCCAAAATGAGCTTGTCGTTTTGGTCGACGTTTTCGTACGCTGCTCTCCAAGCGTGACTTATCGCCTCTAGCGGATGCTTTGCACGCCGAGCCTCTCGAAGCGCGGCCTCTTCCTCGGCCGGGCGAACTATACGCGGCCGGGACATGTCGAGTGAATGATCACCTACAGCAGCTTCGACATTCAAGTCGCGGCTCTTCTACGGTACAGAGCGCATGCGCACGACGACGCGAGGATGAACGAATGAAAGGCGTATGCTATCTTCCTCGTTCTGAGAAAGTTTTGCCACGATACGGCCAACGCTGGAGTGTTTTTGTGGCCAGTGTTGGGAAATCTCCCTAAGTGTGTATGCTTGGCTTGACGAACGTGCGCTCGAGGCACGCGTGCACGAGCGCTCTGCCTTTTCTCGGGGAATTTTCGGCACACACGAACGCCGAACTTACGGCCAGTAACAACATCTCCGCTGTTAAAAAAAAGCCACAAAAACAAAGCAGAAATGGAAGGCGTATCTGGTGCGGCGAGCAATTAAATCACGCAGTGCCGCTACGTGCTGCCGATAACTAGTTTTCGCAGTGGTTCCAGACGCGAAGGAAGGAGTGAAAGCGCTTATCGAAAGTGTTGCAGGGTGCCTTTAAAGCGAAGCTTTTTACTCTACCCCCAATAGTTCTGTCGCGACCATTGGTGTCAACAGAAAACTCCCGCGAAGAAATAAAATAAGCTACTGGCACCGCCAGGAATCGAACCTGGAACATATAGAGAAACGGAGCGAGAGCCCGCTACCGATTGAGCTACGAGTCCACGCGGAGACGAGGGACACAGACGGTGCACTCACCGAGCACATCTCTGGATTTACGGTCTGCGTCCTCGCTGAATGCCACGTGATAGCGTCACGCGACCTTACCAAAGAATATCTCTTTGAAGAAATAAAGGGCGTAATCAAGGGCCTTTCACTTGTCCCTGGTTTCCCTCTTTGTAGATCCACGAGTGTGAGTTTAAGTGACTTCGCATGGGTAATCGTTGTGGGTGTCGTTTACAGCTTTGCATTCCAACCACCTTCACAGGGTGGACTGGCGCGAATTTTTTAATCAGTGTCTTAACTATACGTTCGCATTCAAGCGACATGATCAAACGGAGTTAGAAGCCACGCTACAATCGTCCAGTCAGGTTTTTTGGCGGTGGCTGCAATCGGCGGCCCCCACCCGCATTAACAAAGTTCTGTGACGTCAGAGAAAAATCACGGGAAAGTGACGGGGTGTCGCCGCTCCTTCATTTGTTATCTTTAATGTCTCGATTATTTGCTTGAAGTCTGCAATAAAATTGCTATTGTTGTTATCGGGACAAGGCTCTCTTTTTAACGCGCCAAACTTGAATTTGGATTCACGCCGTTTTTAAACAGTTTTGACCGATTTGGAGGTTGATAAAGTCACTGTAGTGGCTCATACTCTCAACCAATGAGGAAGAAAGGGGCAGGTCTATAGATAGACGCAAGTCAGTGATGGGACGAGTCGCCCCCAGATCGCCACGCTGGCACCGTAGTCATGTGTTCCACGAACCTTCGTTTGGTCTCAGGAGTCATAACTTGAAGTGTAACACAGCGGTCAGTGAGCGGGTCACAAATAATGTTCGATGTTTCGGAACAAGAAACAAAGAACACTGTGAATAAGGAACCCGTAGAGGTCCCAAAACATTAAGCATTCTGTTTTTTTCTGTAGGAGCGCTTGTGGCTCGCGGTAGAAAGAAGAGCCCGTCTTCTTGGAGGCTCTTCCGTCCTCTTGGAGGACCGGGCACACCCAATAGAGACTGCCATGTTCCTGTGGACTTTCGCAAGTGCCATGGTCAGGGACCTAGCCAGAGGGGGGGGGGGGGGGTGTTCGAATTCCTCTTGAAATATTTCCACGCAGTGCATAAGAAAGACGTAGGGTTCCTTTCGGCAAAACTCGTCCCTTCCCATAATCCATAACCCAAAGCCGCCTCCGAAAAAAAGTTGTGGCTACGGCCAGGCACTGATACACAAAAGAATGTAGACGCCCTAGCCTCCTTTCCCGCCTTCCCCAATCCTGACTAGACCATGGGTCGCCCTTCTAAATAAATTAATAATCAATCAATCAATCAATCAATCAATCAATCAATCAATCAATCAATCAATCAATCAATCATGTTTATTTACGTGCCCAGGAACAGCCAGAGGCCTGAGTGCTGGCGCACGGATAGTTATATGAAAACAAAATACAAGAAACATATTGCAAGAAACAAACAAGCGACAAGACACACACATATTGAAGTAGCGAAAATTACAAAAATAAAGCACAGGCGGAGCCTGGGTACAGGTAAAAAAGAAAAAAGAAGATGCCTTTGTGGCTCAGCTTATTGTAATGAATACACAACAAGCAGAGAACAAAGTTTGACAGTAAGACGACAAAAACAATGACAAGAGTATAGAGACAAATGATAAGACAAGCATGATAAGTAAACAGTTTCAAAAACAGGCAACTATATTGGTTAAACAGAACCGCAGAGAAACCAAATTTCAGCAATAAAAAAAAAGAAAAACGAACGACAGAGATATCATAGATGTTTAACATACTGTGTTCAACAGCGCAGTACGGTAAATTGTAAAGGAGCTATTAATAATAATAATAATAATAATAATAATAATAATAACAATAATAACAATAATAATATTAATCAATCAATCAATCAATCAATCAATCAATCATGTTTATTTACGTGCCCAGGAACAGCCAGAGGCCTGAGTGCTGGCGCACGGATAGTTATATGAAAACAAAATACAAGAAACATATTGCAAGAAACAAACAAGCGAAAAGACACACACATATTGAAGTAGCGAAAATTACAAAAATAAAGCACAGGCGGAGCCTGGGTACAGGTAAAAAAGAAAAAAGAAGATGCCTTTGTGGCTCAGCTTATTGTAATGAATACACAACAAGCAGAGAACAAAGTTTGACAGTAAGACGACAAAAACAATGACAAGAGTATAGAGACAAATGATAAGACAAGCATGATAAGTAAACAGTTTCAAAAACAGGCAACTATACTGGTTAAACAGAACCGCAGAGAAACCAAATTTCAGCAATAAAAAAAAAAGAAATAATAATAATAATAATCAATCAATCAATCAATCAATCAATCAATCATGTTTATTTACGTGCCCAGGAACAGCCAGAGGCCTGAGTGCTGGCGCACGGATAGTTATATGAAAACAAAATACAAGAATACAAGAAACATATTGCAAGAAACAAACAAGCGACAAGACACACACATAATAATAATAATAATAATAATAATAATAATAATAATCAATCAATCAATCAATCAATCAATCAACCTTTATTTTCGGTGCCCAGGAACAACCCTAGGGTCTTGGTACTGGTACACCATACAAAAAAAAAAAAACACTACAATTAAGACAAGACAACACACAAAAACTATATGTATGACATAAACAATAAAGTAAAAATAGTTACAGAAATCTTAGAAAGCAAAAAGGAAAAAAAAAGAACAGAAAGTCAAAAAAGAAAAGGCAGGCTTAGTGTTGCAAGCCATGCCACTCGGCCAGCGAAACGTTCAGTAGATGTGAAAAACAGGAACTATACAAGCAAATATTGAATCAACATGACATAGAGTATACGTATGTAACCAAGGTTTTCTAACAACATATTAGGAAGTTCCAAAAAAAAAAAAAAGGGGGGGGGGGAAAGCTTTAGCATTACCAACACTGACACTAAAACGTACAAATATTCAAGCAACACAAAACAAGAAAAAGTGAAAAGCAAGCAAGAACAGTTTGCACATAATACATAGGGTATATAAATTTGGAATGACATAAAGGACTTAAGCTACAACAGTTTTCAACTCATTAGAGAACAAAGTAAAGGAGCTCTGGAATATATCAAGCCGAACGGAATATTCATTATATGCACATTGTATTCGGCAGATGGACGAGCGTCGGCTATTTAAAGCAACTGGTCTGAAAGCTGGAAATTTTCTGAAAAGTTTATTTGGCAAATTGACATTGATAAGTGTAACCAACTCGTCACACAAAATATTACCATGAAGAAGTTTATAGAGAAAGATAATATCAGCTCGCATTCGTCGACACCGAAGGGAAGGAATGCTTTTCAGAAGAGACATGATGCCGTTTGCGTCGTCTTGCACATGACGGAAGCGGTGCTTAAAGATAGAAAGGAACTTATCTTGAACCCTTTCGATACGGTCACTATTGGACTTGCAAGTTCCATTCCAGACAACAGACCCGTATTCAAGAAGAGGTAAGCAGAGAGCCGAATACAACTTTAAGAAAGGAAGCGGACCTTTAAACTCTCTAGAATACCTGCAAACAGCACCCAGACAACGAAGAGACCGACGGGTAATTTGTCCAATGTGGGAAGAGAAAGTCAGAGAAGTATCAAATAGTACTCCCAAGTCTCGAATTTCAGTCACCCTCGGCAATGCAGTGCTTGCAATTTTATAAGAGTATTGCAGCTGTTGAGTTTTTCTACTATAGGAGACAACTTTAGTTTTTGAAGGGTTCAAGATAAGGTCGTTTTTGGTGCACCAACGATGGAATGACGCTATATCAACCTGAAGAGAATTACAGTCCTGAACACTACGCACTTCTCTAAAGATTTTTATATCATCAGCGTACAACAAAAAAGAAGAATTTTGAATGGCAGAAGCAACATCGTTAATGAAAATGGAAAAAAGAAGGGGACCCAGAACGGAGCCTTGGGGTACACCACTGGTTGCTTTGTACCTAAATGATGTTTGACCGTTAACACTTACATAGCAATATCGCTCCTTGAGATAACAACGTATAAGACCCACCAACGAAGCGTGTACATCTAACAGAGTGAGCTTTGCAAGCAATAACGAGTGGTTGACAACATCAAAGGCTTTGCTCATGTCACAGTAGACCACATCCAGTTGGCTTCTACCAACGATTGCTGGGACAGCCTGCTCCATGAAGCATACAAGGTTCGTGGAAGTTGAACGACCACGCATAAATCCATGTTGATTAGGAATGAGGACATGTTTAAATGAGAAAGACAAGACCGTATGAAGAGATAACTCGAAAATTTTAGAGGCAGAACAAAGCAGCGAGACAGGCCTATAGTTTATAGCATCAGTTTTTAGGCCTGACTTGAAAACAGGGAATACGCGAGAGATTTTCCGCGAGAGATTTTCCAATAATAATAATAATAATAATAATAATAATAATAATAATAATAATAATAATAATAATAATAATAATAATAATAATAATCAATCAATCAATCAATCAATCATGTTTATTTACGTGCCCAGGAACAGCCAGAGGCCTGAGTGCTGGCGCACGGGTAGTTACATGAAAACAAAATACAAGAAACATATAGCAAGAAACAAACAAGCGACAAGACACACACAAATTGAAGTGGTGAAAATGACAGAAATAAAGCACAGGCGGAGCCTGGGTACAGGTAAAAAATAAAAAAAGAAGATGCCTATGTTGCTCTGCCCGTCGTAAAGGCCACACGACAGGCAGAGCAACAAAGTTTGACAGTAATACAACAAAAACAACGGCAAGAGTGTAGAGACAAATGAAAAAACGAACAAATGACAGTAAACAGTTTCAAAAATAGGCAACTATCAGTTGGATAGACACAACCGCAGAGAAATCAAATTCAAAAAAAAATAACGACAGACAAATCATAGGTGTTTAACATACTGTATTCAACAGCGTTGTACGGTAAACTGTAAAGGATTTCTGAAAGATGTCAAGGCGTTCAGAGAAGCGGTTGTAGCAATTCTGTATTCTGCGCACTGGAAAATGATTGGAGTTGCGCGCAGCGGTCAAGAAAGGGCGATGCGACCTGGTGGGCCTCTGTGGAACACTAAACTCTAAACAGTTAAGCAGGTCCGCGCAAGAAAGGTCACCATGAACAACTTTGTGAAGAAATGTAAGGTCTGCACGCATACGTCTGCAGGTCAACGAAGGAATGGAAGGAACTATGGGTAAGTCAGAATCAGGACCCGGACTGTGATTGTGATGACGGTGCTTAAATATGGATAAAAACTTCTTCTGCACACGTTCTATTAATTCACTACTAGATTTGGAGATGCCGTTCCAGGCAACAGAAGCATATTCTAACTGGGGGATACATATTGCATTGTATAGCATTAGAAATGGATCTGGAGAAGAGAATTCCTTTGTAATCCGACACACATTTCCAAGACTTCGGAGCGCTCGCCGGGTGATGAGCCTAATATGAGAAGAAAAAGAGAGGGTACTGTCGAAAAGAACTCCGAGGTCCCTAATCTCCTCAACCCTTTGCAAAGGAGCTCCCTCTATACTGTAGGAAAACAGTAGACGATGGGTTTTCCGGCTGTACGTGACAACCTTTGTTTTAGCTGGATTTAAAATTAGACAGTTTTTGCTGCACCAGACCGATAATTCCGACACATCCCTCTGCAAGGCACAGCAGTCCTGAAAACTGCTAATGTGCCTAAATAGTTTTACATCATCAGCATAGAGAAGAAATGAAGATTTTGTTAACACTGTTGACACATCATTGATAAAGATAGAAAACAATAGTGGACCCAGCACAGAACCCTGAGGTACACCACTCGTTGCAGTGTAAACACTAGACCTTTTGAAGTTTACATCTACGTAAAAGGACCGGTCAAGGAGATAGTTGGACAACAAGGCAACAAGGCTTGCATCTACACCGGACTTAGCAAGCTTGTTAATTAATAACTGATGGTTCACCACATCAAACGCCTTACTGAGGTCAAAATAAATAACGTCCAACTGGCCGTTTTCACAAACTACAGCCGAAGCCTGTGTCATAAAGCTTGCAAGATTTGTGACCGTCGATCGACCCGAGAAAAAGCCGTGCTGATTTGGTATCACAACGTTCTTGACGCAGGCAGCAAGAACTTTGTGCAGAGCTGACTCAAAGAGTTTTGAGGCGACACAAAGGAGTGAGGAGTGAGATAATAATAATAATAATAATAATAAATTATTTTAGCCTTGGTCAGTGACTGCGATGTTGCTCTGGCGCTCTGTATACTGCCCCGGGAAAGTCAAACGAGGAAAGGCACTGTTTAAGTTCTCGTTCGAGTGGAGGAAACAACGAGCCCTCCATTGCAGTTGTTGCAGTCTAAAATCTATTTCAAAGGCATACCACTCGAGCAGGCAATGCCGTTAGTCACATGCTGCGCCGACACCACTTAAAATAGCCTTCCATGTGGCGTTACTTGACAGAAAATTTGTTTTTTGTTCGTGCGCTATCGGGCCTTTTCTTTGCCAGTTTCAATCAGCAAGGACATCAGATGTGTTTAGGAGCTTTGGAAAGGAAAATAAGGTAGGCTAGCATGCGTCAGAGCATGCGTCAAGGTTGGTCAGACAGACATTTTGAACGTTGTTTTTTATTAAAGACGATAGTATTTCTTGGGCTACATTAACTCAGAAATTTTGTTCTGTCTGTATGTCTCTATGTCTTTCTTTAAAGGATAAATGTATTACCAAAAAAATTGGCCGCGTATCTGCTCCTTTCGTTGCAAATGTCGTCAAAAGACGTTAGTCTTTGTAGACATTTGCCAAGGAAATGCCCCCCTTTGCTTTCCCGCTCACCTCTCATGCTGTTCCTGTACCGTGGCGCTCATTCCAAGGTAAACACACTAAAGGTTTGCGCAAGGCGATTTGAATTTACCGCGTTCCACTGCTACAGGCCGGGTTCCTCGATGTCAGCGCTGCAGTACGGCGGAGACGCGCGTGAATGGAGGCGACCGACTAGAAGGTTTATAGAGCCGCGTGGGCGTGCTCCACGTGCGTTCCAAGCAGAACGTGGAACCTAGCTAGTAGAACCTTTCGTTGCTGTTGCCGCGTGATTTTTTCATATGCCGCCAGGAGGCGGCGGTTTTCTGCAGTAGATGTAGAATATTATTTTCTATCGAAAAACCAAGCATCCGTGAATTTTTAAATAAAGGAACACTGTAAATATCACTTGCGTACTAATTTCCTGTCTTATATTTGCGTAATGTTCTTGTTCAACAAAGTTGACAAGTATCTACATATAAACCGGGCCTAGACGTTTACATATAGCTGTGACTATATAAGACTATTGCGCAATATGAATTTTAGTTTGGCCGGGTGGCTGAATCGTGTCACAGACAGACAGACGGACAGACAGATAGACATACAGACAGACCAAAATTTCGGGGTTTAAGTAGCCCATGAAAGACTATCGTCTTTAAAAATCCTGGTATCAACGCTACAACGTAACATCCAGAAACAATTAAACACGTGCAGCGCCTGTTGCTACAAAACTAACAAAGCCCGAAGGCTGCCAGTTACAGACACTTACAGAAACACACAAACAGCTTCAAGTTGATTGTAGACAAAATAATAACATACAAACAATTTAGAGTTGCTTACAACCAAAAGATTAACATGCGAGGGAAACAAGAATACAAAAAAATACTCTTCAAGAAAGCAGCAATATACAGAACAGGGTTGGTGTTATGTCACAACGGGTACTGCAGCGCAGTAACACACAATTCTAACACCAAAATCAATTGTTACAACGAAAATCCCCAAGGACACAGGTCTGGAAAGCTGGCATTAATAATAACCCTTTTGTTCGAAACCTCAATAAACCGTGTGTACCAATGTCGCAGAAACTCTTCCTCATCCAACAGGGCCAACTCGCCTTCCAAAAAGGTCACGAGGTGTTATCTGAAAAAAGAAAGCAAGGGCCACTGCATACGTAGCTTGCGATTCTGTGCAACGGCCCTGCAGCGATTACGCCATATATAATAGCCAATTACTACGAATAGTTTGCCTAGGGGCAAACAGGGCACTGTTCTCTCAGTTGATACCGTGCAAGCCCCAAACTTGGAGCGGCATGGTGTATGATGCGCCAAAAGCAACGCGCAACAGTGCAGCTCGAGAAAGTGTGTGCCCGGGATTCTGGTTGACCGCAGTTGGGATGCGAAGAGTTCTGTGTGACTCCCCAGTGAAATAATCTGTCTTTTGTGGGAAGGATTCGCCACGCTTTTTGCCGATGTTTTTGGCGTCCCCTGGCAGCCTACCTGAAGTCAGCCGTAACCAGGGGAAATCTGGTGGATCCACACGCCTGCCCGACCTCGCAGTAACTATTTGTTCACACAGCCTGGCATGTTGTTCATTCACAAAATCTAGATCAGCACGAATTTCCTTAGCTAAAGTAATGACGGCCTTGAGCAGTCTTGACGGGATAGCTGCACTGGGGTGTAGGTTGCTGGCCATAGTTGGACAACGAACCCGTCTAGAAGGGCCGAGAAAGTAGAGGATCAAAGGTCTGCCCGGAGCTTCTACGTCGCTGATAAGCGAAGAGACGACTCTAAGCAGGCGCGTAGCCAGGATTTTTTTTCGGGGGGGGGGGGGGGGGGGCTAGGGTTGTTCTCAAGTCACCCCCCCCCTCCCCTCCCCAATGAAAAAAAAAAAAGCGCGGTAGTTTACATGTTTTAAAAAGACTGCATTGTCCTGGTAACAATGATACCAGTTTTATCGCCAACTTCAAAGGAATAGTCGAGATATTAAATAGAACATATGAAGCCGTGGCGAATCCCCGCCCACTTTCTCGCGATTTCTCTATCACATCACAGGATCTCGTTCGTACGATTGGCGCCCAACGACCTAAGCCACTGCCAAGGAACATGGTTGCGCGGTTGTAGAGTGGCCTCCACTGATCCGATCATTTGAATTCTGACGCGAAGTTAACACACTCATAACTACTTTTTAGTGCTGGCCTATATACATCACTCCTGCCCATATTACGTCACTGCAGCGCTAAATATGAGTTATTGATATTTGTTGCATTGCTTCGGTTGAAAAACGTCTGTGACTGGAAGGGAGCGTGTGAGTTACCAAAGCTAGTTCTACCAAATTGAACGAGGCTGTATTTTGTCTTCATATGGCCCCTTTAGGGCCTCTCTCATGATATTGGTGTTGATTATGATGGTATTTGCGCCAGGTGAAGTTGTAAACTTGGAGAAAATCCGCAGAGCGCGTGGTGCAAATCTGTTCCCGTGATACGGGACGCATTTTGCACGCACGGGCACCTTGTGCAGGCATTGCATTAAATAGACATTGTTTCTTGTGATTACTTGCTTTATTTCCACGTGTGGAGTATGATGAGTGTGAGACCCGCAATATAATGACGTGGGCCGTAAGAATGAGTTTTTTTATTTAGTTCTTCTTATCCAAAATGCAGAATAATTTTTTTTTTTTTTTGCATATAAGCATTCTCGCCCGTACAGCAGCTTTCAGTGCATGGCCAATGAAGCTCATTCTGTGCAGTCGACTTCATGCCCTTAGGGTTGTGTGTAGCGCAGGTCTTATTTTAAGAAAAAAAACGACAGGCTATGTATTATGCCTACAAAAGCGTTATATCACTAGCAAAAATTTCAGCAAATACTAAACCTATATAAACACACACACATCCCGCACAAGAACAGCGCTATTAACGGTGATAATTACACGAACATGGCAGGATTAGCCCTCACGCAAAGCGGTATAATTCAGCCATCGGTATTTGTTAAGCCGGGCCAGTTAAAATTTCCGCTGATGTTTTTGGTCTCAATGCAATCCATCTCGTAGCTTCTACCAGGACTCCGGGAAGACATGAGAAGCTGGTGCTTTGTAACATAGTGAATCTGGTTCACATTTCGGCCCAGCCCAAATGTCGAGTCTGCTGTAATGAGCTCCCCTATTGTGTTCTGAAATAGTTGCACTATTCTCTGTCAAGTATTCAATGCTTCGTGCATAAATGCCCTATAGCCTGTCTGAAGACGTGCACTATCCAGTAACTTTTCTGGGGAGGTCATTCCCTTTAGGCGTAGGTACCACTCCTGGATAAGGTAGGGTAAGTCACTGCAAATTGACCATTAAATTCTGAATCGAGCTTTAAATTCAGCAATATAACATAATTACGTAAAGACGGCGGTGTCTGGCCATACTCTGTTCTGTGCAAGTTGAGCAAAATATTGCTGTGTTCGGAATTTTGCCGCGAGATCTGAAGAAGGAGTTATAATGAAGTCCTACTATTTTGATTTCAACCTTTAATGAAAGGACATACTTTTTAGCTGACTCGCGCGCTACCATTGTTCAGCCGAGTACACACGGTGGGTATTAAGCTAAACGATACAACAGCATGTGCAGTGTATGAGAATGGGCCGATCTGGAATCTATAGGGCGTACAGGAATTTTGTAGTTTTCGTTGGAGAGTCGGGAAATGGAAATTATGTTGGGAAGCTTTTTGGTCCACCAGAGAACGGAGCATTGGGCAGTTGTACACAGCCAGCATCACCTTCGCGGGTGGTGCGATGCTTTTGTTTCCCGGAGTCCACCAAGGGAACATGCGTAATGCCATATGACTCCGCATTCATAAGTGCTACAGACTGCCGTTTTTCAGAGTGAAGCAGACAGTAATGGCACATTTACAGTATTGCCATCGTTGACAGCGGCCGTGATGTTCTCCTTTCAGGCTACAACATGATAGATTTGCTAAAAATTGTGTTTTTTACAGGGATAATTCCTCGGGCATATTGGTTATCAAGCAATGCTGACGATTGCTCAAAATTACCTTCATTCGACGTTTTAGAATGTTTACGTAACAACTGCGGATCCAGGCAGAAAGAAGCACATTAGCGCGCACACGTATGGGGGAGGGCGGCGGAGGTGTGCTGGTGCTCTTAATAGGGACTGTGGTCTGTAGACTGTTGGTTTAATTACGAAGTTCTGTAGTCATGGCAGACCGATTGAGCATTGGAAGAACGATACGTCTACGCACACAGAACTTCGAAGGCCAGGAAGCGCTAACGGAACAACGGCACGTATGTTTCTGCGCCACGATTACGATTGTCCTTCACTTGCGTATGCTGCATGATGATTTTAAAGTTAGGTTCAGCAGTGGATTCACGCTTTGGTATGAAACGCGGTGACAGAAATCTCGATAACGGGCACACCATGCGACAGCGGCTACTTCACATGGAGTTGTGTCCCTGTTAAAGCAAGCTACTAAAACTGCAGCGAGAACTAATATATTTTTAACTCTTCATGAATCGATACTAATGCTGTACCGATAGACTCTGAGCATCCCTCCCCAAGATTGTGCATAATAAAATGTTTAGGCATTTATACGAGCTGAATTTACGTTTTCGTTCATTAAGAGTCACCTACCGCTTCACCGTGAGCACTTCTTTCAACGACCAATTCAAACTAAAAATTGCATTCGAAATAAAACGAGACAGACATTTTTTTATCTCGAAGAAACAAAGGTACTGCAACGTCGTTTAAATTTAAGAAGTGATCAACTGATCTACACCGCACAGATTAAGGCACAGCAACCTCCATCGTCAAAAGACATCAGTGATCATGCAAGGAAAAATCAATAGAAGAAAATGACTTACAATTTTAGGCCTCTTTTGTGTGTTGGCACTTGGAACATGAGCTTGCACCATATTGCTCTTGTGTCACAATTAAGGCCCTGAATATACACTGCTCCGGGCAGCGGCCGCCCAGGTAAAAAGCGGCCGTGGACGCAATGGAGGCGCTTTAGTTGTGACCGAGGTTGAAGGTGGCCATCGGTTCTTTGTTACTGTCGCGACTGCCGTCTGCCTGTGGCAGGGCTAGTGACTTCCATAGGCGTGCGCACAGGGGGGGCAGGGGGGGGCGGCCGCCCCCCCCTAATCATCCGAAGGGGGGCGCCAAATTTGCCCCATACCTTGCCGATGTAACACATGAAAGTAAAAGTTTCTGCTCAGAAATATTTTGTGTGTGTTACAATTCCATGAAATCAAAATTTTATAACTATCCCTCTTTGCACAGCGTTCGGACCGTTAGGCCTTCAGTGGGAAGAGGTCTGGAGTTGCTGTAGGAAGGGGGGGGGGGGGGGGGGGGGGCGTGATAAGACTTTGCCCCCCCAAATCGAGAACTCTGCGCACGCCTATGGTGACTTCCGTGCCCTCACGTTCAAGATAATGTCTGGAACTGGTTCGGTGAGACGCAGCGGGCCCTTTTTGTTGACCCGCTGTTCTCCAATTTCCTAGGTTAGGGAAAATACCGCCGAACAAGTCTGCCCAATCGCGGAGCTGAAAATGACTGTCGCAACACCGCTTTCAGAAGGGGACACGCAGTGCGCGCAATCTGAGACCACACCCTCGCGGGCTCGACAGAAACGTGAAAAAAGAAGAATGAAGGGGTGACGCGCGGAAGAGGGACATACTTTGCTGTGCGCCCTGCCCTCACTCACAAAGGCCCTCTGCCCACGCACGAAATTCATGCAGCTAAACCCCACATTTCGCCCAATATGCAGCCCCTGCATTGCATTCTTCAATTACCTTGCTCGAGTATTGAATGTCTGCCCACGGCCGCTCGATCTCCCCCTTTTTAGGAGATGGAGCGGCCGTGGCCTGCCACCACCGCTTGCATGTTGTTCTGCTTAACGTGCAATGATCGTCTGTTCCCTTTAGGCCCTTCATCGTACCAGTGTTCACCCGTCAATAGCCGGCGGTCCCTCTTCTTTTCCGTCGCGAGTTTGGGCGGACCACTCCTTGCTTCCTCGTCCATACCGTGACGAGTCAATCTCTCTGCTGAGAACAACTCAGCCGGCCAACTATTCTTTATGTGGTGACCTGTCACGCACAAAGGGACACAACGCTCCCGCGCGCTGAGCTTACCCGAAGGCGCGATCGGTTTTTGGGGCTGCACCCCTCCGGAATTATCCTGACTCAGGCGCTTCGTTTTGTGTAAGCAAGAATGCGTAGGGCAGGGATTTAGTCATGCATGTTTCTAATAGCCGCACTTGAGAAAGATATGCGCCTTTGTTCACAGGCGACGTACCAGGCAAAACAGGCAGCACAGCGCCGGCCCGAAAAATTTCGTGGAAGAGGGAGGGGGGGATGAAGCCCGGTCAGGCCCCCCGGGCTACGCCACTAAGGAGGGGGGGTGCAGTGAAAATTTCGGGGGGGGGGGAAGGGTTTGAACCCCTAACCCCCCCCCCCCCCCCCCCCCCTCTGGCTACGCCACTGACTCTAAGGGCCAACAACTGACTCATGAGGTCGATGCAAGGGAGACCATAACCCCCAGAGCGGCGTGGGAGACGCAGGGCAACTCTCGCTGAACGCTCTGTGGTTCCATCCCAAAAGAAAGAAAAAATGTGGCGGGTCACTTTGTGCGTAACAGGATTGGGAGGCAGCATAATCCTGGAGACAAAAAAGAATTTAGCAAGAAAAACGCATTTAATCAGAATATCTCCGACTCGATTCAGCCACCCGGCCAAAGGGAAACTGAATCTGCGCAATAGTCTTATATACTTACAGCCAAATGTAAACGTCCAAGTCCGGGGACAGTGTTTATATTTGTCAACATTGTTGAACAAGAACAAAACAATACGCAAATGTGAGGCAGAAAATCACTACATAAGTGACAATTGCAGTGCGCCTTTATTAAAAATATTATGGATGCTTGGTTTTTGCGATAGCAAATGAAATACTACATCTATCGCAGAAAAAAAAATCACTCTGTCGCCTGCTATCCCTCGCGCGACTACAGCTTCCGGCGGCATGTTAAGAAATCAAAGGGCAAAAGAAAGAAAAGGTTCCACTAGGTAGGTTCCACGTTCCGCTTGGAACGTGGTTTTATAAACGTTCTAGTAGGGTACCGCAATTCACGCGCGTCTCCCTCGTACGGCAGCGTTGGCATCGAGGCACCCGGCATGGAGCAGTGGAACGCGGTAAATTTAAACTGACTTGAGCAAACCTCTAGCGTATTTATCTTGGGAGCAGCGATACGTGAGATGAACAGCATGAGAGGTGAGCGGGAAAGAGAAGGGAGGCATTTACTTTTCACAGTGTTGTACACGTTCTTCTAAAACAGGAACGAAAGCTCGTTCCTCGTTCCTTCCCAATTCTGAAACGAGTTCCTGTTACAAGTTCCTTTATTGCGAAAGGAACGCGTTCCAGTTCCACTTCGAACATTGTAACGTGTCGTTACATTAACGTAACATTTCATTTTTTTTTAAATTAAAGTATGGTGTCCGATAATCCCGAGGCGAAATAAAGTGTGTAATTTAACTCACACCAAACTACGTATATTATACGAATAGGAACACCGCCGGAAGCAGATTATCTTGAGATAAAAAGAATCCAAAGAGACGCTCCAAGACTAATTTTTTCAGGGAGCACCGGACAAACTCCAGACATGTCTAACTGTGTTTTTGGTGCTCGTCTATTATGGGTGCAACACGTATGGCACTTCCACTTCGGTCTTACAAATGCGCATTAAGGTGACTGCGCTTCAGATGTGCAAATAAGAAGTTACATGTAGGAACATAATTAAATTTCTTGCATATGAAACTGTGTCGAAAGGAACAATATATAGGCATTTAATGCATGGTTATTACAATATTGTAGGTTATTTAAAATGCCTTACAGGCCCTGTTCAGAGAATTGAGCAAGGGGGTTACAAAAGTGAAGCTTTTGCTGATCATACAGCCCAAATTTGCGAATAACAAAACACAACAAAACAAGTAATGGCTGCAAGGTTCACAATACAAGTTTAAGTCAAGAAAACAAAATAAAAGTCAACAGCGTAGGCACACATAAAATCTACGCGCAAGAATTACAAATATACCGAACACAATCAGGGTAGTAGATCAAGCAAACAACCAAAAATAGCCAAATATGTCGACGCGACGCACAGATCAGTTGCTGTGGTTAGAAATACGCATAATGAAAAAGCACAGTAAATAATGTGGAGCATAATCACGTGCATAAAAACATCTAAACTGAAGAGATCAAAGCACAGGTTGAAACCGACCAAATAAAGCTAAGCTAACTGTGAACGCTGGCCGTCCACTTTCGGGCGGCCTCTCTCTGGTATTGTCCATACGGCACGCGATTAAATTATGCCCAACATTGACGAAATTCCTGTTCTTTGTCAACACGACGCGTGCAATACAAAAGGTCCTGGAACTTCCGTCGACCCACAGACCGTGCCGTGCCGAACTGCATGCGTACTCTGTAACTTCGAGCAGTACAGCGCCCCGAGACAGTGCGGCGCTCCCAGCCCTATTCATAGCTGGTGACACTTCAAATGACCTCACAGGGAGCCCAACTCCCCCGTCAGCACCCCACGCCAGGCAGTTTCGGGCGCTTTTCACCCATCTACCCCCTCTTAAAACCTCGTAGCATCGCACAGCAACGCACCTGCGCATCGCGGGCACTAATGCGGTAATTACCCCTGACAACATACAGATACGGTGGTTTCACAAGGAACCTGCAGCGCCGCTCGGACTTAGACAACCTTTACCCGGCAGGGAACAATTCTATCGGCCAGACGCGCACCCTGGACTTTCCAGAGAAACGAGGAAAGGTGAAAAGCATTCTCGCGGCTGCGCTATTCACCCGTCTAACGCCGCATAAGCTCTGCGGCATGAAAGCAAGCACAAGCTGCGGCCCGCTGCGTGGTTATTCTTCTGCCTTTGGCTTTCGAGGAAGCACGTTCTGCTGAAGGGTGCGGGCAAACTGGCCAACTCGTAGAAAGAGAAACACAGTAACGACTTGTGGATTTCTGTACTCCAGCCTTGGCATCAAAAACAGCGAAATCCTAGCGATGTAACGTTTTTCAGAAAAAACGCCGTTCCTGCTCTTCCTTCATAAACATAACGAGTTACCGTTACAGTTCCACTGACCCTTAATAAAACGGTGGCGTTCCTCCGTTCCTCCAAAAAGGAACTAGTTCCAGGAACGCCGTTCCTTGGAACACCGTTTCGTACAACACTGAAAGTTTGTCAGGGGCGCCAGCCAACGATTGTCTTTCGTCGACATTTGCAACAAAAGAAGCAGATACGCGGCCCTTTTTTTTTTTTTTTTTTTTTGTCGAGCAAACGCTGATGTTATGGGTTCATCTTAACAGCGCAGAATGAACGGGACGAAGACGGGAGGAAAGGACAAGCGCTTGTCCTGTGTTTTTTCCCGTCTTCCGGTCTTCGTCCCGTTCTTTTAGCAATGTGTAAATGAACTTGTGCCAACTAGTCCGGTTTTCTTCGTTACTGATGTTATGGGTCTCGCCCCGTTAAAGGCATCCCAGGAATTGAAACAATGCATCCACGGATGGAGTTGCAGAATGTTGGCAAGTCTACGGCCACTTGACCGCGTGCTCTCTCTCTCTCTCTCTCTCTCTCTCTCTCTCTCTCTCTCTCTCTCTCTCTCTCTCTCTCTCTCTCTCTCTCTCTCTCTCTCTCTCTCTCTCTCTCTCTCTCTCTCTCTCTCTCTCTCTCTCTCTCTCTGTGTGTGTGTGTGTGTGTGTGTGTGTGTGTATGCATACATGCTTATGCTTATGTGTACAGTCATGGATAAATGAAACGCGAACACGAAAATATGAACCAGCACGCGCAGAATTGAAGAATTCGGTTCGTGGAGCTCCCAAAATTACCTGGTTGTGTCATATTGGCAAAGTCACGTTTACTAACTTTGAATCGAAAACTTGACCTGCATAGAAAGAAACTGCGCTATTTGCGTGTTCTCGTTTTTGTTTGCGCGTTCGCATTTCATTTGCCCATTACTGTACCTGCTTGTACGTGTGCGTGTGCGTATACGTACGTGTGTCTGTGCTTTTGTGTGCGTGCCCGTGAGTCCACTATAGGGACCGGGCGGCCGTTGAATGGCACCACCGTCGCTTCAGCTAACAGCGCCGCCCGTGGCGAACCGCTCGTCAGTGGAGTGCCGGTGGCGGTCAGCGCAGCGTTATTGTGCATGGCTTTCTTTCGTTCTGCTGCGGTGCGGCTTGCAAAGCGTACATAACCACAAGGACTTTTTTCAGATCGGTAAATCTTGAGCGTGGATGTGACCTTTACGAGGCATGCCATGTGTTTGTTTTACGCCCATACTCAGTATTTACAAATAGCACACGACGCTCAATGCGCCAAGTTGGAAGTCAAGCTTGAAGTGAAAGTCCGTTCCTTCATGTAATTTTCTCATGCCTGCATGTAATTTCGCGTATCGAGGAGTATATCGCAGCTAAATGCTCCCACAAAGCCGGTGTGTGCAACCGATCTAGGAATGCTGCGGCGCTGGCCTTCCTGGCCTTCCTTTTTTTTTTGGCAGTTAATGACAAAACGGCGTCGACGTCGTGCACAAGCGAAAGACAAAGTTGGGGGGTGTCTTCGAAGATTTACCTCAAAACAGAAATTGTGACGGACGACGCTTCCGTAACTTCATTACCTACGGCTGAAACGTGTTTAATTTCACAGAAATGCTCTTACTACAGTCATCGGGAATCGCTGATAGAATAAATACTGCATGATAGTAGAACGTTATTGCTTGTCGTGGAGAAGCATTGATTTATAAGAATTGCAATGGTTGCTGGCTAGTTGGTAAATGGTTTTTCAATAACCGATTCCTGCGTGGCTGAAGGACGCAAGACAGGAGGGTGCCCGAAGCCTGTACTCAGCTTCACAACTGAATGCTGCGGTTACAAGCTGCCACCAGCGCTTGAAAAATCATGCACTCCTCCGTCTAACGACGATGATGGTTTATCGCAAAGCTTTCTCGTATGGGTTTCCTTGTTTGCCTTCCGGAGTTAAACTTTGACTAGTTGAGATTCGAATTTGACCAGCACGCAGTTTGGTCTTTTGATCGCAGCGTCTTTGTTTGACCATTTCCCATTCATTTCGCATGAAGAAAGCTTTGTGTTCAACCATCGTAATCATTAGATGAGGAATTAGATCATTTTGCTGCTTAATTTTGAGCTTCCATGGACCCATCTCCAAATCTAAGCTTTTTCTAGCGTGTCGGAAATGTGTCTGTGGTGGAGGACTCGGGCTGATGCACCCATATTTGAGGCAACTAATCGCGCGTTTTTGGTGTCTTCGCAAGGCATTACACGATTTTTTTAGGTACTCTGTAAAGAATACTTAAGCATTAAAAAACACCGGCTTACGTTAACACTGCCACATTTTTTTAACTATCGGTGCCAGCCTTTATTCTACGCAGGAGGTAAAACAGGAAGAGGAGGAGGGTTGGTTTGTGATTGGGGCTGTTGGGTGGGTAAATAACTTTGGCACTTGATAAAATGAGCATCACGAACGTGGGAGTTGCACTTCGGCTTTCAGGCTCCCATGCTGTCACAGTGTCGCTCACCAAAACTGAAGGCGCAAAGCTCGCGGTTGCAGAAAGTGTAAACTACCTCAACGTTTCTACGGCTACATGGTAATCCATATCGTACGCAAGTGCCTTTCTCTTCAAAGCACACGTATCGAGGTATCCCAGCGCTAAGGCTGGCATGGAAACCGTAGTCATTGAAACCAGTGAAGATAATTTAAAGTGGTAGAAATGAATACTAATATTCCTAATAGTTTTATTCCTACTCAGATCGCGCGGAGCCATGGGCGCAGAGCGCTGCAAAAAGTACTTATGTCAATGTAGCCCATTCCCAACCATAGAATCATCCAATATTGCGTAGCCGTTAGTGCATTTAAGAAGAAATGAATACTAATAATAGTAGTTTCATTCGTACTCAGAACGGGTGGAGCCAAGCGCAAATCGCTGCAAAAAGCGCTCATGCCATTGCAGCCGATACCCAACTTTAGAAGCGTCCGACAAGTTTACGTAGTCGTTACTGCATCTAAGAACCCAACACATCTGTCTAGACTTCGTTTCATCTCACATGTCCGCTCACAACACCACCAAAACATTCAAAGCACCGAAGCAAACATGACAAAAACAACGGGAGGCTGTGTAGTCCAATGCACCGGCTCATTCCACTGACGAGGGGAGCGCCGAGTGGTGGCGCCACCCGTCCAGCTGCCCGGTCCCTTGTGTGTGTGTGTGCGTATGCGTGTGCGTGTGCGTCTGCATGTGAGCATGCGTGCGTAAGTGCGCGCGCGCGCGCGTGTGTGTGTGTGTGTGTGTGTGTGTGTGTGTGTGTGTGTGTGTGTGTGTGTGTGTGTGTGTGTGTGTGTGTGTGTGTGTGTGTGTGTGTGTGTGTGTGTGTTTGCATGCGCGAGCGTGTGTGTGTGGGGGCGTTTACGTGTGTGTGTGTATGTGCGTGTGCGCGTGTGTGCGTGTGTGTGCGTGTGTAACCCTTATGATTATTTCCATGAGGTTGAAACAGGACGAATGCATGTTGTGAGTAACACTGTTGCCCCCCCTTGCTGCATAAGCTTCTGCCTCTTCAAGCTCAAACGGGGGGCGGTCTTCACAGCAACTTCGAGTTCTGCCTCGTACTCTCGATTTCTCATCGAGCATCGTGCGACGCAACGCGAAACACACGCACGCGGTGACTAACTCCGTTTTCCACTGCCTGGTTGTAACAGCTTGCTGCTACACCACCCCTTCCACTTGACCTATGCTATTCCGTTCTCCCAGCAAGTTACTGACTTCTGGTTTCATCCAGGCGACAGGCGCAGGTTCCATTGTGTTATGAAAATGCCCTAAGCAGTATACAACCCATCTTCAAATTTGTTTGTACCTGTGAGTGTGCTTGTGCTATTTTTAATGCTGATTCCGTAAATGAAACGCGCTTTTTCAGTACAGGGCGCCGAACCAAAACCCCATTTATAAACAAAAGTGAAAGGAGGTGCAGTGGCGTTACAAGTAAGTTTTCTGTGTACACTAATCCTCCACCTCCTTCAACTCCACACAACGCGCCTAGCGTCTTCGTCGACCTCCGTTCAGTACGTGGCGGCCCGGTTCATTTGATGATCATGCGAGGGGTGGCCGGGTGTGGAACCGATGGCTCGTGCGTCGCAGCAACACCGGCGTGCGCCTGTGGAACAAGCTTAGCTCTGGGGCGATTGGTGACGCTGCGCCGGAGCAGCTTGATAAATACACATGTTCCGGATAATGCGTATACCGTGTGTGTGTCATTGAAGCAGCAGTAAGCATGATAATCAAGGTAATCCTAGACAACCAGGAAAGCTAAGAATAACCAGCTGAACCTTAACTCACGCTACGTAGATCCTGGCATAGCCGAGCTAAGCCACTGCTAATATTTTTCAAAAAAGCTTGCAATGCTTTAAAATCCTCTATTTTAGATGAAAACACGTTGCTCAGTCACGGAAACCTGTGGTGTATTGCGGTATGTACTAAGACACAGAGCCCGCCGAGGCTGTTCAAGTATTGCAGATTTCACAGCACGTTAAGGCAATATTCGCTCCACCAGATCACGATTTGTTGCTGCTGTTTCGTCTGCACTACTAGCGGGCATCCTGTTGCGCAAAGGATTGCGACAATGATTTTTCCTGCATTCCTGACGTGTTCGTGGTTTCCCTGCGGAGCTCAGCGTCATTTCATTGTACTATACGGGTTTGTCTTGTGCGGCGGCACCATTGAGCGGCAAGATTTCGTTACGCACCAAGCGTTAAGTGGAGTCGCACTCTACCCTCGCTGAGTTTTAATTCGCCCAATGACGTCACAAAGCAGCGCGAAGTAAAAGAGGCTCAAACAAACTGCGGGTGAGCTCGCATTCTGATGAGCTATCCTCGAACCGTTGGGCAAATATGCCTTGTGAAATGGAATGGCTACCTCCTGCTGCGCAGAACCCCAGCGCACTAAACGCGTTTTAAATGGTTTACGATGGCATACTATTTTCCGCCGCCTTTTCGCCCAACTTACCGGGCATGCCTTGAAATAGGGACCCTAAGCAATTAGCCGGCGGCTAGCGGAGAAGTGTTCTTAAGTACCAAGCCACAGGAATGAGGGGCTTTTGGGAATACGTTTAACGTAAGGCTATATTAGTATGTGTGATTGATGAAGGCAAGACAGATACATTGCACAACTAAGATTGTGACTCGCTTTTAATTGATCGGCAAAGATAAAGAATTCATCCATGATTAATTTCATGGGTTCTTCTTATGTTGAAAATAAGAAGTACGATAGCTCACTTGCTTTTTTAGCACGACGAAGTTCTCGGATCGCGTTCGTTCTGTGCCGCATCTGTCACACTCCATGGTGCTTTCCTTTGTTGCGCACGGGCTCGTGGGGTGTGACTGTGATCGTGGAAGGCACTCGTTTGCATTTTTGTAGCGTGAGCTACACTGGCCGAGGTTGAGCAGTTTCGCGTGGCGCCTGGAGAGCCGTGCTGCGCATGAGCGAGGAGCAGTGACGTCACACGGCGCACAGCTGGCGCGCCGGAGCCGCCGCCGCCGCGACTGGATTGTATTGTATTGGATTGGATTGGATTACAAATCGTTTTAGCAGCAGTAAGCATGATAATCAGCTAATCCTAGGCCAGGAAGAATAACCAGCTGAACCTTAGCTCACGCTATGTATATCCTGGCGTAGCCGAGCTAAGCCACTGCTAATTTTTTTAGCGGGAATCGGAACTGAGAAAAAAAAGAAATGTAGACTGGGGGATACCTTAAGAATGCGTCAACATCGCGTTTCCGTCCCCCACGAACTTGAAACTCGGTTTGAAGCGCACACTTTGCTCCGGCTGGACAAGCCCGCAACACGGTGTTTCTCACACGACCGTACCAGCGCACGGGGTAGTTGGTACTCCATAATAAGACTTTCAAGCGCCAAAATATTTAGACGAGGAACGTAAAGAACAGAAAATTCTTCCTAATGGCCTAGCTTGCTTATTTCAAAGATATGAAGGAGTCCTCCTACCGGCGAGCGGCCATAACACCTTCCGCTCTGCGCAATAAAAGTTTTCATCATCATCATAATCATCATCATCGTGTCGTCGTCGTCATCGTCGTCGTCACTTCTTTTCTGAATTAAAAAAAAATGCTGCGTCTAATCTCACCGCAGCCGTGAGAATTATCCCCAGGAAATTCTCACGGTAGTTCCCATAAAATCTGGCTGGCCTAAAATTTGCTGAATAATATTACGTCCCAACGCAACCTAATCTAACATAACATAACCTCACCGGACTTAACATAACCTAACCTAACCGAACGCGTCATAACCTACCCAAATCCAGCACAACTGTAACCTAATCTAACATAATCTGCAACCTAACCTAATGCAAAACACCTAATCTAACCCAGCCCAGCGACGCAGAACACAACCTGTATTAAATGTAACCCAACACATTCTAGAAGTACTGTGCGTCGATATCTTGATATAGTAAAAATCAGTGTAAAAAAAGCATTAACAACATTACGATGACCAAAAAATTCCGAAAGCAAAAAAAAAAATAATAATAAACCTCTCAATGTCGTACTCGAACCTGAGCCATTCGTTTAAAAGCCAGTGCTATACCACAGCGCTACAGTGGCAACAGCAAACACGGCTTTTGAGGGAAAATTTATCCCATAGGATCTCCGGCTAGCGTGCTTATCCAATGAGAGGCGACTTCCGTGAGAAATTTCTGATGGTAATTCTCACGGTTGCCGTGATAACAGACACTACCTAAAAAAATAACGCTGTCGCTTGCTACACAGCGAGCGCGATCTTGTACAAACTAGCTAGATTGAAACGTGTTTCTTGTTCATTTTTTTATTTCACCACAGAAGCGATATATTTCTAAAATAATGTCCTTTTTAAGCAGTGGCATTGGCTGCTTGTCGCTCCTTTTATTACCCACAGATATCAACATTTCGTCGCCGTCCTTTCCATTCTTTCCTCTTTTGCCGTTTTGCATTGCCTGCACACTCCATTTTAGAGCGCGTACAGACGGGGGAGGAAATCACGGGACCAATCGAGGCGGCGTGCGACCGGCGCGTCTGCCGAGGCACATGGCGAGCCGCGCTCCGACTTGACGTCAACCTAGCAACGTTAGCAGCGGAGCGAAGGCAGCCCGACCGCACCCATGCGCTCTCTCGTCCTCCGCTTTTCAGTCACTCGCTCCGTTGACGGACCGACTAGGATCAACCCGAAAATTTCGCCGAACTTCCACATCTATTGCTGGTGCTATACTTAAGGTCATCCCGCTTCCCACCGACGTCATTGGTCCTCTCTTGTGGAGAGGAGGAATAACGACCCCTATCCTCATGAGTGAGTATACTCCTCACGTTACTGGATTGATCCCTTCTTGTGCGTACATCAATGACAGCCACGAGAGATTCCAGCTTCAAGGAGGACATAAGAACCGAAAACTCGCTCCGAATCAGTTAAATGGATTGACCATGGCCTTATCAATTCAGACATAATTAAGGGATTGTTTTTTTTTACTGCGGATTGAGGGGAGTGTTCCTGTCTATAAACAAACTGCGACAGACACGAAATATCAAGGCCGTGGTGCCACTGACAAAGATCACAGCCAAGGTCGCTGTATAAATTGCCTAAAAAGTACCTTAACTGGTCGGTAAATGTTTGGAAAAGCACAGCTGCTCTACGGCTGTGCCAGAATCGGAGAAGTTACTCGGTTTTCGCAAGCAGAAATTATCAATCGCGTGAGCCCTCGACTTTACAGGGGTGACCTCAATATCCCCATATACTGTGTACCGAAATTTGCAATAATTACCCATGATGTGTGTATCGAATTATTCTTTTCGAAATACACGTAATGGATATCTGACGAAGCTATACCTCTTCTATGCCTTTAAAAAACACTCTATTACCGCTCTGCTTTTCGTTTCACAGTTCGTGTGAGCGATTCTGCGGCCGACTGTTTCCAGCACAAGGAGAGGATGAAGCAGTAAAGAAAGCAATATCAGAACACACTGTATTGACTACCTGTTGATTTATTAAGGGAAAATCTCAAAGAAAACTGTTTACATACAGCTGATACTAATACACGAAGTGCGTAATATGGTCGGAGAAAGTCTCATAACTGATTTGAGGTTGGCAAGTACATCTGATTTTCTAAGGGGACTTCAACGCGAACCCCAGAGGTGAAGTTGAGTTGAAGCGCGCTTGAGTTGACTGATTTGAATTTACGGTGAATTCGTGGTGGCCTGTGAAGTCAGGTGGCCGCCTTCGGTCGTACGCAACCATTCATCACAGCAATACAGGCCCAGGCGGGTAAAGAGAACGGTTCAAGGCCAGTCTCCTGCTACACTAATCAATCGACATGATCTTTGGTTCACTAGCACACTTCTCCGCGATCTCTCCCTCTAGCCACGTACCCAGCTCCCCCCACAGCGAGTGCGTTTTTTTTTGCCCCTTTTACGTCGTCCGCCTGTATACTCACCCCATTGCGAGTTTTCTCTTCACGGTCGAACCTTGACGTTCGTGCGAGTTATCGAAAAGCAACGCATAGAGATAAGCATGAAAACACAGGACAGGAGACATGGCTAGTTCAAACATGGACTCCGCAGCAGCGGACATGGCTAGTGAGTGAAAAGGGAAAGCGCCGATAAAAAAGGGAGGACCCAGTGGGCGACCCTGCGGGGCTCCGCCCCAGCAGCGATGCACGTAGCTCGGAGCCCACAGGTGTTGCTCAGCTGACGACGACGCTATCTGGGCTCTCTCGAACGAGATCGGCTGACCAGCCGCCGTGGCAACGAGCTGGACCAGACTCGCTGGCGCCACTCGCACGGCACATCCAGTTTCTGTCGCGCCGATAGCGAAAGTTATATACGCCTTCCCGCCACCGGCTCGTGTCTTTTCCTGGCTTATTATTATTTTGTCTTCGTTCCTGCTTAACTGCGTGTGTTCTCACCCCTTGTCGGACCGGTTGCCGCATCCACTCAGCCCGTGTGGAGTTTCCCGTGCGTGCCGGCGATGATCGGGTGCACGCCTAAACTGCAGCGCCGCGAAATGCCACGTACGTGCGCTCAAAGGACGCCTACGGCTGAACGAAAAAGAACAAAAGTAATAAATATTGAGTGAGATCTCAAGCAGCGTCGTCTTCGACTGCTCCCTAGCGAGAAAAACGGCGATAACGGAAATATATTCGCACCGCTTATCGGCTACTGCAATCCTTCTTCTGCCATGCCCTTCTCAGTTATCGATCGCATCCACATACGTGATGAGTCCCCGTGAGTGAATCGTGCGACGAAGCGTTTGCAGGCCCAAAATCTTTCAGCGGACTGGACTTGTGCTGCTGCAGCTACGTGAGAGTACTCGAACCTTCCTTTTTTTTTCTTGAGGTGGGGGGAAGGGGGGGAGGGGGGGGGGGGCATTACGTACGAGAAAGCACTTGCATTAGTTAGCTCAAGTTACTCCCTTTCAATGTCACACTGTATGTGTAGTATATATAAAGCGAAATATCACAGTATGAATTGGAAGAGCGAACGTCTCGCTCTACAGACGCCTGCCGCCATTTTTTTTTTTTTTTTTTGTCGTGGTGTATACTGAATTCAGACATGGACCCATTCAAGAGGTGCAGGCACGAAGTGCATGGAGTTAGCCGACACACGTTCGTACGCACCGTTTTCGCTCAATTTACTGGATTGGAGGTTGATATGTATATTGGCTGGGAATTTCCTTTTTGTCGTCAAGGGATCACAGCAGCCTTAATGGACAGCTTAGGGTGAGACGGCGGAATTAAGGAGCGATGCCTTCCTTTGGGAAGAAATAGGCGCGTTGTATAATTGTCACTAATCGCCCGCCTTTGTACTGGTTTGGCGCCTTTACAGTTTTCCGTTCGGCTGACCGTAAACTGCACCATTGAATTGGCAATATTATTATATTGTGTTGCATCATAATTTATTTCTAATTCATCACTAATAATAAGCACTTGCTTCGCTTGGCTGTGCTCATTGCCAAACTCGGCTGGCTCTTTTATCTGCGTTTGCTGCTCTCGCTTCGTAGGAGAGTCTTCTCGATATCGTATATCGTGCACCATTTGTATACATCTGTAGTGTTCAACAATACAATTGCCAATCACTTTAACGTAGCCGGGGCGATGGACTGAAAGCGACATAAAGAAAGTAGAGCACTCAAATGACACTTAGTGTATGGGAAACGGAAAAAATGATCCCGGAAAAAATGTTCCCGGAGAAAATAGTTCCGGAAAAAATTGTTCCAGTGAAAACCTAGGAAAAACGGTCCCATGCTCGGGTCGACATATTTCCTTTCAAGTCAGTAAGATCTGAACTTTTTTTGCAGTTGTGATTTTCTCTTTTCGCATTTTAGCTAAAGGGTTGAGAGATATATGGGATAGATGGGATTCTATATGGGCCAAAAACAATTGCTTCTGGAGGTTGAAATCTAACAAAGAAAATTGGATAGACAGACAGATGGATTGACGGAAGCAAGGTTTTATGATTGATAGATGTATGGATGAACTGATGTATGTACATATGAATGGATGGATGTACAGATAGATGGATGGATGGTAGAGCGAAACATCGATTAAAATTTTTAATCTAGGTCAGTGGTTCTCAGCCATGACAGCCCCGGGACCCCTTTTGGGCTTCCGAAAGTGATGCGGGACCCCACGATGTAGCATATGTTGATCGTTCTCATAATGTCAAACAATTTGTGCTTGAATCTATAGGTCTTTTAAACACCTATATGCTGCCTATACTGGGTCTGTTTTTTTTCTTCTGACGTGTTATGCAACAATAAGATGTTAAAATTTTTGCTACGCGGAGAAACTAAGCGTACATATAATGCAGCGAAGACACCTTTTTGTATTGCAAGAAAGTACTGGCAAAATCGGGAAAAAGATCGCGAGGGATAGGTTTTTAGGGAGGCTTCGCGGACCCTTGAGATGTTCTTGCGGACCCCTTGGGGTCCGCGGACCCCCATCTGAGAACCACTCATCTAGGTAATCGGCAGGCCATTATCGATTAATTGAATGATTTATCAGTTGGTGTAGATTACAGAAAGAACAAAAATAATAACAGATTTTGATTTCCAAGTCTCGTTTTTGGCTATCAGGCGATCAACACGGAGGCGTAGAATTTCGTATAGAATCCCGCATTTTAACGCAATATCGCGTGTGTGCGCGTCCATGTGGGCTAAACAAATTTCTGCGTGACACAGACGTGGCGCGAACGCCCTTTAACTGTCGCTGTTTCTCGAAGGAGCGAGGTCGGCGCCTCTCGTCTTCGACTACATGCGGTTGCGGTTGTAACCATGGTATTATAAGAGCGGGTTGTTATTATGTAAGGCCGATGCCCTCAAACATGCTTACGCGAAGTTTTGGGGGACTTGATATCTGTCTACTCGCTTCGCGTCACTTCAACCGATTAACTGTTTAAAGAATTTATTCGCGGGCAAGAATACATTATTCGATTAATCGGTAGGTCAATCGATCAATCGCCCACCCCGACGGGAGGATGGCAGTAGCCCGAACAACAGGCACCGGAGACTCGAGCTACCAGAGTTTTAAAAAATATAACATAAAGGGACAACACAAACTTAGTTGTAAGCGGAAATTTGAGCGCAAAAATTCGACAGAGACACAGAAAGACCAGACGGGACTAGCGCTCACTTACAACTGTGTTTATTTTGCCGAGAGCATCGAAGTATAAGAGTCGATGGAGCCCATTATCACGTTTTGAAAAGATCCAAAAACGCTTGCTCTTTGCCACGCAAACATACCGAAGTGTCGCTAACACACTTGTCACCCATTTTCCTGATATGATAAGCCTCCATAAATCCTCGCCCTGTTTTATCACGGCTTCTGCCTGCAATCTTAATCTCCTGAAATAATGGGTGTGCATTTGCTGCCACTACACTCACTACAGTGGGTAGGCAAGTGTGCCCTCTTTGCGTTAGTGAAAAATAATGTTCCCTTGCACGGTCATTTGTGCATCTTGCCGTCTGACCGATGTACTCCTTGCCGCATGTCAGAGGAATGCGGTAGACCACTCCAACTGCGCAGTCCACGACACGATTAGCATGTCGCTTTTGGCAGCCTGTTTCTTGTCGCCTCGGGCGCAAGTTCGTGGACATAGCTGCGCAAGCTTTTTGGGGGCAGAAAACACAAAGGTACGTTGTGCCGGGTGGCGACTTTTTTCAAATTATGAGCCACCTTGTGGATATAAGGCACCACGGCCGCCATTTTTTCCTTCGTCACTGGCTCGGTTCTGCGGTCAGTTCTGCCCTTAAGCTTCTGGAGGAGGGTTTCAACAACTGCGACTAGTACCGTGCAAGGGAATCCGGCTTTTTTCAAGCCGAGTAACCTGTGCTCTGAAGCTTTTGTCTGCGGAATGGATGTAAGATTTCAGGAGGGATGACTGTAAGCATGACGCCGCTATTGCCCTCTTGATGGTCTTTGAATGAGCTGAATCATAAGGTAAAAACTCTTTTCGGGCTCTAGGCTGGTAAGACCAGCAGACATGGTTGTGCGAGAAGGTGATATTAATATCTAAAAACTGTAAGTGATCTTGGTTAGGAAGTTCGTGGGTAAAGGATAGGCCTTGCCCACTCGTCGGAACGTTGACAAAACGCTTTCTATTGAAGAGTCCTTCGTAGGCAAATCTTGTTTTTTTTTTTCAAAACTATAAGAAAATCGTCTATGTACCTAAAAACCTTTCAGGCGCACTTTAAAGATTCCGAGGCGGTGAAAATTAATCCGGAGCCCTCCACTACGGCGCGCCTCATCGCGTGTGCAGCGTCGGCGCGTTAAGCCCCACAATCAATCAATCGAATGCTTTGCTTTACGGTTTTGTCGAGAGCCACGTCTGCGCCCGTTCCTGTGGGTGAGCGTCATCGTAACCGAGTGAATAGGAGGCAGATGGGAGTGTGGGAAAGTGCGAATGTGCAGCGCGAGGTGGAGAGTGAATAAAGGTGCATTCTAAGTCAACCCCGTGGTTAAGCTTTGCCACAATGCACTAGATTGACGTATTTATGCATCCAACAATGAAAAACCATATCATCCAAAGATGATGTCGAGCGTGCGATTTGACTCAAAGGTTCTGTCTGCGCTGAGGCATCACGCAATGCAAGCGCGATGCTCTGCATTTCACAGTGCCGCAGTGCAGATCAAATGTTTTTAGTCAAATGGTGTGCACGTTGCTGTCATTCAGCAATTTTTTTTGTTGATGGAACGGTTTCATCACGATAGTGCATTGTGGTGAAGTTGAAACTTATGAAAACCTATTTGGCAGATAGGAGACAGTCCGTTTTGTTAGTTTCAAAGTCTTCAAATTTTCGTTCGACATCACTGGGAATGCTCCAAGGCTCAATACTCGGTCCGCTCCTCTTCTTGCGTTATATTAATAATATTCCAAACATTCCTCACACGCAAGAAATACTTTTCTATGCAGAAGACACAAATGTTGTCTCTTCAGGAAGTGACGTAATGAAATTAGGAATAGATGAAAATATTTTGCTGGGTTTATCTGGCTGGCTTTCTGGCTGGCTTTCTGTGAATGAATTGCAGTTAAATATAAACAAAACAAAGTACATTGTGTACAGAGCTTGAAATATACCCAGGACAACAACTTTTACCTTGGATTTCGCAACATCATAATACAATCCACCAGCACTGTTAATTTTTAGGAGTGTTCTTTAACGAATATTTTTCCTGGAATGAACATATTGAGCGTATGAAACTGAAATTGTCACGAATAAGGGCACTATGGAAGGTAAGAAACCAAATTCTGCCATGATTCAGTCACATTTGCAGGTGTGTCTACTAATTTTTATTTGAAAGGCTGGGAATTAGGGGCGGTAAACTTTGAAAGCCGTAATTGGTCCTGCTCTTCGGCGTTCTGTACTTAATAGTTCTAAATAAAAAAAACTGATTTTTTGTAAGCTATACTTGTTGAAAGTCCTCCCGACTTTTCTTTATCTGTGGTATGTAAAAACCGCAATGAACTGGGTTTCCCTGAGTATATATATTTTTGTTTTAGCCAATATTAACAAATTTTTGCATCTTTAAAAAGTCTAACAAGGCCAAGGCGATAGTTTAAGAATGTAATCAACGCAACGCTTACTTATGTACGCTGATTTTTACCGAAAATGTTGAGTGGGCATTCATTACAATACTGATAGTGGTACCCCGTCATCCCCTCCCCCCCCCCCCCCTCTCCCGCCAACTGCACCCAGCCAAAAAGAATTTCTGGCTATGGGCCTGGCCTCAGTAAAACAGAATACAGCTGCGCTCAATTTTGCCCTAGGGTGTACCGTAAGCACCAAAAAAGGAGGAATGAATGTTTATGTGACGAGCTTTGCTGCTGCAGTTTTCTTTTTTGGTACCACAAGCCGACAACCCGTAGCTTTCTTTTCGTAATGGGTTCACGACTTCACAGTAACGCAGCATAATGTAAAACATGATCATAACTTGGAAGCCGGAGCACCTCACAAGAACGCCAATATTTCAGAAGAATGACATCAGAATGCGTTTCCCTCTTTTCGGCGCACTTTTTTCCAAGAGCGGCTCCGCGACAGCCCCCCACTTACGTTTGTCAACACTCCAATTCATCAACCCAACGGCAACAAAGCAGGGGAAAAGGTTCCGGCCCTTAGGGCTCTCCGTAAGCGCTCATTAAACGCCCCTCACTTGCCTACATTCTGTGCTGCTACCGTCGGGCTAAAGGGTGCCCCGAAAAGGCCCCTAACCACGTGGCCGAACGCGGCACTTCAAAGGTCCGCGCTGACGCTCGTAATAACCCGGAGGCGCGCACTGCCACCTCAAAGAAGGGTAGAGGGCGCCATAGGTACAAATCTCCCCACTCCAACGCGCGCGTGCGCGCGCGCGCCTCAAGCACTGGTAAGCATCTTTGTTGTGGTTTGTGAAGCCCAACCCTTTAGCCTGTCGCTGGAGTCCCTGAGCGGACGTGCATGAAGGGCTAGTCTCCGAACCTTATGCTTCGCCTCTGAAAAACGCCGCCGAAGTCGAAAGAAAGACAGCGCACCGACCTCGCCGCTGGCCAGGCCAGGCAGAGGACAGTAACGGCTTGCGACGGTGGCGACCTCTTGTGTTCGCCGTCGCGGCCGAAGGCGAAGAAGACAATGCTGAAACGACGTCGGCCTGTCTGCAGGTGAGCGGTTCGAGGCGGACAGAAGCAAAGAGGATACGAGCTGCCACTTTGCGGTGGTGTTAAAGGCTGCGTTTTGGTCCACTGTGCCACTGATATCATTACATCTATAATTTGTTTTCCGCTGTTGTCAATGCTGCCAACAGTCACCCTAAGAGCACAGCCGCCTTTACTGACGGCCGCGCCGCGCGTTACTTGCCCGCAAAAGAGAAGGGGATGAGAAACGATGACACGCTTTCCATCTTTCCGTCGGCCGCACGACGAACCTGTCCCCTCGAGCAACTTCAGAGCAGGCGGTGAAACTTTCGTCAAAAAAAAAAGTTCCAGAAGACAGCCTCGCTAACTGAACGCACGTGCTTTACCATACTTCCAGCCATTTGGGGGGTGGGGGGGGGAGGATGGGGAAAGGGATGGAAAAAGGAAACCCCTAAAAAACGTTTCGTGTAAAGCTGGCTGACGTTCGCCTATTAGTCGAATGGCACTGGTAATGCTCGAGGCTTATCTTTAAGAACGCACAAACAAAAGTAACGCCTGCAAACTGCGATGGCTAGGAACAAAAATAAGGGAACCTCAACTTGACTAAACCGTCGAGTGTACAAAATGCAAAAATAAGCGTTCGACTGAGCAAGCGAGCGAAAAAGTCGGCATTGTGTATACGGTGAGGGAATTTTCATCCATTCTGGTCCAATTCCGCGAGGGCATGCACCTTGTGCCAGAATACGGAAAATCTTGCTTTTTTCCCCACGGCAAATGACCCGGAGCATCTGTGTCTTCCTCACACAAAGGCTTCGGCAACCGACCGGCGCTTTAATTAAGAAAACGCTTAAAAACTACGGCATTTGAAGGCACAAAACAGCATTTATCGGACTTCATCAGTGTTACATCCTGTTAGCGTTTTTCACTTTGCTTTCATTTCTTCGTAATCAAGACTTGAAGGGACCCTGCAACACTTTTTTCCCATTTTCTAAAATCTTAAATGCTAAATCTTAAACAAACAAACATATGCAGTACTTAGAATAAGGGTCACAAAGTACCTCAGCCAAAGTACCTGCTCTTTGCCCATTAGATAAATCAGAAACCTGCTCAAAAGGTACTTCAATAAGAAGCACTGTTGGTATAGTCAGTACATATTAACATTTTTTTTTCTCTTTACCGAGACTTGGCATTCTTTGCGCGCTCAAATTACGTCATTACAGCAATGTAGCGGCTATTCACCTCTTACATGTTGCAGCAATAAACACACTCGATAGCCACTTCAGAAAAAAGCCACAAAGCAAAGCAGAAACCGGAGGCGGATGGTTCTGCTGCGACGAGACAATAACGCAGTGCCGCCTCGTACTGTTGATAACGATAGCTTTGACAACGTTTCCAGCCGCGAAGAAAAGAGTGAAAGCGTTTATCAGAAGTGTTGCAGAGTATCTATAAGCGCGAAAAAAAATTGGGTGATGGGCGTGAAGGACAAGCACATGAAGGCGCTTGCCACTGTCGTCCACGTCCTTCGTGCGAATTTTTTCGCTCTTAAAAGTGTTGATCATAGAGTACCAACCGACTTGGATCATAGAGTACCTTTTAAAGTACATTTTTTGGATCATAGAGTACCTTTTAGAGTACCTTTTTTGCACCATAGAGTACCTTTTAGAGTACCTTTTTTTTTGGAGCACCTTTGTATTGTGAGGCGAATCACTTCGATAGGCAGAATGGCCGCACTTCACGCTGCAGCGTCCCCACTCTCCGCGAGCACCCGTTCTACTCACGGGCCGCCACGCTCACCTGTTACAGCGCGTACATCGGGCTAATTATTGTTCCGTTCTTGTTGCGTTAGTACAGTGGCTAACGCACTTGGCTACTGCGCCGGGTATACCAGGGTTCACGATCTCAAATGCATTTATCATTTTTTTTTATTTTGTCTTTACAGCGACGAACATATCGGTGCCATTAAGGCCCGTTCGCACTTGCGTCGCAGCGACGCAATTTCTGTCGCGGCGACAAAAACTGGTCGAGACCGAACGACAAAAGTGATCGCCGGGCGGCGAAAGCGACAGAAATCGCGTAGCTTCGCCGCAAGTGTGAACGAGCCTTTAGTGTTGACGGATGGCGACGACGACTACGGTCACTTTTCGCGTATGATGAGAAACCGGAGGTTTTCGCCGTGCCATAATGTTTTCAAGGAAGATAACTTTGCAATAGGCAGGGAAGAGTTGGAAGCATCACTGTTCGGAATCCAGTCTGCTCCGGCGGCATACGTATGTAAACGTCCGGGCGGAACTAAACTCCGGATTGCAACACTCGTCTGCTTTCGTCGCACTGACGTTTTTTTGGCCTTTTGAGGGCAAAATGCCTCCCATCACTAAATTTTTGTGCGCTCATTTTAACCGGGGTATGAAAGATAAGACACCATTGTCAGTACATGGGGCTGAACCTAGGCCCGGCGAGTTCCAGAGGGGGGATAAAAATGACTCGACCACAGCTGTCTTCTGCTTGGGTTTCTGTTTTTTTGACGCCAGATGACTCGCAGTATTGATTTGGCAAGGGCCTGTGTTCTGGTAATTTTTGATTACAATTAAGGCAACTCATACGAACTATGAATAATTATTCCGTCGCCATGCTCCCCAGGCTTCACAATGACACCAAACTTGCGTATAACACCCCGAAATGGCGTTTTATTATCAGCAAAGCAGCTTTATTTTTCGCCACCCCGACCCCTTAAACCTACTGCAAATAATAATCTCTCTCTCTCTCTCTCTCTCTCTCTCTCTCTCTCTCTCTCTCTCTCTCTCTCTCTCTCTCTCTCTCTCTCTCTCTCTCTCTCGTTCGGAAGGCAAGCGGCGGGAAGAATAACGTTCGTGTAACTTTCTTTTTCAAACTGGCGGAATTTCGCTCGCGAACGCACTCGCACCAACGAAGCGACAAGAAATTAACGTTGGCCATTTACCGCGCTTCGCTAACGCCATTTCACACGAGTCGCTGCTACCTAGGGCCCTATTCTCGACTGCACAAATTGCCGGCAATTCAGGCAATTTTCCGGAAGTCTTTTCTGATTGGCTTTCAATTTTGGTCACGTGCGTCCGGTTGACAAAGCTGTTGTGTGTGCTGTCGTCATTTTGACGTTTCATGTCGTCTACGGACACCAGTTCTAAAGTTTGCCTTATTTCTCGTTACTAAAGGCGCATAATTATTGGCCGGCAATGAAAAACCAGACTAAATGCAGCGGACATGACAACGTAAGCCTGTCTTTGCTATTCAACAACAATACTGCTTGTAATACACACCCCCTCTGTGATTGGCTGAGAAGGCGTGACGTAATTTAAACAGTTGGCGGGAACCATTACGTCATGTGTTGGTAACTTCAGCCTGCGTAAAAGTGACGTAATGCTACGTAACACCTTAAAAATGGTGGCTGTTTTTGTCGCAAAATACAAGCAAAATAGGGCGAAAAATTGCCCCGGCTTACGGCGCCGCGAAATGTGCGGCAATTTGCAGCAGGCGCAGTTTCGCATGCGCGCTGTTTAAAGCATGTTTCCTACCGAAACAAATTATAGTTTCAACTGCTTCCAAGTCAGCGATCATGGAACATACAAATAACATGCAGTATTTTGCTTTTATGTTTGGCAATGAAATAAAAATTATTTGTTTGGCGTAACCGCAACATAAGAGGGCAGTACAAGCCTCTCCATGACAAAGAGAACCCAATGCATGGCATTTGTCCATACTTGTCCTAGTAAGCTGTTAAATCACGTGATCGAACTCAAGAGAAAAATAACAATGAAAAGTGACTACCGTACTTACCCGATTCTAACGCGCCCCCGATTCTAACGCGCACCCGATTTTCCTGGCAAAAAAAACCAAAAAAACTTGCACCTCCGATTGTAACGCGCACGGAACTTTATAACCCAGACAAACGAATGCGGGAGAAATGGGCGATTTATTTCCTGAAGTAATCTCACTCATCTCACTCCTCGACGCTTTCCGCTGACCACAACATCTCGTCCTCGGTGCCGCCAAGAGCGTTCGCGATGCCACACTTCTGAACGAACGTTCAACCATGGTCGATGGGATCGTGGCCCACGCCTCGCACGCCCATCCCGCGAGCTTCTCCCGAGCCGCACGCTTCAGCCGACCGCTCGTTTTGAACGCGTGAGAGCCGCGGCTGCCATTGCTGTTATCAAGTGCGCAAGTGAAATGATTTGACGATTTGTGTGAACGCCGATAGAAAACCATAGGCGTGTATGCTTCCTCCGTTCAAAAAATTGTTGCAAAACATGGAGGAAGTCTTCCTCCATGTGCTAAAGGCTTTGGCGCCATGTTGAGATGGCGATGGCGATGGGTGGGACGAAATTTTCGCTGTTTCGGCAGTTCGGTTCCGTATCCGATTCTAACGCGCATGCGATTTTTCGGCCTATTTTCCCGGAAAAAAGGTGCGCGTTAGAATCGGGTAATTACGGTATTTAGTTCATTACAGCGCCGAGTGCAGTCGAGCTTGACGAATGAGTGAATCGGCGACATCGGTGCGCTCCGCGGTTATCAGGCGTAGCGCTTCGCTGCTCTTATGTGTCATAGAAGCGATGGTCGCGGCCGTCTTTTTCTGTGATCACGCCATAAACTTGTAACATAGCAGCAGACGATGGCGTGGCGGCAGTGGCGGCAGGGAAGGTGATAACGCAACAAAGCTTGCATTGAAGCAGAGAGCCCAGCTATGTTAATAAAAGCGATTGAAAGAAATAAATAGATACGGTAAAAAATTGTATGATGTTCTTTAGTTCAACATTTAGCTTTCGAACTAATAAATTAAATGAAACATCCGCCTTTCGCTCGGTTTTGGATCAACGTTACTCGATCGCCTTATGGTGTTGGCGCCAAATTTGACCTCCAGAAATGTGTTTTTCTTGTCAGCCTCAGCTACCGTCTTAATTTTTATAGTAGAGAGAAGGCTCTTTATTGGAAAAGCAGAGAGGTTTGCCGGCATTTACAGACGCCTACATGCTTCTCTGCTGTGGGTTAAGGATGGGGGAAGAAAAGGCCCAAGGAAGAGCTGGGCAGGAAAGAAAAGGAAACAAAAAAGTGTTGTGTACTTGGCGCGGTAGCGGACTTTTGTTCTGAGCTTGGGCCACATAATTTACAATTTTGAAATTAGGCCAATTTAATTTTTATAGTATATTCCAAGTGTTTTTATATCTTTCTTGCACAATATTTGATACCTTGGTAGTGATCTTTATGAGTGACTCGTCAAATTACACTGCATGTCGTCATAGCTATAGGTGCAGCACGTCACTGATTGCTTACTTCGTGCTTACGAAAAAAAACATGGGCGAAATGCCGGCCATTTGTGCAGTCGAGAATAGGGCCCCTAATCCAAATGCCTTCCGAGGTGTGTATAACTGAGAGCGAGCCGAAGACGGGGCTGCGCGTTCGTAACGGCAGAACGACGCCCTCCCCCTCCTCCCACGTGTAACGCAACCACACCCCGGCAGAGGCAAGCTCACGGGCGCGCGCATTGCATCCGTCAGGTGGGTTGCGCGTAGTAGCCTCGAACCAGGCGAAGTCAGTAGGTCAGTCAGATCGGTAGGCTGGCCGGCAGGGCGGTGGCGGCAGTGACCTTGACCATGACCTTGCGCGCTCTCTCGGGTCGCCTCCTCCCGACGCAACGCTCGGCGACCCCAAGAAGGTGACTCGGCTTCCCGACACCGGAAATCGTTTTGGGTCTGCATACTTTCTTCTTCCACTGCATCGCTCCCAATGGGCGAGGAGCGGAGAAAGTGCGAGGGCTTGCCCAGATATGACGGAGAAAGTTAATGGGGAAGAAGGGCGACCCTGAGCCCGATCCTCCCCCTCTCTCTCATCGTTCTCTCCGCCTCCCTCCTCTTCCCTCTTGCGTAACAAAACTCAACCAGCGGTGGGTCGTCAACAAACAAGGGGCTGTCACGGGCGCGTTGCAGGGGAGGGCTCAGGGGTGCTGTGCCTTTATTTGCGGAACGCTACGAACGTCTTGCATAATCCCCCTCTCTTGCCCGCTCCACCCCGCCGTCATCGACGCTGTCGCTCTCTTTACGCGTTTGCGTTCGTTCTCGCTGCCCGAGATTCTTTCGCCATTGTTATTTTGCTTTGCCTCGCGTATACCCATGTGGACGCATAGAACAGGCTCTGGCGGGTTCGTTAACGGCTCGATAGCTCCTTCTGGGAGAGGTGGTTAGACTAAGAGGCACGCGTTCCCCCAAGCACTAGCAAAGCTTTAATGTTGGCTAACGGACGACGAAGCCGTAGATACCGGGGTTTAAAGAAGACGTGCGCATGTGCAGTGCTCTGGGTCAAACACTAAATTCACAGTTATCAACGAGGACACACGCTGATATCTTGGAGTGATTAACGATGCGACTGTTGCAAATTAAATTGGGGGAATATTGTCCACCTGAGTAGACGGGTGGGAATTCTAATGCGTCCAGAAGTTAAAGAGAGAGAAATAACTTTATTGGAAGAAGGCGGTGATCCTAGACGTCGGCCTTTGGCTCTAGCAGCGTCCTCGGCCACCTGGATGGCCCAGACCTGATCCGCTGGGTTGGAGCTGAGTAACACGTTCTCCCATTGCTCCGCCCGAGGGATTCTGCCCGCCGGTGCAGCCGCCTGCAGGCAAGCCTATAGCATACGTGCTAGGTCTGCCCTTTCTTTACATTTGTGGCATTTGTCTGAAAGTTGCCAGGTCAAGTGGGAGTTTATCTAGCTGCTAAATTTCTAGCACGGGAGCACCACTTGTCTCCTTGTGCGGAATCCCCATCGTCACCAGAAAGTCGTGGCAGAAAAATATTTTGAGGGGATGCTTAGAAATCTCCAAGAATGTGAAGGAGAAGGCTTAGTTGAACCTGCTGTTGGTCTGCTGTTGAACTTGCTGTTGTGTCTTAGCAGCCACCCCAGTAACCACATGATTAGCCCAAAGGACAACGATCTCGGAACCTCGTCTCACTCGCTAGCAATCGCCGTTTTCAAGCGCGCGCTGCGTCGCCCTCTTCCAGAACCCTCCTCCGCCCTCTTCCCACACTGACGTTTCCCTTTCCTGGCACGCGATCCCTGGCTCACCCAACTCCAACTTTGGAAGACCATAGTCTTTCTTGGGCTACTAAAACGCGGATATTTTGGTCTGTCTGTGTGTGACTCGATTCAGCCTCCCGGCCAAAGCGGAAACGGAAAAAATGGTCCCGGAAAAAATGGTCCCGGAGAAAATGGTCCCGGAAAAAATCGTCCCGGAAAAAATGGTCCCAGTGATCATCTAGGAAAAAATGGTCCCATGGCCCAGCCAACGTGTTTCCCTTCAAGTTAGTCCGATCTGAACTTTGTTGCGGTTTGATTTTGTCCCTTTGCGTTTTAGCTAAAGGTTTGAGAAAAATGGAATGCTTTAATATTCCTATAAGGGGCCAAAATTAACGCCTTTGGAGGCTAAAATCTAACAAAGAAAATTGGGTAAACAGACAGACGGACGGACGGACGCTTTGATGGATGGATGGATAGATGAATGGTAGGGTTGGGCATGGATTAAACATTTTAATGCAAGTAATTGGATTAAAACCACACAAGCAACTATGAGGCCTGGAACCGTCGGTTTAGTAGCTTAGTCAAACACAGCCATCTCAGTGTCTGGAAGGTCATAGAAGCTCTACGCTGCGAGGTTTCGTCAGTATCGGTGAAAATTGCACAAAAAGCCGTGGGAGCTCCATCAAAGAAGCGCACAGCGTCGTCCCCGGCCTAGGACATTTCGGTGCAAGGCATATAGGTGCAGGACGTTTCGGTGCAGACATTTCGGTGTACGGATATTTCGGTGTACGTACATATCGGTGTATGGATACCGTTTCGCTGCACGGACACCTCCGTGCACAAACATTTCGGCGACCGAATTATCGTGTGCTGGCTTGTTTGAAACAGCCATTATATTCTTATTTTCACTCAACATGGGTTATAGACAGCAATCTAGCGCAGCGCTTGCATTTTTAGATTGCTGCCGTCTTCAATTTTTCCGGGTATTTTTAGAAACTGAACATTTCTATATTTTTATTTAATACCTCGTCCATTTTAGCAAGACAAACGTTCTTGGTTCGATTAACCGGCTTTACTCGAACAAGACTTTTTCGTGCCTTGGCTTCGGGACCGATTTTTCCGGGACCATTTTTTCCTACCTTGGATTTGGGACCATTTCTTCCTTACCATTTCTTCCGGGGCCATTTTTTCCAGGCCCATTTTTTCCGGGACCATTTTTTCCGGGACCATTTTTTCCTACACCCGGCCAAAGCGACATAAAATGTGCGCAGTAGTCTTATATACTGACAGCCAAATCTAAACGTTGAAGTCCGGTGTCAATGTTCATGCTTGTCAACATTGTTGAACAAGAACAAGACATTACGCAAATATAAGGCCGAAAATCAATACAAAAGTGATACTTGCAGTGTTCCTTTATTAAAAGAATTATGGATGCTTGGTTTAAAGGAAGGTATAATAATAAGGTAACATAACAATAAGGTAATAATAAGGTAATATAATAATAATAAGGTAATAAGGTATAATAAGGAAGGTATAATAATAAGTTATAAGGCAACCGAAGGAAGGTATGATCTCCTCGGTACAATTAACAAAGTTATTTTTTACGCGTTATCATGAGCGTGAGAGAAGCAACAAGATAGACGACCAGACAAATAATACAATAATTAGATAAACAATGACTGCAAAAATAAAAAAAAGAACAGCTTCCGTTAAATACGGTCCACGTCTTGAAACAGCCATCGAGATATTTTTTTTTCATCGATGACGGGCACATCGATGACCAGCGAGCTATAACGGTTCCTGCGCGCATGTTTTTTTTTTAATCTTCTTTCCCTGCGGCTGCAACAGTGTAGACGGCCTTGAACATCCGTATGCATATTTTAAATAACACGAAAAAGAAAGAAACGAAGACAGGCCGATAGCGTAGCGCCTGTGAGCCACCTTAATCCGAGCCTTAACAGCTATGCCAGACATGCGAGCGGTGCTATGGGAACCATCTCAGCTATGGCGACTACAATGGGTCCTGGATCGGGAAGGGGTCCCAGACCGTAGCGCTCTCGAGCGCGTGCGGTCTTCCCTTCCCAGGGTGGGGAGCCGTGCTGCCTACACGAAGCAAGCAGGAGCGCGTGCGCGCAACGTCGGCCTCCTCGTGACCTCCGTACGCAGTCTGACGGTGATTCACGAGGTGTTTAATGACGGAAAGCGTCTTCGCGGAGAGTTTCGCTCTCGGCCTCCACCGACAGATGCGGCCTGCGCCCTCGCCCGACGAGGAGCAGGCTTGCGTCGCCTGAGCGGGCGCCCGCAGGCTCCTCAAGAAGAATATGTACTACGTGATGGCTTTTTACAGCGAAGTTGGCTTGCGCTAGGCTCTGGCCGAAATTTCGTGCGTCTATCAGGCCGCGTCGACAGAGAAAAGCACGTACTCGCTCCAAATCTATTGCAAAATGCTCTGTAGCTCTCAATATATTGTAGGCATCTCTTGGGGAAAAAAAAGGTGCAGTTCGCACAAGTGGTGCAAAGGTGGAGAAACAGCAGAGCTGGCGGCTCCTCTCCCTTCGTCGGAGTCCCGGCTGTTGCACTTCACATATATTTCCGAACTTGCCGCTGAAAGTTCTTCATGACTGGCACGCCCGGATCGCTTTAAAAAGTCCGCAGGCTTTCACGTCTCTCCAAAAGTGTACTGCGTTAGCACGCGCTAGAACGCGCAGCAACCGGCTTCGCGAACTCGGCGTCTGTGCTACCCCACTTCTGGCGCAAACGCACGTGAACTGACGAGAAGAACAGCACGCCTGATATCACGCTACGAACGCTGGTCCGAGTGCTCTCGAAGGTCGAGCTGGCCGACTCCGGGAGCTCCTCACGAGGCGCACGCTCACGTGTGCTCGAGATTTCTTATCGGTATTTTTTGCGAGCTCCTCCCGTGGCGCAAGCTTACGCGCAAACCCTACGTCGTCCACGCTGCTCATGAGACGCACGCTCCCGTGCGCTGGACTGGGCTGAGTTTTCTGGTAACGCTCCGCGGCAGAACTAAAAGCTTAAACAACTCTGCTGTTAAAAAACTCGCACTGAATTTGGCCGCTAAGACGACTCTGTCATCATGCCAAGTTTCATTTACTTGTCATAGGTAGATAGTTCACAGTGGCGTTGTAAACGCTAGAACGCTACATAATTACCGTCTGCTCTAAATACATCACTGATAATAAAAAAATCGCAAAAGGGTAGTAAAGACCGTATTTACTAACTCCTTACGAACCTTAATACCCCGCGGTACGGTACGTAGGCTACATTTGCCACTATCGACTGCATGGTTAGGAAATTAACTGGGTGTATACGCTAGATTAAGGTCGTGCTTATGACTAGGTTATGCATGACCAGTTAGTAAACGCATGTAGCTCAGAAGGGTTTATCGCTAAGACTTTACTGGTGAAGGTAGTGGTGCCTACTGCCTGCTTCAGTTAGTAACCCAGTGTTGCATTTACTACCTCCAGTTACTAAGTACCTAGTTTATACTGGGACAAGTAACTTGTTAGTGCTCCGTTAGTGAATTCCACCTTTTTTTAAGAGTGATGGCCACCTACGGAGAGAGAAAGGTTACAGAAAACGGCTATTGCTTAATCGAAACTACCCCGGAACAAATTATATGACAATTAGGCGCTGAGATATACCTCTAACATTACGACGAGTTTTATATACGTTTAAAAATTACGTAGCTCGCAGTGTAATTGTAAATATTGCGGAATTATTTTCTGCTCTCAATACAATAACTTTTACGGAAGGGGAACGGACAGCCTGTGTTTGTCCGCTAGACAAAACCTCTAGTCCTTCCAAGTTTCATCCAGCTACCGTATTTACTCGCGTAATTGTCGCACTTTTTTTTTCCAAAAATATGATGCAAAGTTAGGGGTGCGATCATTACGCGAGGTAAATTGTTCAGGAAAAAATTTCAGCGCAGAAAATGCAAGTTGCAGGTCAGAATGTTTACGATAAGTCTCATGGACATAGTAAACATAACAAATAAAAACATAATAAAAACTCCACTCACGTCCACCGAATGACCACCGAGTAGTGTGTAGTGTTTTGCAGTGTTTTCATTACAGAACGCGCCGGAATTACGGGATTACGGAACGCGCCGGAACGAGTTTGCTGTGAGGTGGGAACAGGTCGACCAATAAGTGGCTGCTGGTGTCACAGTGTGGGACATCAAGACACGGCTGCCGACGCAGCAAGCCGAGCGCGTTTTTTTATGTTTTGTGAGTACATAAAGTGCATTCAGTGAGAGTTTCTTCCGCACCAATAATGAACTCGTGCACGCTTGCCGATATCGCTAATAGAGAGTTTTAGTATAGCGTTTTAGCTGTAGCGTTAACGTTTTGCGGGCCGCAATCGCGAACGGATAGCGCCTCGTTATGCTACGGTTAGCGTGCCCGCTAACGCTATGGGCGCGCTAAAGTGGTGCTTTCCGCTATACTAAAACTCCCTAATATCATCAAGTCCGCGGCAATAACGTAGCCATGTCCGCTATGAAAGAAAAGGAAGCTAACGTAAGCAGGACCATCGTCGTCTAGACTTGGCACACAACGACATATGGCTGCGGCAAGTTCAGGGTGCGATCATTGCGCGGGAAATAAAAAAAGTCATATTTTGACGACGAACTTCGGAGGTGCGATCATTACGCGAGTGCGATCATTATGCGAGTAAATACTAGTTAACTAGGAAGTACTATGCTCAGTCACAAATTACAAACAAACGCGTTTGGTTTCTGCACTCCTTGTACGGCGCCCAGCTTCGCTGCTCATCCTTCTTCACAGACTGGACGGGCGCTGAATTTATATATCACCTAAACGAAACGAATGTAATTTTTCCACCGTTTTCTTCGCCGACACGTAGCTTCCCATGCTAAGCAGTTAAAGGACTGCTTAGGACAAGTGGTGTTCAAAATCTTTACCATTCTTCCCAAAGAAAGTTGAGAGAAGCGAGAAAACGTTCTGACATTAAAAAGGCGTCAAAAACCTTCGCTGAAAGTGCGTTCAATCGATTCGTCAAACCTCCAAAGAACCAAATCGCGAACGAAGAACGAACGCGTGCGGCGATTTTTCGCGCACGATGTAAACGCATCTGCGAACGATCTAAACGTATACCGATGCCTGGTTTACGAGATGAAGGTACACCATATTGTACTCTTTCTTCATGACCGATGCGTGCACCGTCTTCTCTAGAACCACTCCTTTTTCGCGATTTTCAAGTAACCGTTTTGGCTCAATGGAAGCCCGGTTTCACGCACGTGCCGTGTGTCTGCAGAAGAGATGTTATCAGAGCTTTTCGGTCGACCATCCGGTCTAAGGGGAAATGCATTAGTTGCTTTGCCAGGACGCCATCGGTCCCAGTGAGAAAGGTTTCGCTTTAATAGATTTCCCGTTTTGCCACATTTTTGGGGTCACTTACACAACTGGAGTCGCGGGTCGGATTCCCAAGCTCCGGCACAGGTTCCTTTCCTTTCGTAACTTTCGCATGCGTGGTCTGTGTGTGCCGGCGGGGTGCATGAAAAATGATTTACACCCTTCATGGTGTAACTAACACCCTTAAACCCTACCTAAATAAAGCAAAGAAAAACACCCTTAAGGGTGTTTTGTCGTTTATAACCCCCTTACACCCTAGCACAAGTGCAAGAATATACTCTTTTAAAGGGTGTTTTATTGTTAATTGCATCCTAGCAAAGGGCGTTTTTCTTTGTTTTTTGATAGGGTGCAAGGATGTTAGTTGTAGACAAAAAGCGGTGTAAATAATTTTACAGTGTGAAAAGGACGGATATTATCTGCTCCAGCTCTGGGCCACAGTTCGTGAAGACACGTGGAGGGGGAGTGGCGATTACCCATTCTATTGCTTGGTACGCTCACACGCGTCGTCGTCCCCGCGTCCTCACGACTGACTCCTCACCAAGGAGCTAACCATGGCACGCTCATTCACAGAACTTTCATACAACACCTATGCAAGGCGCATTGACTTGGCAACACTTTGGCAACACTTTGAAACGGCGAATAAACGTTGAATTTTGAGTAAGCGGCGGCTGACCCTCAGGTATTTATATACCAACTGCACCTGTTTTCAGTTCTCCTCGACTGTATCGCCGCTTCTTCACGGAAAATGTCGCTTATACAGTTCGTGCTGTAAAATAAGTGCTACTTGATGCGTTGAAGGCGGATAGTACAAAAAAACTGCCGATTTTTTTTCTTTTTTTTCTTTTTGCCTATACCCTCACTTTACGAGGAGGCAAAGGTTGCAGCCAGGAGAAAAAAAAAAGACAAAAAGGAGAAAGGGCTCTCTATGGGACACACACCCGTCAGGAAAGCTAAGCTAAACTTGTACTGATTGCGGATCCTGATAACGACTATTCGAATGTTGTTTCTTTCTCAGAGTAACGGCGTGGCGCCAGTTTGCCGCTCGTTCCACGTCCTTCAATGCAGTCGATGCTCACGCAGCTTCTAAATGTGTAACACACGCGACGATATTGACAAAAAACACACAAACAGAAGAACCACTACAAGGGCGTTATTGATCATACAGTACGATAGTAGCCGCGAATCATATTAAACAAACCCACACACATCTCACTGAGGAACTTGCCAATAAAAGTTCTTCTTGAGTGGCAGGCCAGGATCGTTTCGTCCGCAGGCTTTCACATCTCTCTCAAAGTGGATCGCGTTAACACGGGCTAGAACCCGCGTCCAAGTCCAATGCTAACGCCCGTGCTGCGAACCAAAATGAAATGCTGTGCTCCCGGAATGCAGCTCAATCGGTAGACGCCGGTTTCATAACACGCGGGACCGAGGTTCGATTCCGACCACGGGAAACGTTTTTCTTTCTTTATATTTGGCTCCACATGTTATTGTTTCCCTTCGCTGCTTACCCCGCACCCCGCGCGCCTTTGGTGGGACCCAGTGGTTAGGTTGCCGGTTTCACGGTGTTAAAGGTCTCGGGTTCGATTTTCAAGATCCGCCAACCACATTTTAGATGCAAAGCATCTTTTGCTCTCGGCTCCGTCGTCCGTCGTCCGTCCATCCGCCGGCCCAGGAAGACACCGGCAACACTGCCGCTCCGGGAGCCCTTTAAGGGGGAGCGTGCTCGTCTCGTGCCGACCCAGGAAGACACCGTCAACACTGTCGCTCCAGCATCTCATGGTCGGGACCCGCCGCGGTGGCTCAGTGGCTAAGGCGTTGCGCTGCTGAGCACGAGGTCGCGGGTTCGATTCCCGGCCGCGGCGGCCGCTTTTCTGATGGAGGCGAAAAGCAAAGAGTTGGTGGTAGTGAATGCGTTGTATCAGCAGCTTCTTGACGTAGTTTGAATGAGTCAAGGATATAAGGCACGTTCGTAGCCTTCCATTCTGTGTCGGCTTTGTGGCGCAGTGGGTAGAGCACCATGTACCTTGCGTTCCGCCCGCAGGGTCGTGGGATCGAAACCAGGCGCCGGTAAGTATTATTTTTTTATATAGTGTAGGGGGAGGTGTGCGGACCTGTTGTTGAGAGCGAGGAGGGTAGCGTGATGCGGGAGAGGAGGAGTGGGGTAGAGGGCGCACCTGGAATGGCTGTTGCGGACGCCGAGGCACGCCAACACCGACAACGCCGGGTGACATCGTGAGTTATGCTCTGCATTTAAAACGCCCGTGTGTGCGAGATTTCGGCGCACGTTAAAGATCCCCAGGTGGTCAAAATTAATCCGGAGCCCTCCATGACGGCGCGCCTCATCGCCTGCGTTGCGTCGGCGCGTTAAACCCCACAAATCTATCCATCTCATGGTCGGGGCTATATCCCTCCCTTGTCGTTGTTGCGCCGTCCACATCCCCACTGCGCATTCTCGGCTCATCTAGGGCCGGCCCATTAAGACACCGGTAACACTGTCGCTCCAGGAGCCATTAAAGGGTAAGACACCACCGGGCGTTCAGCAAGCCGAGCATGCGCAGTGGGGGTGTGGGCGGCGCAACAACGACAGGGGAGGGACATAGCCCCGTCGCATCTAATAAAATTACACCATCTGCCTGTAGGGGAATCCTGAGTAGTATGCGAAACAGCCATGGGCTCAACGCAATTTCCCATTTCGTAGTTCCGGTATGTGAAAAGTGTGGTAGTTCCCATGGAAACCAAACTGTAAATATAACGGTAGCTACGTACCTCAACCTAACGGATTGATTGATTGTAGGGTTTAACGCGCCGACGCAGCGCAGGCGATGAGGCGCGCCGTAGTGGAGGGCTCCGGATTAATTTTGACCACCTGGGGATCTTTAACGTGCGCCGAAATCTCGTACACACGGGCGTTTTTGCTTTTCGCCTCCATCAGAAAAACTACCGCCGCGGCCGGGAATCGAACCCGCGACCTCGTGCTCAGCAGCGCAACGCCTTAGCCACTGAGCCACCGCGGCGGGTACCTCAACCTAACGGAAACGACGAACTGAAAACTAATGGGCACTTGAATCGACCCCATGGCTGCTTTGCATACTACTCAGGGTTCCCCTACGGGAAGATGGTGTAATTTTTCCTGTTTAGAGGCGAAACCCTTTAGGGACTCGGGTTGTCGGCGTCTCATGTCGTCGTCGTCGTAACCGGCGTCTCACGTAGTCACGGTACTAAAGCACCGGGACACTCGTTTACGCCTCGCGCTAGAATGCTTCGTGCTTCAAAGACCTTTACAACAAAACTGCATACCTCTACCCTCCAGCAGTTTCATCTCCGTTGGCAAAAACACCAAGGTGCCAAGAATACACTTATACACTGAATGATTCGCTCTTCCCCAGGTTTCGCGCTAGTGGAAATGGCCCGGGATTTTTTCTTTCTTCGTGCGTGCACTCCCAACACCTGCTAGTGGGCTCCTTGCCTCCTCGCTACTTTCCTTCATACTTCGAGGACTTCGAGGTTTTTTCTTTGTGCGATGGACGGATATTGCTCGACCTAAACAGCTCCGCTGTGAAAGCACTTTCTCGTTGTTCTGGTTGTCCTCGCGGAACCTATGCACTTGGGAGATAGTAGTCAGGAATCGTAGTTTTCGAGGGCTGGCGTGCCCGCTTCACAAAAATATCGTTTGGAAACCAAGAAATTATAAAAACAATTAAAGCCGTTCCACTCAACGTGAAAGCTGTCGGAAGTGCAGAGCAGTGATTCGCCAGAATGGGCTGCAGAGCTGTTACCCGCTCACTGCTACCACTCAATGCATTTCAAATTTCCCGGCTTCGCAGTGCTCGCGCGCCCCCTGCCTTAAACCGCGCCAGCGGGAGTTCTGTTCTTTTTGTGCTTGCTTTAATTTCGTATGCTGGAGCTGTTTTCCGTCATTTCGAATGCGCCATTGTTTTCTTGCGGGGCCGATTGTTTCACCTACTATCGTAAAAATCTACCCAACGAGCGTTCCTAACTAAATGAACGCAGGGGCTGCCGGTTATATACACAGATTTTGCCTGAAATGTACCTGCAGTTTTCTTTGCGCTAAACAACGGGGAGATGTATGACAAGCGTCAGCGGTTCACGAGGTTCGAACGGTTATGACTATTTAAACCGCGGGGTTTTCGAAGCCTCAGCGTGACACCCTGACGACGGTACATGAGGCTCTACTTGGGTCCGCTATCTCGCTGCGTCGCCTGATTCCGGCAGTCGCATCGGCCGTTAGCGAGCTACGACGACAAGGCGAGACCATAAAGTGTTCTGCACTTAATAAGCGTACCGCGTGGCACGTAAGTGCAATGGCGCGTGAGTAGCACAGGCGCACACTCACCCCCTGCGGAACGCCCTGATTCTAGGGAAGCTGTGGCGTGTGTCAGTTTGCTTACTGAAGTAATTGGTGCTCAAAGACGACTTAAAAAAAGCGAATCAAGAGACGGAAATACCACGTAGAAGTAAAGAATGCGTTGAACGGTATGGCTCGATTTCGGCCTTTAAAGAATGCAAGCAGGCTTAGGTGCGCTGAGAAATTTTCATTTACTCTTTAAATGGCGGCCACTTTTAAGCGAAAGCTTTCTTAGTGGGACCGATGGCGTCGTGTCAAAAAACTAATGCATTTGCCCATAGACTGGTTGGCGACCGAAAAGCCTGAATAAAAAGATACAACAGGTCTTAGGGTCTCCATATTTTGATATAAAACGGCTTAAAGTGCTTCTGGAGAGCTGTCCTCCCAGCAGTGCGATTGTGCTTAGAGGTGAAGTCGACTTTCAAAATATTGGCGTAACCGCCGTTTTTGTAAACTGGCTTTCCCACATTGACTGTTCTGCAGTGAAGCATAGCCATCTACGGAGGGAGTATGTTTATAGAAAACGACTCTATTTTTTGTATTATTAAAAGTATCGCGAAACAAATTACAAGACAACTATCCTCTAAGACGACTCTACATGCGTGACCCCGAGATTTTATCGTTTTAAAACGGTCAGTTGAAAATCGCGAAAAAGGGGTGGTTCTAGATAAGACAATACAGACATCAATCATGAAGAAGGTGTGCAATAGTATACCTTTATCTTAGAAATAACGCGTTTGTGTACATTTAGATTGTTCGTAGATGCCTTTACTTCGCCCACGAAAAATCTTCGCTTTCACGCTTTTCTCAGCTTTCTTTAAAAAGGGATGGGAGATTTGTTGACTGGACAGCAACAACGGCGGCGGCGGTTTTTCGCAACAGGGCACTAAAGGTTTTCGCCTTAGATGAATTTTTAGTATTTAATGCATCGTCGGAAAAGTGAGGCGTCTTCAGCTTGCTATGCACGTGCCACTCGGCCGTTTATACGTTTAGAAAACTGTCAGTGTCTTAATTCACGACTTCTATGGATTCTATCGAACAGAATGGAATGATCTGCAACAACAACAAAAAAAGTGAAGCATAGCCTTGGCGTGACGTTACGGGGAAAGAAAAGGTAGCGAGACGCGGGCTGGCATAAAAGCAGGTATGCTTCCCGTAATGTTCATCGATAGAAAAAACCAAGGAAAGTTCCCTTTCAAGGCCTTTGTTAAGTCGCAGTTGTCTTTCTCTCATTTGCATTATTGCGACTTTTCAGATAGCGCCATTTAGGTTCTTGTATACGTCTATTCCGCCTTGGCACCGAAGGCGAATTATGCCTCGTCACTTTTTAGAGCGAAAGCTCCACTACGTTACATCTTGCAAGGTCATTCATTGCGCCGCAAGTGACCTTCAGCCCCAGCGCGTAAGCTGCGCCTTTCCTTCTCATCGATGCACTTGCTCGGAGCGTCGCTGCTGCGGTACCACGTCAGTGGGCGGGTTGAAGCGGCTGCTTCGCCTGCGCTTATTCGCTCAGCGCCGGCTAGGCCGTCTGTGCGTGTGTTACAGTGCAAGCGAACCACGTGACTAGGCGAGGGTTTCACGGCGCTATGCCGGTGCTTGGTCCCTCAGTCTCGCCATAGTTGGCGCGACCACTAGGCTGTCTGTGCGTCCTTTTCAGCGCAAGCGAAAGGATGAGTCCAATCGCCCAGTAGATATACCTAGACGGCAGGCTGCTAAATCTCAAGCAAAGCAAACTCTCACGAAACAATGTGTGCATGGTCTTTGCCTTCGCTCGTAATAACTAGGTTTAGAATGTTTAGACATGAGCCAATTTTTTTGTAACGCAATGAAATTCGCGGAGGAGTCAGGCAACGACATGTAGCCATAATTGTCATCCATCCCTGCAGTGTTTCAACAGCGCAGCGAGAGTTTATGCTGTACTCAGCCTCCGTCCATGAACGATGCTCCGAAATTCCACGCTTTGTCTTGCGTGTGCCGTTATTAAAACCTTATTCACTTTCCTCAGCACTGTGGGCCGCCTTATCAAACAGGCCACCGAATAGCTGCGTTAGCAGCGACATGACGCGACGCAGCCAATGGCGACGTCAGGCCGGCGCATCGCCGCGTTCGCAGCCAGTGCATTCTCGTGTTTGCGGACTTGTGATGTGTCGCAGCCAATTGAGATGTCTGGCCAGCGCTAACCCACTTTGAAGCCAAGGGGTATACAGGCGTCTTTTTGCTGCGACAGGCAACTCCACCACAAACTCCGACGTTCGGGCCTTCCAATGAGCGTGTCCACCGACAGGCTATTTAGCATTGGGCTACACAATACAGTCGATGAGCTAATTGAAGGTCACCTGTCTAACCAAAAAGCTCACCTCGCACAAACCCAAACGGGCCGGAAGGTACTTGCCCAATTAAAATTGAAGCCAGTGGGGGACGCTGTCTCAACAAAGGAAATGCCGGAGAAATGGCGGAAGCACATCATAATCCGTCCTCTACCGAAGAATATGCATCCCGTTCACCATCAGGGTATAGCGAGAAGCAAGAGCCAAAGCTCTGGACAAAAAGTGTGGATCTCTGCCCACAGTGGTCTACACAGATGCGGCCGCATACCCCAAAAGACAAGCCAAAGTAGCAGTGGTGACAACGGAGACAGACCTCGTCGTCGGAGCAACCCTGCCACGAGCCTCAACAAAAGAAGCGGAAGAACTAGCTGTAGCCTTAGCTCTTTCACAAACGAAGGCAACTGTCATAATTACTGACTCCCAAGAAGTATGCAGGAGTCTCACGTCGGGAGGGGTAGCTCCAATGACATACCGCATTTTGTCAAGCAAGCCACCAGACAGGGTAGTCGAATTGGTGTGGGCGCCGGCCCATTCCTCCATGGAGGGCAATGATCAAGCCCACCTCAAGGCCCGAGGTTTCGTCGACCAGGCCGCGGAGGACTCAAATGAACCTATGCCACTCACGGCGTACCAGGAAATTACAGAGAACTACAGACTCGGTGGCAGAACACTTCCACTGCCCCACCCACAACTAACAAAGACACAAGAAACTACGCTCAGACTTGTGCAAACAAACACGTATCCCCACCCAACACTGATGCACCTTATGTTTCCAAATCAACACGAAGCCCAATGCAAATTCTGTACGCAATCAGGAACACTTAAGCACATTATCCTTGAATGCACCCAGAACCCTGATTTGCCACCTCCACCCCTTCCCCGTTCCCCCGAGCAGTGGGAGACGCTGCTGTCCAGCTCCCTCTTTTACGATCAGCTCCTGCTGGTTGAGAGAGCGGTAGCATCAAGGACAGCACATGGCTACCTGTAAGAAGGCTCCACTCCCACTAAGCTCTATCTGCCAAATAAAAAAAGTTTTCTCTCTCTCTCTCGCTTTTGCAATGTACTATCTAAGACCACGTGAGCCATGTAAATTTAAAATAGAGGCAGGCACCAGGGTGACTTTTTATCTACAGACACTTCCCGCCTGGATAGTTACTAATGCGCTATAGGGATTTTTTCGTAACATCTGCGTTGAAAATTTTCGCTCACGGACGCAGAAAATTTTCAAGATAGTTTTGGGTTCTGAAACGGCATTTTCTGCCTGAAATTGCTATGATGGGCGGCGTGGATCGCTCTTAACTGTGTGCACGCCACTCGGGGCACTCACAACCAGCTGGAATTTACACCGTGTACCCAGTTTCGAACCATAAAAACGATCTAGAACAGTCAGTCTAGTGAACTGACGGTAGTATATTCTACAAAGAGCAGAAAATGACGAAGGTCGCCACTTTTCCAGAAGACTGTGACGAGGCTCCTTCGCTTTGTAAATAGCCCTGATCATTATTTCATTTATTTTAATTTGCCTCTCTCGTTCCATACAATTCCTTCGTCTTTATTCTTTAATTTCCCCTACCTTTAATTTGCTCCCGATTGCTCCTTCCACGCTCTTCCTCATCAATGATTCTTTCGATGGAGCGCAACTTGGGAACCTATAGATTGCTGTAGCCTCACTGCCATTTTTTTTTTTCTTCAGAAACGCGGCCGTGTAAGCGTGGCCAGCACCGAGAAAATCGGTTGGAGTAAGATGCGGAGAAATGCCCTCCAACCACTACCGGCACCGGAAGTGGAAGAAACCTGCTTGCCGCAAGCAATGTTCGAGGAGGTGCAGCTGGCATGGGCCCGCTGTGCTTCGAGATGCTTCGCGCGCCGGAGAAGAAGATCACTGCCCTCCGCGAACGTACGTTACTTCTCGTTTTCCAACCCGGAGTTCGCGCACCTCGAGGTTGCGTGCCCTTTGAGGAGCGCAGAAAAGGGAACTGGCGCCAGTTCCGCGCTGGTGCGGCACTCCTACATCCGGTCGCGTAAACGCACGGAGGCGTCAATGGAGAAGCTCCCCATTAATCCGGCCCGTTCACCTCAGCGCGCGCGCACGGCGACAAAGCGAGGCGGCGCACGCCGCGCCGCTCTTTCATTCAGTCACCCCCTTGGGCCAACGGAACAGGTGTGCGCACCTGCGCGACTCCGCGAAAGGTCGCACGCGTGGCTTGCCCTGGCGCCGACCCGTGCCCGTCTCGGGTTGAACGGTTTCCAGCGCGGCCTCTCAGCAAGAGAACGTTTTCCTGGTAGGCTTTGAAAGAGACTGCACCCGTTGCCTTTTGGGGTAATGATGCGCTTGCCTACGCTCTTACGCGGAAATCTTTCTGAGCAAGTATTTTATTTCCTTTCCCCGATCTCGTCATTGGCTCGCACTTCTGCAGTACGCGCCTTATGTGATTTATCAACTCAGTAAATTTCTCTATGAGGATAGCTTGTTAAGCACAACAAAAAACTCCGACGTTTACGAACCTCGTTTTGAGCGGCGTTTTTTTTTTATGCGGAGAGGATATTCTTGTGAACCTTATGCATGGACCGTAGACGAATAAGTTAATGTTACAGAAAAAGGCGGACATTCGGGCTCTATGGCTAGCGGTACCCGAAGAACCAGATATTTAAAAAGAAATTACAATTTCAGCTGTTCTCGCCTTTTACGCCATATGATCTCCTCCCGTTTTCCAACTTGCTAGCCTATAAGCCCAGCGGGATGCGCATGGGCGCGTTCGTGAACGAAAATGTGCGTTTGAATTTAGAGCCACAACAAGCGTGCCGCATGACATTGGAGCGTATGGAGTTGCTCATCGTAGCCCTCAACACAAGAGTGAGTTGAGAATCATCATCATTATCAGCCTGTCTACACCCACTGCAGGGCAAAAGCCACTCCCACGGGTCTCCAGTTATCCCGGTCCTGTGCTAACTGCGACCAATTTATCCCCGCAAACTTCTTGAGCCGCCCCCTGCCACGCTTGCCTTCTCTAGGGATGCACTCTGCTGATGCCCTTAATATGCTCTCGCAATATGCACCAACAATTGCTCTAGGCTCTCAGTGACAATATGAGAATATGAGTGAGAATATGAGAGTATGAGTGACAATATGCTCTCACAAATGGAAAAACCGTGCAGAATTCCAGCAGCCAGTTGAGGCAGCTCAAGCTGCCCACGTGTCGATTCCAGCCAACCCCGACCCTGATACTTTAAAGATATCGCTTTGAGATACCTTGAGGATATGGCTTGCAGCGCGTTACCTACTGGGAACCGCCAAAGATTTCCCTAGCGTACAACGCCAAACATACAACAACAACAACAAAAAAGAACACCGCTTGTAAAGGCTTCACCTCCACAAGCATAAAGGTACTGCGGGGAAGCATCAGCAGTATCTGCAGGGTACAGCAATTGACTTGAGCGGCTCATGCACTGTGATACCGTGACCAAACACACGGCTACTAAACACTTAGTGAGCACTTATTCTAGGTTAGTCTACCACACGTAGCATAACGAGCTGTCTTTTTTCTTACGCTGCGTTCAGGGTAAGGATAGAGAGAGAGAGCAATCTTTAATGAGACTGGCGATGTCAGCCGAGCTAAGCTGCCTGGCTTGCTTTGTCACATGAATGAGGTGACAATGATGATTATCATGATGAAGAGGAACACATGATTTTAAGTATTTACAGAGTCTGATCAAGGCTTGTGTCTTTGAGGCAGGCCAATAAGGTTTTTGTAGCACGAGAGGCACGTTTGGAAGAATCACAGGGACCTCAGACGTCCCTCTCTTCTAGTCCTACGCGGAGAGCGGCCGGCCCAGAGACACTGCGAGAGACACTCTTCGTGCACAAGGTGCGCATTGGGGAAGACGTGTAACTTGTTTTTTGTGGAGGGCAGTCTGCTATAACCACTACTGCCTCTTACCGCTATGTGGTCGCATTTCCGTGCGCGCTTTAGCGGGGCTGGCCGGTAGTATTTCCCTCCTCACACCGCAGCTGTGTACGCTGCACTTCGCTTGGGAAACGCCTGTAGATGATAGAAAAACTCAATCTAAGGCTTCTCACCCGCAGCTATTATTCTCACTTTGTGCTATTATGCCGAAGAGCGCGAGTTCGATCTCAGCCACGGCGGCTGTTTTTCTGATGAAGGGGAAAAAATTCAGGGAAGCTTGCACTCACGCGCAAGACATGAATGGCGAAGCTGTTGTAGGTAGCACTCTTTACTCCCTGCCAATCTCACTTATCCAACTTCTATCGCTTTCCTCTCTCTCTATCGCAAACTGAGTCGCGCGATTCGGTTCTTGCGCGTGCGAAAACACAAGGGACCGCAAAAGGGCGTTCCAACTATCGGCGGGAGAAGACGACAGCGCCTTTCGCCCCGCCGCGTTCGCTCGTCAAGGAATCGCTCGACGCCGCCGATCCCCGGCGGTGACACACATTGTGGACGGAAACATAAACCCGAACCGGAAGTCCTTTGAGCGGCGGGCGGTCGTTAGCAGGGCTTCACAAACGGCGGCGCCCAACAATGGCCGGCAGCCGAACGGGATCGGCGGTCGCTGTGTACCGGCTCCAGACATTGAGCGGGCCGCTCAGAAAGGGCCTCGCCGGGTAATAGCACGCAGGACGCACCCCGAGGCGCGCATCGGAGGAGAGACGGCTTGTTCTTGACGGGGCAGCCGCCTTGGGAGGTGCGCGATGCATCCCAGCTATGGTGGGAACGCGGAGGTCAATGGAGAGAGCCCGCCTCCAGATGGGCTGCCGCGGGAGAAGAAAGCGACTCCATGAGAATCCGGAGCAGGTTGATTCCGTGCTGCAGTGGTGGTGTGCCCCGTACTACTCCGAATGTGTAGGTACAAAAAAAAAAAAAAAAGCGCGTGTACAGTTGGTGAGACGAAGCGAACTTTGTTGTTCATCGCACTAAGTAGCAGTATCTCTTATTGCACTTAGCTAATGAATCAAATGAGTCTAAATAAGCAGCGTTCTGATTATTTCTGTACACTCTGTGTCGTAAATGGGGAAGTTGCTGGCCGCACGATAAAACGCCCGGTACAGCGATGGCGTATGCGCTTCATTTATTTTTCGCAAGGGAGCAAATCATTCCTTTGTGTCAACAAAAAAAGGTGTGAGGGGGGGAGTGGGTGGTGATGAGCTCACCGTCATTGAAAGACAAAAAGTGTAAAGAAGTTTCACAATTTTAAGCGAACAGTACAAGTCAGTCAGGTAGCGCCTCAACCGATCTGATTGATTGATTGATTGATTGATTGATTGATTGATTGATTGATCGATCGATCGATCGATTGATTGATTGATTGATTGATTGATTGATTGATTGATTGATTGATTGATTGATTGATTGATTGATTGATTGATTGATTGATTGATTGATTGATTGATTGATTGATTGATTGATTGTAGGGTTTAACGCACCGCCGCTACACAGGCGATGAGTCGTGCCGTAGTGGAGGGCTCCGGATTAATTTTGACCACCTGGGGATCTTTAACGTGCGCCGAAATCTCGAAGACACGGGCTTTTTTCCTTTTCACGCTGTAAAATAGCATCCCGGTTGTGCAGTCAGCCGCCTTTACAATGCGGCAGTAGACGGCACGAAGCAGCAGAAGCGGCAGTGTACGAGAGGACCAGCCGATTCGGGGGGCTGGGATCGGCCTAGGGCTCATTTACCGGCGCACACAGGCTACCGTCAGACTTCCTAATCGACCAATTGTTCCCGCAATGACCAGCTCTGCCCATTTACTAAGCATCAGCCGTTCTTCACCGCTACTTACAGGACACCAGCCTCAGCAATAGACTTCGATATCCGCGGGACGTCTAGGCGACTTCGTCAGCGAGACTTTCCCCGTCGAAAATTTACCGTCATCATCCTCATTTTGCTTTCTTTCGCTGCCACTGTTCGTTTTATTTCCACCAAAAGCCCCCGCTCCCAACAGCACGACGTCTCATGACCGTGTCCTCATTTTAAGGAAAAAAATATCCGAGATCAATGAACAACAGACGACGTGTGAACAGGGAATGTGTAATATCACACAGGTGCCAGTGGTACATCCAACGCTACGCATGTGAAATGGTCATGCGTAACCGTTTTGTGTAAGTCAGAAATCTTTTGTGAAATCATAAAAACAAAGCTACTTTTGCGACCACCCGGGCTTGGCGTGAGTACGATGGGGCCGAGAATCCCGTTGCTTGGCACATTAACACACGGCCGCTATATCTCGTCCCCTGGGCTGCGAGCTCATCATGTTCCCTTAGAATTCTCGCATACACCAACTCAGAGAGAGTGGCTTTCCAAGCATGACGAAGCGGTTCTTCCCCGCGGGCGGCTAAATGTCGCTTACACAAGTTATTTTCGATTGAAGATGAAACAGGCCGCTTCCCCCTTCTGCACTCTCTGTGACGTGCGCGAGGACTTGAACCACGTATTACGTGAGTGTACGCGGTATAGAGCAGCCAGAACGTCCCTTTTAGTGTCCCATGGGTCTTCCGCTTTCTATAGGACTAACTCTAAGTGACGTGCTAGGCCCTTTGTCGAACTCTAAACGTGCATCTCGAGCGACAAAAGCTCTATTGTCTTTCCTGCGAAGCACAGGAAGCTTGATCACTCTTTAAACAGGACTCTATTAATGAGCGCATCATTATCACCATCTTTTCATCGATTTTATTTTTTCATACATCTGGTGTAGCAAGCTAGGCGCCTTGGCCAGGTTAACCTCACCAGTATCATTAAAGACTGTTCTCTCTCTCTCTCTGGCCAGTGACAAAAGGTGACGTCCGATTCACGAAATCTTATTGGCTGCGGCGTCAACACACTCGCCCACAAATCTCACGTACTCTGTCGAAGGGATCGGCGGATAACGATGACAGCTGCCATCGGAAGCTCATGGCCGATTCATATGGACGTACTCATAGCTTGAAATAACCATATAATGCTGTCGCCTTAAAGGGACCCTGCAACACTTTCGATAAACGCCTCCACTCTTTCCTTCGCGTCTGGAAGCACTGCGAAATCTACAGTTATCGCCAGCACGGAGCGTCACTGCGTGATTCGCTCGTCGCACCAGATACGCCTTCCGTTTCTGTTTTGTTTTTGTGGCTTTATTTTGAAAGTTGCTATCGAAAAGCGTTCATTGCTGCAACTGAAGGAAAGCCGGCCAACAGCCACTACATGCTCTCAGTGACGTAATTCGAGCCGTCGAAGAAGGTCAAGACCGGGAAAGAGAGCAAAATCTTCTGAGCGAGTTTCCAAGTTATCTGATCGGCATGGAGCAGTAATTTTTGGCTGAGGTACTTTGCGATCCCCTAATCTAAGTACTGGGTGTCTTGGGTGTCTACGTTCTGCAAGCATTTAAGATTTCAAAAACAGTTGAACAAAGTGTTGCATGGTCACTTTAAACGCACGTAAGGAGTAGTAGGTGCCTCCCTTATATTTTTTTCTTTTCACCAGAGTGCACGCAAGAATGATGCGGTTTGATGCACTCACCATAGAGCGCATGCATGACCGTATGCCGGGTTAGTCTCACGATAGACCACATATGCTGCGCAGAAAGGAAGATGCGTTTTCTCTTGTCTTGAAGCAAATGGCCGGGACTGGTTTTTTTTTATGGGCTGTCGGAACGGACGTAAAACTTTTTTTTTTCACGAAACGTAGAAAAAGAGGGGAGAGAAATTAAATAAGTAGAAAAATGAACGTAAGAAACAATAAAGATGAACGCGGAAGCGAACACGTGATATCTGAAATGATTTCGAAACAGCGACCAGGCATGCCAAGCGTTACCATAAAGCGGCCGTTATCGGTGATCTCTATTGCGGAACAACCTTGTTCGTCACGCACGTACAGCGCTATCATTTGGCGTCACTGCATGACTCAAGAGGCAAGTACCTCTCCTGCGCCCATATACACCGTTTCTGGGATTCCGTGAAAGAGAAAGCGGCCTATACCGGAGCCGACCACCGGTTACGTTGTTTTGGTTTAGTGTACCAACGTCATGACGTCTTTCTGGTTTATCGGAGCAGAAAATAAATTCAAAAGCAAGGAAAAGCCTATTGAATAGTTTCACAACTACGTGTTAGTTAAGAGCGGCTGTCAAACTTCTTTAGCGCGTCTTCTTATCGTCATGCTAATGGTGCGTGATACTCGGTGTCAACTCGTCGCTATTTGGTGATGTCGGTACCGGACTTTTAGGGGCGAAGCTCCTCTTGCTCGGGCCCTGTCCCGTCCCTCGTTGCTGCCGTGTACATACCGCTGATGATTATTGTGGCAGGATGCCCCTAGGGATTGGCCAACCAAAGATTGGAGGAAGAGGTCAAAACGTTCAACGCGTTCGTTGCTACCCAAAAAGGAGGAGAGGAGGAAGAAGAGGTTGTCGTTCGTCGTCTGCGAGCTCAAGACATATACCGGGAATACGCGACACAAGATGCTATGCAGAAGGCGACGGCCAAGGTGGCTAAGATGTCACACACCGAATTTGCCAACTTACCCATGGAGATTCTCATCGTCCCAAACAAGCCCTACATGATCACCACAAATATAGACGTCGTCGACGGGCTTGTCAACGGAGCGGTGGGAAGTCTCAAGCTTTGCGAGTGAGGAGTGGTGGTCTTGACGCGGGGGCGCCCAGTTTCGATCCCACGACTCTCTGGCCGCGACGGGAGGTACGTGGCACTCTTCCCACTGCGCTACAAACCGAGACGCGAGCATGGCTACGAACGCGCCTTATGTCCTTCACTCATTCAGATGGTGCGCGCCGTCAAGAAGACCATTAACAACGTGTCGAGTCTTTATATGATGTGTGGGCGAATGTTTCAAGGTTTTGCCGATAAGCATTTTAGCTTCGCCCCTCTCATCATCATTCACTTCGTGGAGATGGCGGGATTTTTTCCCTATGCCATTTACAAGTAAGGTTGAGAGAGAGAAAAAAAGGACGCTATCCCGCAGTTGCGGAAGTGGATGTACGGCGCTGCTGCGCTAACCCACGACACATGCTGATGGAGGAGGGTATGAAATGTTCCCCGCCGTCTCGGCGGGCTTGTCGCTTGCAATCGGCCTCTCTGGCGGCGAATGCTTGGTCCTGACGCATGCGCTCGTCGTCTCAATTGATTGATTGTAGGGTTTAACGCGCCGACGCAACGCAGGCGGTGAGGCGCGCCGTAGTGAAGGGCTCCGGATTAATTTTGACCACCTGAGGATATTTAACGTGCGCCGAAATCTCGTACACACGGGCGTTTCTGCGTTTCGCCTCCATCAGGACAGCGGCCGCCGCGGCCGCGAATCGAACCCGCGACCTCGGGCTCAGCAGCGCAACGTCTTAGCCACTGAGCCACCGCGGCGGGTGCGCTCGGCGTCTTGGGCGAGGTCTGCTGGGTCCGCCTAACCTGACGCATGCGCTAGCCTTCCAATGACGTCAACCACCCTCCCCTTTCGAGAGCAGCTGCAAACCCAATTTTTACCAGAACACATAAGGGGGTTCGCATTGTTCACTGGCACCCCATCATCCATCATGCGGTTTCAATGCTTGTTTTGTGGTTTTTTTCTTTACACGAATACTGATCTGTATGCTGCACGCCTGATTAGCCTGACACATGCACTCGGCGTCTTTGGCGAGAACTGCTGGGTCCTGCCTGGGTTTTTTATTTACGACACGAAGTTTTACGACCAACGAAAGGCTAACAGCTTCGCTGCAAAAAAATACACGAGTTATTTCAGGCACGTTCGTTGATCTTGGCGAAAAATTCGCCAGGTACAGGACTGGGGAACAGTCCGTAATGCAGGGTGGTTAAAATTGAGCTTTCGAGGTTTCTGGAATGTAGAGTGTTGGAGGCACCTGAAATTATTATTACATTTGCGAATTTACTATGATGTCCCAATGGCAATGGCGTACGCAAGAGACCACTTCGGAAGGAGGGAAGGGGTACTCTAAAGTGAAAAAGGAAAACATGAAAGGGTGAAAAAGTAAAAATCAACAAAATAAGCAGAAATTTTTTAAATAAAGTCAAAGCAAGAGATTTGTTCAAACTAAATAATGCTTTGGCCGTACTTTACAGAACCGTACAGTAGTGCCGTACTCTACACCACTTTACTTTGGTCCGTTCATTTCTTTCACCCGTGGAATTTCAAAATGGCTCATCGTTGGAAAGAGAGAATACATCAAAGTCGCATGTGGCTTGTGCGTAGTTTGCGACACAGAAATAATGACCGGAAGTCATTATATGATGACCGGGAGAGTTGGTGGCCTCATCCGTACACCCCCCACCCCTTAACTTTTCCAGCATACGTGTGTGCCCTAGGGCAGCATTAGGTGCGGACATAATCGCCGCCACCAACTTCCCAATTAGCAAAAAGTCCTCATTTTGAATCAAGGGTTCAGGTATCATGTTTGTATTACCAGAAAATTCGGAACGAAATGAAAGAAAAAAATTGCAGCATCTCCACTCCGTGGATGAAGGCGAGGGTGCGGAGTACGGGGACACGAAATGACATCCAAGTTGCACCCCGAGTGACATCCGATTTGCGCCCCGACCGTCATTCGATTTGAGCCGTGAATTGCACCTTGATTATTCCCTTAATGAAACTGCAACTCACGGCTCAAATCGAATTTCGCTTGGTTTTCGCTTGATGGTGGTGTGCGCACGGATGGACGCGGACGGGCATTGGGAGGTCCTAAGGTACTCCGCACCGTTACAGGCGAGAGAGTAAGCCGTTTGACTCTCGGTTACTAACTCACGGTCGTAGCCCAATGGTTAAGACGACTGACTAAATCTGTCTGGCCTAACAGACACAAGCTCGAATCCTGCCGGTGCCAGTGTGACTTTTTGCGATTGTAAATGCTGTTCACGGACGCGGACGGACATTGTGCGGTCCTAAGGCCCTCCGTACCTAAAAATAAGATCTATCTTCATAAAGAATGAAGTTAGTGTACTTGACAGGAAGTTCTAACCATGCTTTTCGTTAGAGGTAAGCGACTCCGAAGTTCGGCGTCAAAAAAATCATCTATATCCACAGTGGCAGGAAGGCAGATAATGGTGAATTACATGCATGAATATTATGCTGATTATGTGCATATATACACGGATGGATCGTCGACAACTTCCTCATTGTCGTTAGATTTCACAATACCGAGCCTCCACATTGATAAGGGGGTCAAGCTCTCGCATCTCACGTCGTCGACGGCTACAGAGTTTTACGCAATATTCCTTGAAGTCAAATTTATCGCTGCCATGATTTCACCGACTGAATGGGCTCTATTCACAGATTCAAAAGCGGCTATTCAAGCCCTATGCATCTGTGACGTGATGGCAACTGAGGTAGGAAGAACTAAGAGAATAACATTTCAGTGGACTCCCGGGCACATTGGAATAAGTGGAAATGCATGAGCTGACCAACTAGCAGCAACTACTCATTCAAATTCCACGTGTAACACCGTGCCTTCTACCAGAGGTAATGTGAAAAATTATTTGAAAAAACTGAGGACACACACTTCTTTCGAAACCAGGTTGGCTGATAAATATCGTTCATGGCTGTTATAACAAGTGGACCCCTACCTTGCACACCCGTGTGCGTCTCATCTTGGTCGTTCGGTCGACACGTTATTACATCGCCTTCGTCTTGACGGGGTCTACACCAACAAATTCGTTTACTGTATTTGATTTGCTAATGACACCTGCTGTGCTTGTGGACACCAAACTGATGATGTGCGTCATGTCCTGCCTAAGTGCCCTCTACTATATGCGACCGAGCTGAAAAAATTAAGTGACATGCTTAGTCTGCTATCTCGGGCACCCCTATCTTTACAGAAACTGTTGGGTCCGTGGGACAATGTACGCAACTAAACGAAATCATTTCTTGCATTAAGGGAATTTTTCAAGTGACTAAGGTGTGCGAACACTACTAAATGCGTGTACATTCAGAGTAGTGTAGTAATGAGTGTAGAAACACGCAATGGCATTAGGTATATAGGCGAAAGTATCTGTGTCTCATCATAGCCATTTTATATTGTTTGTATACAGATGTATGTAGATTGTTTAGATTATATTCTGCTGCTGTAAAAAAACTTCCGTATAATATATATATATATATATATATATATATATATATATATATATATATAAATTGTGAGAGAGTGTGTGTGTGTGTACTATACATAGCTAGTAGTTTACTGAGTGCGCATGCGATCTTTCAGCCGTTGCTCTTTCAATGTACTTATTCTAACCTTGTGGTTCATTAAGACAAGCATTGTACCTTTTAAATACTCCAATGTTTGGAGTAGCAAGCTCCTTTTTAGGTTGAAGCTAAACTCTCCAATAAATCATTATTTCTCTCTCTCCAAATTGATTCACAGATTCACAGGTCACAGAGCGCACCTCATTCCATGCACCTCTTCCACTCCAGTTCAGCTGATATCTCACACCGAATGAGTCTACGGGCGTGACGTAATTTTCTATTATACGACGGACTTATATAGGGCTGATGCGGTATTCTTGAGCTGCAGCGGAGCGCGTGGGTGGCGAATTAATTACCAGAAAGGTACGTGTAGATTACAAAGATAGGCGGATTCGAATTGGCTCAAACTGGCCTTTTTTTTCCATTCTCTTGTCTGGTTTCTAATCTCTTTTTGCTTTTTTTCTTCCCCTTGCGTTTTCATTTCAGCTCGTGTACTGACTCTACAAAGCCTACAAAGGCAGAATAACGAAGGGCAGCTCTTAGATTTCAATCCCACTTCCTGGTTTCCTCGGTTGCATCATAAAACAGAAAGTGTCGCCCTCACTCTCTCCCTCCCGGCACCATCTTCTTTTTTTCTTTTTCATCCTTCCCTCTTCCTTCCTAGTCGTCAGTGTCGCCTCCAAGTCTACAACCGCTCAGGGAAGCGAGTCCCCGCGTTGGGCAGCGGAGCCATTCGAGGTCAGGGACACCTGCCCCAGCTTACGTATCTGGTTCACTCGGCTATACCGTCTCACTCGGCACGGACCGGTAGTAACAGCCGACGCCCCAACTGCGCGGCGCCGGTCCCCGCTGGACGTGCCAACATAACGCCCGCTGTTCGGAGTGTTAGGCTTCGCAGACTGTTGGTTCTGGGACTTCGGGTGCAAATTAAGGACGACAACGGAATTTTCCCGTGCGCTTCACCATCGCAGCCGGCTGCTCTTCCGTGCGGCGCAAAGAGTGCGTTACTGCGAGCATTTTGAACGTGACACGAGTCATTTTCGTGATTTCTTGGACTTAATCTGCTTATAAACTATACTGCAGTGACGACGAACAGAGTGAGAAAAAAGCAGATGTCACGCATTAAGTGCAATCTTCTTTCAAAACGCGCGCGTTGACATCCGGGTATGTTGCTTCGCCGGAGTGATACGCTACATAAGCTGTTGCAGTTATTAACTTGTTCCCAAGTATACAAGGACTCGCGGGCAGGGTGCAGCTGTTTCTCATCGGGCGGCGGAGCTTAGCGCGTGTTTGTCAGCGACGTAGAAAGAACATCGCAACGTTTCCATAGGAAGGTCAATGAATACGTTATGACAACGAGAAGGAAATGAATCCAGGAAACGGCAGACAGCCTTATGAACGAAAAACCTCCACTGATGAGATAGAATAAAGAAAAAAATAGAAATAAAACTGCAGTGCACGTGCGCGCGCGCGTGTGTGTATACGTTTTCGTACTTCGCTTCGATTAAATTAATGGACCCGCCGCGGTGGCTCAGGGGCTAAGGCGTTGCGCTGCTGAGCACAAGGTCGCGGGTTCGATTCCCGGCCGCGGCGGCCGCTTTTCCGATGGAGGCGAAAAGCAAAAACGCCCGTGTGTACGAGATTTCGGCGCACGTTAAAGACCCCCAGGTGGTCAAAATTAATCCAGAGCCCTCCACTACGGCGCGCCTCATCGCCTGCGTTGCGTCGGCGCGTTAAACCCTACAATCAATCAATTAAATTTATGGCTCGTGGCTTCTAGAGAATGAACCCATGAGGCCGTCAGTTCGATCTCTAGTATGCAAACAGATGCAGCCCTTTAATCCGTCGCTACAGTTAATCGGCAATTTGCATGACAGCGTGAGTGCTCCCCTTTGTGAAGTGCCCTTCCCTGGCCTGAATGACGTTCCGTGTCCACCGAGACGGGATAAGTTAACAAATGCGCCAGTTGGCTAACGCGCCATGTCACGTACGGAATGACCACCCCTGCTGCTTCGACGGGTCCGTCTCCCTAACCGGCCTAATCGCGGCGAGAGCGTTACACGGAAGTGGTTAACCGTCGCGAACCTGCTCGCGGGCATACACCTCCACGGGCAGGCCGCATACGGTTACCGGAGTTCGCGGCTGAAGTGCTCAAACGGATTTTGGCGACATACGTGCGCTGCAATGGCGGGGTCAACGTTGCAATGGGCACTTGGCGACGCGCACACACGGGGATAGGCACACGCCTTGAACACAGTACCCTCCAAGTGGTGAATATTCACAGCTGTCGCTGTGAAAAAATTCCTCCCCGGCACTTAAGTTAGTTTGCGTGCTTGGAAGGCGAAAGCCTCGCGATACTTATTAACAACTTTCGGCTACACTGCATTTGCGTCTCTTTCTCGGCTTTCGTTTCTTCAACTTATGGCGCGAATTATCTCAGCAGGCAGTCCGGAACAGCCACAGCTTTCACAGAATCGGAGTTCTGCGCGGTTGGTGTGCACCCGTTCCACTCTCGAGTCATTACGTTCGGGTGTCACGCGGTACGCGCTATTCTACAACTTTTACGTCACCAACTCACATTTCCGCGAATTTTGTAATGCGGACACATTAGCCCTCCAAAGTTCCCCGATTACTGAACAAAATCGCGATTGGGTATGTGCACGAAGACATTAACAGAAAGAACACCGCTGGTAGTGTGTGGAGATAAGTGCGCAGTGGTAGCGCACTGAGCTCCTGTTGCGGAGACCTGGGTTCAAAGTCCATGCGAACCTAAATGGGTTTTCTGTATAATCCTCACAATGGCGGCATTTTTTTTTTTTTTGACCGTGCAACGACGGCTTTTCGCACAAATGGGCAGTTCAGGCGTTCGCCTTAATAAGTAAATATGACTGCAACGAATTGAGGACGGAAAGTTGGGCTAGTTGGTTAAGCGACATGGGTACATTTTACTAGCGCAAAAGACGGACCACACGAGTAAGAAAAACACAGGATGAACGCTAGCGTTCATCCTGTGTTTTTCTTACTCGTGTGGTCCGTCTTTTGCGCTACTAAAATGTACCCATTAAGGACTGCAACGTGCGTTATTCCTCCCGGGCTGTTAAATGCAGCTGCGGTGATCACAAGAACCTCAATGCACAACAGAAGCAGCCTTAGGAGAATGTAGATGTGTCAATAAATAACAAATAAATGAGTAAATGGATAACGAAACAAATATTTAAATGAATTACTTAATAAATAAATGCGTCCGGGACGTTTGCTTCGCAGACAGCAGCGGGTGGCGATCACGCGGGGAGCTAAGCACCGACCATCGAGACAGACGTGTAGTGTTCTAGAGGTATCTGGAACAGGCGGTATCTAGTTGCAGGTGGAGAGAGCAGGGAAGCAGGTAGCAAGCCTGCCGAAATAAATATGGCGCCAGCGAAACGAAAGGCGATTTTATATGCCAGTCAACCCAAGGCAATCTCAAACCTTAGTGCATAAAAGTTGGAATGAATGCGGAAATGCTTGAACTTTCCACTCAACTCGAAAACCGAAACGAACTTCTAAGTTTAGCTCCTGAACGAAATAATAAATAAAGTTTCGGCTGCATTTTCGTTTCGGCCAAAAATATCGTTTTATTTTTTTTTTTTTTCGTTTTTCGGTTCCGGTTTTTGTCCCATTCCGACACCCTGGTTGCAACAACGTCCTTTACACGCTGAGCGAAGGGGATTGCTTGACGCTAGTTATGTAGTCGCGCAAGTCTCCTGGCACAGATATCGGTAACAAAAAGAATTCGGTCGAAACTATATACTTTTAGTGGAAGCAGGCACACATCCGCAGAACGCTGCCTCGCCTTGCGTAACGCCCGCACACCTGTGAGCGCAAAGAGAAGCAGATGCGGTGGTTCCTGAAATTGAAGCGCATATCACGGACGGACGCTGGGATCTACTGTTTCAAATTATTATCTCCACTGCCAACTGGTCTTCAGGAATTCCTGACGAACGAAGGTGGTGGGGAGCGAGCCGGCTCAATAACTAAGACCGAGTTCTTTACCGTGAGGCGAACGAAGGCAGCAAGACACTACTCAAATTTTTGTAATAAAAAATGAGCGCGAACAGGTATTACGCGTTCGGAAGAGATAAGACTTAGTGAGCACAATATTAGAGTTCGCAAAGAAAAAAAATGTAGGGACAAGCCAGTGAAAAAAAGCGTATTGAGGGAACGTTCTTGCTTCTGCAAGTACTGGCGCACTTAAAAAAAAAAAGAACAGAAAAAACGAGAGCCCAGAAAGCGATGGGCGGATTGCGACATGAGTGCCGCTGGGAACCAGTTGGCCATTTACGCCCTCCTCCTCCTCCTGTGTCGCTTTTGTAAAAGAGAGAAAAAAATGTCGGCGAATAGAATGAATATGAGGGGTTGATAAAGAGCCTTGCGGAGCCAACCGCAAAGTTACGGGCGAGCTCGTTACGTTCGTGAAGTTATTAGTCCCTCCCACATCCAACTGACACCGGTATACTTTCGAATGCAGAAATATCCTCACGTTCACAGGGCCCCAGATCTCTTCGTGCGAGTGCCCGTAGAAGCTCTGGCGTGCTCGGCAGATTTGGCTGCTGGAACTTCCTCGTGAGGCCTAGTACGAGAACCGTCCTTCAAGAAGGGTAGCCGCGTCTGCCGGCTGAGATGCGCGCCGCCACCGCTCCAATTCATCGTCATGCATCGAACGAGCTCAGTTGATTGCATTTGTTGCGCTACGCCTCCTCGGCCGTTGGCTCGCTCGCGGCCTGCAGATTGGACTCGCTTTTTCAGTACGCGTGGGTGACACATAGAGAGAACTGTGGTACAGAATACGAGCACGGCAGGGAGGCCCCCGTTTCTGTTAGGCCGGCGGAGTATGCGTTTCCTGGAGCCAGCCGTCACCTGAGCTTGCTTATGGGGGTTATATCACAGCATAAACGTACCTAAAGCATACAAAACCACCCGAACTGAACTAAATAACAGCCAAAACGAACCCGCAATGGTTGAAAACCACGGCGTAAAAAATATTCAACAGATAATAGTCGAAACCGACCTAAAAGGGGAAAACCCGCAAAAACGTGTGAGAAGCAGTAGCTGAAACTGACTAAAAGCCAACAATAATACCCGAAATCTCATTTATAATGCATAAAGATGTCATAAATAGATTATATGCATGATAACAAATGGTAATATTCAAATATGACAAATACTTGAGAAAAAAAAAGCACGAGGTCGCGGGTTCAATTCCCGACCGCGGCGGCCACTTTTGTGATGGAGGCGAAAAGCAAAAACGCCCGTGTGTTCGAGATTTCGGCGCACGTTAAACATCCCCAGTTGGTCAAAATTAATCCGGAGCCTTCTACTACGGCGCGCCTCATCGCCTGCGTTGCGTCGGCGCGTTAAACACCACAATCAATCAATCACTCAATGAAACCCTTGAAAATGAAAAAGGGCCGACCTCCCCGCGAGTGGGACTCGAGTAAATGCGTCGCAAAGGGGGTTGGTGTATTGCGTTAACGTTTAGTGTTTGGGGAGTTGGTGGTAGTGAATGCGTTGTATCAGCAGCTTCTTGACGTAGTTTGAATGAGTCAAGGATATAAGGCGCGTTCGTAGCCTTTCATTCTGTGTCGGTTTTGTGGCGCAGTGGGAAGAGCCTCATGTACCTAGCGTTCCGCCCACAGGTAGTGAATGCGTTGTATCAGCAGCTTCTTGACGTAGTTTGAATGAGTCAAGGATATAATGCGCGTTCGTAGCCTTCTATTCTGTGTCGGCTTTGTGGCGCAGTGGGTAGAGCACCATGTACCTTGCGTTCCGCCCGCATGGTCGTGGGATCGAAACCAGGCGCCGGTAAGTATTATTTTTTATATAGTGTAGGGGGAGGGGTGCGGACCTGTTGTTGAGAGCCAGGAGGGTAGCGTGATGCGGGAGAGGAGGAGTGGGGGAGAGGGCGCGCCTGCGCGCTGAGCTGTTGCGGACGCACGGCGGACGCTACATGTGAGGTAAAGAAATGCTCTGCATTTAAAAAAGCGGTAATGGGATTTGAAGCGGGGTTAGGATGTTCGCTTCGCAGGAGCGGAACTACTACACTACGGGACCAAGCGGTTCTACGTGATTAAATTCAGGGTCACATGCACGTGGACATAGCTTCAAACATGCCCCTAGATGGCGCCATGCGTCGCTTGGCTGTGCTGACTAAGAAACGCCTATACGGGGCCCGGTATTCCCAATGCACAAACCTGCCAGTGTTTGCCGTGCTTCTTGGCTTGCGTGCCAGAGAACAAGAGGCTTACTTTATTTGCAAGAATTATAGAGCCGGTTTAGGTGCGCCGACAACTAAATACCGTGCGAAAGCGGCATGCAATCTTGCTTCTAAAGCGCTGTGCAACACTCTACTGCGGATATGTCCTGCTAGGTGGATGTGAAACAATTTTCTATGCTTCAGAGTGCACTCACAGAATTCAGAGTACGAAATTTATCATTGCGGGTATGAGCTACGCTGCGGGTATGCAACACTTAACTAGACTGACGGCGGTAGCATAAGTCGGTGTTTAGGAGCTTTGGCGCCACAGTTAAGGAGCTTAGCCCTAATGTCACGCTTTTAATTGTCTTTTACGTCAACCGGCACCCGCGGCTGGGTGGGTTCCGGTTGCCGACGTGAGACCTCAAGGCTTGACGTTAGGGCTAACGTCCAGTGTGTAGGATTGACTTTAGGTGTGCCTGCAATATCGCCCCGAAACCTAATGGAGCAGCCCGTTCACTGTGGGAGCGCCAAGTTCCCAGGTTTTTCGATGGCCATGCCGATGCGAACTGCTGTTTCAAGCGGAGGTGAACTGAAACGCACCTCGGCGTCGTCTGCTACGCAAAGGCCGCTACGAAAGACCGCTAAACGGTGAGCTTGGAATTCATGAGCCAGTATTAAAGACCGAAGCTTTATGCGTGGCGTCGCAGAACTACTAAGCAGCGTTCAGTTTACTGTTCCCGCCGGCACGCTCGCCCTTTCGGGTTCACTACGGGAGTTTCACAACAAAATGTATACATGTGCTCACGGCTGTCACTGCTATACGCCTCGAGATTCGCGATCGCTGCGCCGCCTGCCGCCGCTTCTCCGCGGCGTTTGCGGGATTAGCGCTGCGTGGCTGATAGGTGGTCATGCAGTGTTTTGGTTCCTTTCGATTCCCTTCGCCTTTCTGCGCTCTAAACAACTTGTTTTGGTGACGTCTGTAAGCTAACTGAACGTTTAGGGCACTTAAAAAAAAAAACAACTGCGTCTTGGAAGAGCGCTCCAGCGCCAACAAGAGCTACCCGGGGAGGCGTTTCTGCGCGCTTCTTGGCCGCTCTTGCGGGCGTCGGCGATGGCAGCAGCATATCACCGCTGTCACCTGTGAACCCGTCAGCACAAGTGAATTCTATTTATTGTCGCCTCGTTTAGACCTGATATTTTCACTGTAAGAGGTTGGTTCGTTTTGCAGCGCAGACAACAAATGCGGCTTTGCTTCGAATATGTACGTCCTAGAAAAATATGTTTCGGGGACGTGATAACCCAATAGACAAAACCTTGTGCCTTTTATGGGAATATAAGCCATGCGAAAATGTTAAGTACACTCAAAGGCTGTGCATTGTCAGATATGTGCCCACTCATGCCTTATAATAAGAACCAAGGTATATGTTAATGAAACCACGGGAAAATGAATGGTCTGCAAGTAAGGAATAAATAGAATAGTCGTACGGGAATGAAAAAAAAAACCGAGTGCAGCTTCTGAAATGCTAAAGACGTTAGTTTGAGCAAGGTATACTATTCACCAGACCAACTAGATGCGAAAGGCACTGGTATTTTGCAAGAAGGGGGGGGGGGGATGAGGAGGAGGACGCTCAACTATCGTTGTTTGCTAATGCGGAGCGAAATCAACGAATGAACGTTTTAGTAATCTCACACCCAAGCTGCGTGTTCACTTTTCTTTTGTTTTTCGCCTTGAAAAACGGCTGATCACTCGGCGGACTCATTTTTTGAAGAATACAGGCTAGGCAGTTCACAAGCGATACGAGGTGTCGTTGGAAGAGTTGATTGATTGATTGCAGGGTTTAACGCCCCGACACAACGGGGACGATGAGGCACGCCGTAGTGGAGGGCTCCGGATTAATTTTGACCACATGGAGATCCTTAACGTGCGCCGAAATCTCGTACACACGGGCTCGTTGGAAGAGTGTCGTATCTGATAAGGGTCTCTGATTTCGGTTTATGCTAGATTCTGCAGTCTCCCTGTGTCATGGCTCATATGACGATGTTTCGAAGAAGAGTTTGGTCACGGACGCGGATTACTCTATAAGCCCATCTTCGCGCTTCTCGTGGAGGATAAATGTAACACGTGAATCTTTGCGAGCGCTCACCTCGGGACAAGGCGACCCAGCATTAAATTTGCCGTCGCGTGCTGACTCCGGAGTGTAATTTTGCATTATCCATCGTACTTCTTTGGTACGATGTTTGTGAAATTTATGCCGCATTGGCTTGTCATGGTACTGATCAATATCTGATATGCGATATTGGCAGGAGTAACTTGCGTGCTGTCAGGTATGAGTGCTCCGCTGGATTTTGTAAGTGCACAAAGTCGATTTACATCATAGTGTGTATGGCCGCAACATGACCATCGGAGGAAACACTGCTTACGGAGACACTGTCACTAAATTACAGGGCAGCGGAATTACAATCAGCTGCATGCAAATGCTGGCTTCAGGATGCCGGCCTGGGACGCACGCCCGGCGCTCATATAGATCTCACTAAGATCGCGTCATAAACGTTTATACTCTCGTGAACATACCACGCTTGCAAACAGAGTGCCTGCTCCACGTTATTCGGTATTTCGAACGCGGACAAACGGTAAATCGCTGTCTTGAACGAGCCCCAAAAGCAACGGCGACAGGGGGGAGCGGGCCGGGGACTCCCGCGCCTGCTTTCGAAACGGGCCGCTAGGGGGATTTCAGTGGCGCCCCTACAGGCCGCGCTCGAGGCGTATAAGAGCCAGTTAACTTTTCTCGCGGTCTATTGGCGGTGAGATCTTTGAGTGGCGCCCCCTGGCTCTGACGTCGGCTTAGGGATTCGCGCCGCTGTCGTCTGCTACACTCCGCTTGTGAGGGGCAACAGTGCCTGGGCTAGAAATCGCCCGCTTCGTTTCTGTAGTGCGTTAAAAAGCGTATTTCTAGCAACTCAGTTATTTTGCCAGCTTCTGACGCATCTGAATAATTTGAAGCTGTATCCCCCACAAGTTTGCAACACACGAAGAGATAGAGAACAACTTTCTTCAGAGTATCGGTCAGAAGATCGTGTGTAACTCTTCCTTTCTTGCTTATTCGCGAATATCAGCGATCAGAGCTTCTCGATAATTATTCAAAATGAGTAGGCTTCCCTGCAGTATTTTGAGATGCTCCTATGAAGACTCAACAGTCTAACACTACGTACCAAGCAGCGGCCTCTACACGCTCATCACACAGCAGGAAATAAAGCGGCTTTGTTCTGTTTCTTTCGTTGTTGTCTTGTATTGGATTAATCGATTAATGTTTCTTGCTTTTTTTTTCTGCCCAACGCATTAATTTTTCTGCGCCGTCATCAACTTCTTACTAGGAGGTTTCGGGATGTTTAGGAGCCTCACAAAGGTCGTGTGGATATTTCCTTCATTTTGTATGGCATACATTCCCTTCTTCACAAATTGGCTTTTATTACGGCTGCGTGCAAGAAGGTGCATATCCGCAGCGTGCTTTGTTTATTCACATGCAAATACAATGAGAAGGTTTGTGCTACGCCACCGCGATCGCGCCCTAAACAACGTGGTCCACAGTACTCGAAGGCGGCTTTTGTGCTACGAATTTCTATCGTAATTATATCGTTATCATAACGAACTAACTCTCAACTCGAACAATGATGACATGATTACGGTGTAGAAGGTATGATATACTCGCTAACTAACGTAATAAATAGTATACCTGCATATATTAGAATACTCGAAACCGAAGAAGAATTCCAAGTAGCTCTTTATTGCTTTTCAACCCTTCCAGGCGCGAAGAACAAACTTATTCTACTCGGGATGGCGTTCTATGATTTGAAGAAAATTACTTTTACTCTCTTGTCCTGGACTGAGGACCCGGCCCACTAACCAGATCGATTTAATTGTTAAACAAAGTTGTCCCCTCCTCCCCTTACTCCTCCTCCTCCTCTTGAGTGCAGTTTTCCTATAACGCATATCCGAATATCGGGAAGATATGGCTGTGCAAAATGTTCCGAAATATCCCTCCAGGTCTTAACAAACATGTATGTGTTACTGTAAATTTAACGAAGACGGGACTCGTTTTGCTCAATAAACCTCCATACTGGTTAGATGCCTGGTATAGAATCAGCACGCGCGTATATACACACCGGGTTATTTGGAACTCAACCTACAGTTTTTGCAGTCTATAGTGCATGTCGGCAAACTTTCATGCCTTGACAACATAATGTGATGTGACAAAACTCGTTCGAGCGTTCGGCAAGGTTGCAAAAACTGTTTTACCTTACATATGATTACCGAGAATCGTGATGCCTTCTGCCAAAGCCGACAGCCCTGAAGGCCTAGAATTTGTTTTGCTCTTCCATTTTCGCTGTTGTCGGTTATTAGCAGCTGACTGTTCCTTTTGTTCGAATGCTTACATGAGAAGCTGACGCCTAGCTCCGACTCTTCGCGCTCCGCACAGGACCGGCTTCGCAAGGAATGGGGTGGCGCCGGCAATGTTTCTCCCGTAGCGGTATCCAAAACTATACTTTAATTGACACCATGAGCTAGTGTATGTGATTTTAAACCTATTATTATGATAAAAAGTTACCCACACGCCAATTGTGGTGCGGACAAGCATCAGACGTTGACCGAGCGTAAAGAAACAGCAGGGAGAGCGATCCTGGGTGAAGCAGACGACAAATGCGAGAATCCCTAAGCTGACGTCACGGAGGCGCGCTTCGCAGCGCCGCCTGTGTTCGCGCTCACCGCCAATAGGAGTTGATAAGTGAGAAATACCGATGCTTGATTCGGTTTTTACAGATAATTGAGTCATACGAATGAAATTTTGTTTAAAGAAGTCAAAACAGTTGAGCTTCCCCTTTTTACATAATTTATTCAGTCTCGTTCTGCCGCTAATATTTTTTACGGTCCCCGAAAGGCTGCACGCGCCCACTCTTCCCCGCCTACCCCCCTTTATTTCTTCATCGCCGCTGCTCCACGAAATGGTGCCATCGCGCATGTATTAGATATATTGACAACGCGGTAATAGGAAATGCCGGGCTGCTGCGCAAAGAATGACCACTTCAAGTTTTAGCTCAAGGCTATATTCAGTATTTGTATGGTCCGGACCATAGTATTTCAGAGCTCCTATATAAGCTTAGGATAAACAGTCAGCGGAATTTATGGCAGCGGAATTTATGGCACTGGGCAGGCGTAAAGGCGTTGTACAGGAAGCTATGAGGTAACTTTAACGCCGAACCTCGCAACGTCGATGCCGCGCAATATCCCTTATTGTGCCTCGGCCTGCGGGTAGCGGGTGCCGACGTTAGAACTCGAACAGTGACGTCAGGCTTATTACGGAGGGCCACCATAAACCCACGTAGCCTCCTTTCCTTGGTGCCTTCAGATTTTTTTTTAGTTGTAACTTTTAAGCAAAAACACTGAACTCTCTACATAACCACGGCCCTTCCCCTCCCCTGAGTACTGGGAGAGAGCACTGTCCAGTTCGGACCCTGACGACCTGCTTTGGCTGGTGAACAGAACCCGAGAAGCCGGAGGGTCTCAAGGGGTCCTGGAATAGGGACTCTTCCCCGAGGCTAACTGCTCCATATTGGGACATTTATTCCTCGTCGTCCTCCTTTCTCTGCTGCGCATCAACGTTTGCGCGAACTGGTTATGAACTATGCGGGAGCCCTCGAAAGACAGGCCTCGCAATTACCCACGAAACAGGCAGCAGTGGACGAACAGCGCTTTCGGACTGAACTGGAAATGCGAGGGCAACTAAGCACTTGTGATTTGGAACGCAAAAGCAGTAATGTTCAATCGAACACCGCAAGCGACTCTTTCCAGTGAAAATGTTATGATAACTTAAAAGCGCAAATTATTATTTTGTATGGTTCCTTTTGATATGAAACGCCCTTTCTGCTAAAATCCGAAATGTGAGTGCATTATCTGTAAATAAATAAATAAATAAATAAATAAATAAATAAATAAATAAATAAATAAATAAATACGTCGACGTTGCAGCCAGGGGGAATTGGAGAACGGGCGTGAGCATCCGACGGCGTTTGCAATCGTCACCGTATGATCCGCTGAATTGTTATGTGAGAATTTTGGTTGGTTATATGAACGTCGCAGCCAAAAAGGAATAGCTGACTCGGCCGCAGCAGCTGTGATCGTCACTTTCTTAGTAGGGTACGTCAGGTTTGTGGGTGTTAAGTTTTCACCACGGGAATTGGTGGATCGGCCGTGAGATTCTAACGACACTCATACCGTCACTGGCCAGCCCGCCTGAGTGAGATTGTGTTGTCGTGCGCTTTTCCGCGATGGCCTGC
>NW_027526422.1:30973868-31038295 GCF_048455015.1 Haemaphysalis longicornis | reverse complement strand
ATCTCTTCCATGGAGTTGTGAACGCCCAGCTCGAAGAGCCTTGCCGTGCTGGTACAGTCCAATAGACCCAGGGCCGCTTTGTAAGCCTTCCGTATTGCCGCATTGATTCGTTCTCGCTCTTGGACCTTCCACACGTGGAAGGCCCCCACGTACGCGACGTGGCTAATGGCAAACGACTGTACTAGCCGAAGCAAGCTGGCTTCTCTCATGCCCCGGTGTCTCGTCGCCACTCTCTTTATGAGGCGGCTGGCTGCCCCAATCTTGGTGGTCAGCCGGTTCACTGTGGCAGTATTGCCGCCGCTGGCTTCCAGAAGCATTCCGAGGACCCTGAGTACCTGCACTCTCGGTATGACTGTGCCGTCCCTCGTGCGGAGGGTAATTCCCTCGGCGCCGACGAGCGCTTGCTTTCGGTTCCTGCCAGGCGGAGGAATGACTAGTAGTTCCGACTTCTGTGGGGAGCACACGAGGCCAGTGCCGTCGAGGTGGTCCTCTATGGTATTGATGGCCGCCTGCAGCGTGTCCTCGATGTGACCGTCGCTCCCCCGGGGGACCCACAGCGTGATGTCGTCCGCATAGATGCTGTGGCGGACCTGCGGGACCTCCGAGAGCAGCTTGTTGGCCACCCCGATCATAACGAGATTGAATAGCAGGGGCGAGATGACCGAGCCCTGCGGCGTGCCAACGCTGCCCAGCTCTCGCTCTTCCAGTTGTAGGTCCCCGGCCTGGATCTTCGCAGTTCTCCCAGTCAGGAATTCTCGAATGTAGTCGTACGAGCGCTGGCCCAAGCCGAGGCTAGACACCTGCGCCAGGATAGCAGAATGCTTCACCTTATCGAAGGCGCTCTGTAGGTCGAGGCCCAGCACCGCCCTATTGTCTTGCGAGTGGACGGGTCTGTCGATTATCTCGTGTCGCAGCATTAGCATGGCGTCTTGTGTGCTGAGCCTCTCCCTGAACCCCAGCATGGTTTCGGGGTAGAGGCCTTCGGACTCCAGGTAGCGTTGCCATCTGTTCTTTAGTACGTGTTCCAGGATCTTCCCCACGCAGGACGTGAGGGAGATCGGGCGCAGGTTGTCGATGCTTGGTGGCTTGCCCGGCTTGGGGATCAGCACGGTACGCGCGGTCTTCCATTGCTGGGGCAGCTTCCCGGCTAGCCAACAGCGGTTGTAGTACCGGGTGAGGTCGGCAATCGCCCCGTCGTTTAGGTTGCGTAGGGCTTTGTTTGGTATGAGGTCTGGGCCCGCCGCCGATTTGCAGTTCAACTCCTGCAGTACTGCCCGCACCTCCCATTCCTCGATGCAACTGTCGAGGCCTGGGTTGGGTGTGCCGCAATAGTCAGCATGTTTCTCCGTCGCCGTGCGTGGGAGGTACTTTTCGTTAATCTTTCTCACGGTCTCTCGTTCGCCGATCGACTTGACCGTAGTGGCCATGATCTGCGAGAGCCTGTGTTGTTGAAACCCTCGGGTAGAAGTGCTGTCGAGGAGGTGACGCAGGAGCTTCCAGGTTCGCCCGGTGTGCAGCTGCCCGTCCGCGGCGTTACAGACCGCGTGCCACTGCTGGGAGCTCAGCTCTTTGCTGTACCGCTCGATGGCTCTCCCCAGCTCCGCAACCCTCTTTCGAAGCTTACGATTGCCTCTCTGGCGCTTCCATCTGTTCTGTAGCGACCTCCTGGCCTCCAGCATATGAGCCAGGCGGCTGTCCATTTGCTGCGTGTCCTCGCTCGTCTCGACAGTATCGGTCACTTCCTCGACCGCCTTCTTCAGTGACTCGGTCCACGCCTCGATGGAGGTGATATCCCCTACAGACGCATCCTGCATGACGGTGCGGAAGCGAGGCCAGTCCGTGACCCGGTGTTGGCGTACTCCTCTCCCGCGTGCGGGGGTCTGGCTGATAGGGAGGATCATCTCAATAATGTAGTGGTCACTGCCCAAGTTTAGCCCAGTGTTTCTCCAGGTTACGAGGCCGCCAGCCCCTCGCACAAAGGAGAGGTCCGGGTTAGAGTCCCTCGTGATCGACGTGCCTATGCGCGTAGGGGTCTTCGGGTTCGTGAGCAGTGTAAAGCCCGCATTCATTGCGTCCTCGAGGAGCTCTCTGCCTTTAACGGTCGTGCGGCCATATCCCAACTCCTCATGAGGCGCGTTGAAATCCCCGCAGACTACGGTCGTTGCATTGGGAGCAACCCTCGAGGCCTTGTAGAGAGGGGTCTTGAATTTCTGTTGAGTGTGTTTCGGATTACTGTAGATATTAAGCAGGAGGAAGGCCTCCTTTCGCTTCTTCCCGATCAGCACTTCAGTGGCGCAGTACTCGATGTTGCTCCTCCCCAGCAGGTTCCCGTGTTCGATGTAGATGAGGCCCTTCCTAATGAACGTGCACACCCCCTGCGCGGCTCCCTTTCCACACTCTCGAGCGCTCGGCGGGCTCGCGTGTACCCGGTAGCCAGGCAAGGACGGCGGGTTCTCCATATGTGTCTCCTGCACCATTATAACATCGGGCTGCCTATCGATGCCCTTCAAAAGCTGCTGCAGGACCGCCCTGCGGCACCGGAAGCCGTTGGCGTTCCAGTGCCAGACAACCAGACCGGAGCCCGGCCTCACTACTTTTGCGGGTTTGGCTGCCATGTCGATTGGACTGGTTGCTCAACGGTTGGGTTGCAGGTACTCGGTGCGGGTCCATCTTGCCCGAACTTCTTGTATAGGAAATCCCGTATCTCGGCGACTGCCAATTTCACCTCCTTCAGCTCCTTTTCGACTTTGTCTATCCGTGCCATGCAGCGCCTAATGCGCACTGCGTTGCTGACTCGCGATACCCTCCTGTTGCCAGATTTGACTCCTCTGTTTCGCTCTGTTTCGTCCATGTCCTCTTCCGAGTCCGATATTTCGGTCTCCGGGGATGCCGCCTCTTCATCCACTCGCTCGTCTGTGTCGGACACCGGCGGGGGCGTGGGTAGCCTGGGCTTTCTCTTCGGTTCTGGGGCCTTGCTCGACTTTTGTGGAACCGTCTTGCTCGTCTGTTGGGGTGGTTGTGCGGGTCCCGCCTCTGGAGACGCCGGCGGCACTGCCTGCACGTCTTGTTCCTGTCGACCCTTCTGTAGGTGACTCGGCGTCAGGGTGGGGGGACACGCGGCTTGCCACGGGACCGCGACCGGCGGTGTCGTCCGCCCCTGAAGCTGCTGCTGTAGCAGGTTACTCAGGTGCTTCACTTGCTTTTCCAAGCTTTCCATTCGTAGGTCCTGCTGCCTTCTCTCTTCCATCAACCTGGCGTTCGTCTCCCGTAGCGCTTGCATAGCGTCCGTTGGCTGCGGTTGCGGCCTTCCGTCTCGACTGTGTTGTCTCGCAGAGCGCTGAACCACGTCTGCCCACTGTACTCTCTCTCCCGATTGTGAACGCGAGCTTCGGCGACGACTGCCACTTGCACTGCGGCGCCTTCTGCTGTTGCTTCTACTGCGGCGCCTCACCGGCGCCGTTGGGTCGGCGCGCTCGGTGCTGGCGCGCGTGCAGCTGTCGTTCCTGCCCCTTTGACCTTTCGTTTCGAGAGGCGGGAAGCTAACGGTGCTCTTCCGAGGCACGTGTTCCGTTCTATGTGGAGCCGGCTGCGAGCGTTCCCAACGCCGCCTCTTCACCTCGTACGGCATCTTGAACCGGTTCGCACACCCCGGTGCGCCGGTCGGGTGTTTTCCGCCGCACAGCTTACAGTGAGGTTTGCAGTTCGCCTCGTGGTCTGCCTCGGGGTTGGGTTTGCCACACGCAAAGCATATACGCGTTTGCGGGTGCGGGCAGACGTCCTGACGGTGCCCGAGCTTACCACACCGGTGACACACTTGGTGGTGTTAACGATACAGGCAGCAGCGCACCACCGAGCTGCCGAACATGACCGTGTCGGGGACTCTGTGCCCCTGAAAGAGTATGATCACCACGGTGGAGCCTCCTATTCTCTGGGCGTCCACCACCATGGGGTTGCGTGCATTCACCACTCTTTCTCTGATCTCCTCGGGCGTGAGCTCGATCGCTATGTTATGTATTACCCCTTTGACCGTGCCCTTGGGCGCAGCCTCATAAGCTCGGATCTCGTACGACCGGCCCTCAATGAGCAGTCTCTGTATCCTCGTATACTTCGCTATCCTCTGCGCACTCGGGGTGCTCAGTACTACTACGTTCTGCGCCGCGTTGACGCACACCGTGTCTTGCATGGATTCTTCCCTCGGAATGCCTGCCTCATGATCGCCTTCTCCAACTTGTACGCGTCGATGCGGCTCGCGTCCAAGCCGCCACGTGGCCTGAGTATAACCTTCCGCTCGTCGCGTGGAATGCTAGCCGGCATGCGTGCAGCCCTGGCCATGCTTTCGGTGACCTTCCGCGCAAAGTGCGCCTTAGAGTTAGGTAGGTCCTTCCTCTTACCGGTGCTGTCGCCGCCGACCCTCAGTCGCGAAGCCTCTCTTTGCCGTTGTATCTTCTCCACGGCGCGGGTCCATCCTGCCGTGTCTCCCGGTTGTAGGTCTTCACCCTCGACTCGGACGGCTAGGCGGCCGCCCGTCCGGTCGAGCATCTCGTCGGTGTTTTCTTGCATCCCTCCCTCAGTCGTCTCGAACTCACACTCCGTCTCCATCGCCGAGGCCATCCTCGCACGAACGGCCGCTGGTGCAGGGAACGGCGAACCTACCACCGCCTCGCTTAGGCTTAGCGAAGCGGCGGTTCGGGCTTGGCTTGAAGCGTCGATAGCGTGGTCACGGGTGGCCCTGGAAGCGTTAGGCGTACCTCCTCGGATGCCGAAACACCCCAGGAACGTCGTACACTTGTCAGGTAGGCGATAACTCGCGAGTATTCGTAGTTAGGTCATGAAAACCACGGAGCCGATGTGGAGATAGACTATTCGCTCCTAGGCGCACGTGCGCTCCTCCTTCCCCGCCCCAAAGCAGTGGCAGTTTCTTTGCAAAGTGTACTTCTAGGCTGGGTGTACGGACCCCCGAGTGCTTCACCTGAATATTCAGAAGACATCTACAGCTTTCTGGTAGACAATACAAATTCTGATTGATTGATTGATTGATTGATTGATTGATTGATTGATTGATTGATTGATTGATTGATTGATTGATTGATTGATTGATTGATTGATTGTAGGGTTTAACGCACCGACGCAACGCAGGCGATGAGGCGCGCCGTAGTGGAGGGCTCCGGATTAATTTTGAGCACCTGCGGATCTTTAACGTGCGCCGAAATCTCGTACACACGAGCGTTTTTGCTTTTCGTCTCCATCAGAAATACAAATTCTCATTTAAAAGGTTATAATAAGAGGAGGCTATTTTCTTGGTGTAAACTCGTTCTATTTTTCCCATGATGGCAACGACTACAAAAGTGCCGATGTACTGCTCACGGCTACGTTCAACATTTGTTTATCTCAACTTGTTTCTGACGCTACCAGGGTTATAAATTCATCCTTTTCATTCATTGCCTTAACACTAATTAAAAGTTCACTTCAAGGTTGTTCTACATTGAATATATCATCCCAAGTTGCTCGCTCTGTGCAGTCTCGGATACATGTTCTATTGCTAAGCCGTCAGAAATCCTCGTCTAAGATTACTCTCATGCGGACGAAAATGCTGTTTGAAACTGTTTGATATTGCACTTCAATCATTTTATCCAAATTAGTGATGTCTTTTAAACGTGGTCAAACTTTAACGAAATTAATCTCTTTTACTAGCAACAGTATGTCCTTTTAGAAATGAAATGCTGTGTTAGGCAACATCCATGGTTATCGATCACGATAAATTATTCGTTTCAGACGTAAAATTCGCAGATGGGGCAAACGCAGTAACACAAGTGACCTTTGAAACCTTATTTCCTACCTGCGGGAACAAATGAAATCGGCAAAAGAATGATTGTTTAGTTATTTGTCTGTCATTTGTGAACGAAGAGCCCCCAAGATTCTGTCGCTATCTGTCAAAAGATGAACGACGCATTTCAGGAATAAACGTTCCGGGAAAGTATTGTAAACTCGACTATCATCTCTAACTTAATGCCTTTTTCCAGTATGCGTTCACGCACACAGCCCTGCATGTATTGTTACGGTCATATGTTTATTATTTCCCTAGGTTATCGCGGAAGTACATATGACTGAGAACGGCGGTCTTGCTTTTACATAATCAAGATAACACCCGGTCCTGAACAACTATCAGATATCGGCGGCAAAATATTTACACCATAGTTACGTCGTATCTTAGAGCACGACAATCATTCCTGTTGATTGGCCCTCGTCTATCTGGCTCCCCGCTTGAAGTTGGCCATTACAGGCTTATTTCTTCAAGCAGTACTTGTCAATTACTGGGTCACGAAATTTTTAAGGCCACTATTACTTACCCTACAAATAGCCACTTGATTTATCCCGAACAGCATGGCTTTAGATCTGGTTTATCTACCGTAACCCAACTAAAATAACCAATGAGTTATACGGTAAACGCTCAACATAAAAGTTTGAACCGATGATAATTTTTTTTTTACTTTTTGAAGGCAGCACCCCCCCCCCCCCCCCGTCACTTATCCCGAACCGAAGCTACCATATTTAAGCGACTGCAGACAAACTCTTACCCAAAATACCCTACTACGCGCCGCCCCAACCTGCTAGCCCGCCTTTTGCAAATACTGCCCCTACCCTGGCACCCTATCATCTGGCATGGAGGTGTCAACAAACCCCGTCCCTTACTCCTAATCACCAGCAAGCCCCGTAACAGGAGACCATGCGGGGAGTGGGTGGCGCAGCTGACCAGGTGCGACGTGTCCTCCCAACGTAGCCTGGTGGATCGAGAGGGGCCAGCTGGGCAGTGCAGGCCAGGGTATCAGTCAGCACAGCCAGCCGTCATCTGAGCTTGCTATGGTGGTTATATCACAGCAGAAACCTAACTAAAGCACACAAAAGAACCCGAACCAAAATAAATAATAGCCAAAACAGACCTAAAATGAATGAAACAACGCAATTGTAATAAATATCCTACGTAAATGTTCCCCGCAGCTATCTCAGCCAGCCCTTTGCTGACTTATAAATAGAGGCGAAGCGAACTTAAAGCTGGCAAAATCACCGAAATTGAAGGAAAGACAGCGAACCGACCCAACAGTAAACAACCACAGTGTTTATTAAAAATATTCAACAGAAATAGCCCAAACCGACCTAAAAGAGGCAAATCCGCAAGAGCTTACAAAAAACAGTACCTAAAACCACCCTAAAAGTAATGAAACTACCAAAAATCGCATTTATAACGCATAAAGACGTCATAAATGGATTATATGCGTGATACAAATATTTTCTTTATTTATTGTTTCTGTAATCCTCACTTAAGGACCATCATTAATTTTCCAGTAGGATAAGCCATTGAAAAAAAGAAAAAAAAAAGAACGGTAACAGGATTTAGACACGGGTTTAGATGTTTTCTACTCAGGAACGAAACCACCTCATTAGGAGACCAAATGGTTCTGAGCGATTAAATTCAGTGCCACAAGCATGTGGACATAGCTCCAAACATGCCCCTAGATGCCGCTATGCGTCACTTGGCTGTGGAAACGCCTACACAAATCCTGGGCTAGAGGAAAGCGCCAGGTGGGTGCCCAGACATCAGCAGCCTTAGCTGCTGATGTATGGGCACCCACCTGGCGGTTTACTCTTCTCCCTCCTGCTACTTGAACAGTTCAAATAAAATCGTTACCAGTAACAGGCATTGAATGGAAATAAATGACATGAATGGCATGTTATTTATGGCATACAAAGCAGTGTGTTGCCATAAATGAGTGTGTCTCCAAGTTGTTGGGCGTGTACTCCGGTGTTCCGCAAGGATCAGTTCTCGGGCCTCTCCTTTTTTGTGTATATTAATGTTGCCAATTTTTGCATTGAAACAATAATCCAGGCTGAACTATTGGCGGGCGACAGTATCGCATACGCAGCGCACATAAAAGAGATGATCAAATTAAGTTGAACGATACCTTGTGTTCAGTTGATGCGTACTTTACAAGGCGGGGCTTAAGATAAACACTTTTAAAACAGCTTTAGCAAACACTTAGCAAACGAAAGAGAGCCCTTGATTTTGCTTATTTATTTGGGTAATGCTTCCATCCTGACAAATGATGAAGTTAAATGTTTAGGCGTCACAATTTTATGTAAAGGATTAGTTAGAAGCCTCAGATTTAAAATTCAGTCCCTGTTCACTACAGAAATTGTCGCTTTTAAAAATAAAATGGCGTAATACTAGTTCTGGAGCAAAATTAGACTCACTAGTGGGACTGAAGCTGCAGTATGGAGACGTTATTTGCAGACCTTAACAACAACAATTGATCAATGGGAACGAAAAAGCAAACAATTTAGTTTTACGTTTTATTTCTTTTACTGACGTCACTATACTGCAAATAACTTACGCAATGGGGCTATCCTAAAAAAAACTTCAGCAGCACAGGACCGTAAAGAATCACATTTATTAACAGTGGAGCTGTTGTAGCTGCAGCTGTAATGTGTGGCGCGTAACGCGTAACACGTTAAAAATACCAAGAAAATATCGAGCGTTCGGGAGCGCGTGCCTCACGGCGACCGCCGTCCGTCTGTGGCACGCGCAGTGGCTTTAGCAAAAAAAGAAAAAGACTGGCGAAACTATGAGAAGCGACAAAATGCCGAGCGTGCCCGTGAGCTTGTGCCTCGCGGAGACAGTCGATCGGCCACGGCTCGCGCAGTGGTTTTAGCAAAAAAGTGAAAAAAAAAAAAAGACTGGTGAAAACCCCGAGGAGCGCCTCGTGTTGCCTACCAACCAACAACGTCACCGAGGGCGCAACACCTGCTCCACGGAACGACGACGCGACTCCAGGAACGCCGCGCATGCGTCGTGCACGCACGGGTTACCGCTGCGCCCCAGCTGTCGTCAAGCGCTACCTCGCATGTAACGCTTGGCTTGCGGAACACGGCGATATTGAGGCATATGACGATGGTTTCTACTATCACAGTGCAAAATGACGACGGAACATGTAAATGAACAATTTAAAACTTGTAGATGCATGGTTATGTGTCCTTGAGCGCTCACGTGTAAAGAAATACTGCAGCTTCACTATGGTTCAAGCCTTGCACGCCATAGTGCAAGCTTCGCCAGTTTTCCTACCAAAATTATTACGTGTACTTTAATAATCACGGAAAATTACCTCCAAAAACTTTTCAAACGTTCAGCGAAAATGCATCAGAGTAGAACTATTAGGTAACCAGTCAGCCACATTATTTCCTCCTGCAAGTTATTATTGAAACACGTCACCTGAAGAAGTAGTGAACTCGGTCTTGTTAGGTTCAATGCCTCAACGTATGAGAAATATCAGTTTTTCTTGGAATGTCGAGGCTAATATTGTAATATTAGCTGATTTAAATGATATTGTGTTATATTAAGAATACGCAGGGAGTACGCAGGGAATTTTTAATTTAATTCAATTCAGGATAAATTTATTGTATTTCTTTTTATGTACGCGTGGTTAGGCCCGTGAAACGCCTGAAGAATCTATGAATAAAAAAATTCACGCATCTCCACGAAGGGAATCATGACGAATGGGCGAAGCACTGGGGATCGTTCTTACCGTAAATCACCCGTGGCATTGCCCACTCGCGCATGTCGATGAGTGACAACGCGTGTGTACAGTATATACAATTCCAATGCAATCCAATCCGATACAATTCAATTTAATCCAAACCAATCCAATTCATTTCCACCCAATCCAATCAAATTCACTTCAATCCAATTTAATCCATTTAATCCAATTCAATCCTATCCAATCCAATTCAATGCTCCTCCCGCATGCGCAACACCGTGTACACGGATGCCAAGCCCCGGACAGACCGAGGTCCTAAGGTGCTTCGCCCTATAAAATATAATTATGCCTGTGTTGACCGTTTCGGTTCTGAACGAAAATTCTTCCAGCCGGAGACCGTTGTAGAAGGCACCTGCGTGACCTATACGTGGTTGTCAGGGTGACAGCACATTGGTACGGTTGATTGATGGTCACTACATTCCCCTTGACCTGAAAGGCGACCTGAAAGATATAAGATATTGAAGTTACACGAAGGGTCACAAAATGTCAGGCGGCATCGCGGACAAGATGGCGTCGCTATAGAGTGTCGTTGCCACCACCTGTTGCAAGTGTCGAGCAGTAAGTAGAGCAGCAAGTGCACACAAACGTGGACAAAAAGCAAGGAAAGTCTGTTTCCGGTAGTGACGTCAGACTAGGTTTTGCACTGCTGCTGAAACTCTCACGCCGCGCTGAATTTTATTGCCTGGCACTTGTTGCGTTCCCAAATGGGCGCGTTCTTGTTGCGCACTTACGAAAGCCGACCTCATTCTTCGGCCGTAAGGGATGAAAAAAACAAAAACAAAAAACAAAAAAAAAACATGAAGAAGTAGAAGAAGTCACGCAGCGGGTGGCTTGTAGCGAGGCCTTCCACAGTAACAGCATGCTTCCCACACCTTACAAGCAGATAGCACAACTGCGAAGAGGTTGCAACACTTGCGGCCGCGCTTTGAGGCATGCTGCCAGCCGCCTTGCGGGCGCCTGCGCGCGGGCGTGCTACGCATCGGCAGCGTTCCTGACGAGTTCCTCTGGCGAAGCTATATATCGGCTCCTGTTTTTAGCGCCTGTCCGCAACCAGCTGAAATACATACGCCCACCGGCGGGCGGAAACGGCCCGGGCTCGGGTTCGGACCCATTCACAGTCCGCGTGGCTCTGACGCCTACGCGCGTTCCAAGAGCTACTTCTCACCGCTCGGATGCCACCGTATTGGCTGCTCCGTCGGCGAAGCCAAACACCGGCTCTATAGTTTTGTCGGTGCATCGGGCACCGGCTGGTGAGAGGTAAATTTCCGCTCAGAGTTGCTAGCCGCATTCTCTTCCAAGCTGCAGCTTGTCAACCGGGCCTGCCGGACCAGGCTGTTCGCCGCAGCCCTGGGATTTCGGAATTCCCTTCCAATGCCCGGGGACCAGCAATAAAATGATACTAGTATGGTTCTGGTCCCACTCAAGCCTCCTCCTCCTACTCCACCACCATCACTAACTCAGAAGGACATGATAGTCGTTTGTGATGATTTGTAGTATCCCGTGAATTTCTAAATATTTGCCCAATGAAATAATCATCTGAGGGGAAATTATTAAGGATATAGCGCAGTTTTATCATTTCAAAAGCTGTTGAGCCTCTGTAAAGGCGCACAACGTCGGATATTCTGTAGAGATCCCTTGCACGGGAGGATATTTTGGCAGTGTATAAGCTGGTGAAATGTCGCAAGAGCCCAAAAACGTGCGCATGACGTGTCGTTGCGGCATCCGTAGCGAGAAGAAAATGAAGCACGTGATCTTTGGCAGACGCGCCCAACCAGCTGCTAAATTGTATTCGGCGAACTTTGTTTAGAGCGTCGAATAAATCTGCCAAATTAGCGGATATTTCGCGGGAACTAATGGATTGGTCGTTGGTTTGAACACATTACCATTATGCAATACAGAATTTTCTATATTCACTGCATACAAATTAATTATTTCGTTTGAGCTTATATCTGATATACTGACAAGGAAAGGAGAAAAATGCTCGAGGGAAATCGTCGTGGCCTATTATTGGGTACTTTTCTCCTGGGAAACTTAAAGTCCCTCATTTCAAAACTTGGTCTTGCTTAGAGGGAAACCCGTATATGAACGCAGAATGCCGAAAGTGTCTGCAAGTTGCAAGCATTCTTTGATGGAGGAAAATTTTGTGGCGTGCCGTTTGGAAGAAACTGCGGAAAATATTGGAGGAGAGAACATCATTGTGGCCACAAGAGAACGCTTTTAGCGACTGCAACTGATTCAAGTCAAAATGGTGATCCACGTCATGAACAAACAAGAGTGCGGTGGAAAACCTATATAGGTTACGATGGTATTTTTATCGGTGCAAGATATAAGGGTATTTTTAGCCTCAAAAGCGCAAACACTTTTGCGCTTTTGAGGCTAAAAGTCCGTGCTCATGACGCGCACGCAAGAAATGTTATTGTTCCCGACCTATACGAATCAGACCAAACAGCGCATTTCACTTCCTGGTAAACGTTTCCGCATTCTGGTGCCGGTCGATAAGTCGGCCATCACAAAGTCATTATAATGACTTTGTGAAGTCATTATAAGCCTTCACAAAGCAGGATTTATCAGCTTGCTAATTTAAAACTTGTCGTTTTCCTCGTAAACTTTTTCGTGCGCTGATGCCGGTCGATATGCCTGCCTATGCAAGCTCATTATGCTTTGCCAAATAACAATGCGAGCAATACAATTGATGACTTTGCCTATTTCGAGCCTGTCTCTGTTTGCTTTTGTGCTGACAGTTTGTTTGTATATCTTCGCGTATGGGAAGTAAAACAAATGTCAGAGGACTGGGTTCTGAGAAAGAACAAAGACGTAGCTTTCGTACACCGGACCCAGACGCTGCTCTTGGCCGACAAAGGTACCGGTCCCGATCAAGACGCAAGAGTCAAGACACTCGAATGCCACAATATACGGTCGCGGAAGCCGCAGTAATGGCCACTGCACGGTGCGCAGTGAATCCATAGTTATTACAAATGTCGTCTGTCTGCCCGACGACTAAAAGAAGCTTCCATGGTTCTTCCGGACCCCCGTAGCATTTTGGGCATGTATTCTGATAAAAATAAAATGTCGGTATGACTTTTTGTTTAGGAAGACACTGAAGACCGCGATTGACTCGGAGCTGTCAGCTGATAGTACATATTTGCCAGTAGTATGTTCCTGAAATGAAGTTGAACAAGTTAGTAGGGTGCGGTTTGATCAAATTAATTGATTGAGCATAATCGCACCCCCTCCCCCTTCCCCCAGAAAAAAATACGTAAAATAAAACCGGCAAAGATAAATTATATATGCAATCCAAAAACGGTTGTGAGTTGGCGCTAAAGGGAATGCTATTGATTAGGGTGGCCTTCCCTTTTTGTAAACTTTAATTCAAATGAAGCAGAGCCCAGATATCACACGGGCAAACCTTCCTTCACTTATCGCCGATTTTGTGCTATCGGCAACAACAAAACGACGTACACGGTATCTATATTACGGCTTTTCTGCTCAACTTGGGTGTAACGCGGAAGAGCTCACCCGTTGAAGGTTGATCGAGAGGACGGTGGTTCGCAAATAAACTGGCGCAGCACCTCACGTGTGTAGTTCCTTACCCCATCCCTATTTATGAGCGTGACATAAAAATAGCTATAACGCAAAGGTTTGCTTATATAAAGGAACAGGTGAAAAACGGTGGCGTCGGGGGTAACAGGGTCGGGCAAATCCGTTAGTTGATTGATTGATTGATTATGGGGTTTAACGCACCGACGCTACACCAGCGATGAGGCGCGCTGTAGCGGAGGGCTCCGGATTAATATTGACCGTGGGCGAAATCTCGAATACACGGGTGTTTTTGCTTTTCTCCTCCATCAGAAAAGCGGCCGCCGCGGCCGAGAATCAAACCCGCGTCCTTCGGCGCAGCAGCACAACGCCTTAACCACTGAGCCACCGCGACGGGTACAAATCCGCTCGTACATAATCGAATATAGGAAAAAGGTTACTTTTTCGTGCGGTTGTTACCGGACAGAAAAGTTGGACGCTTTTATATGGTACGGGACGACCATGAGTTCGGCTTCTTCAGCTTCAATATGTATTCTTCTGTGTATTTAAGCGTACCTACGTGCTGTGAAGGTGAACATAATTAGGGGAAGACAGCGCAGCCGGAACACAGACAGGAAGGAAGAGATATAGACACACACGAGCACTCGTGTGTGTCTACATCTCTTCCTTGCTGTTTGTGTTCCGGCTGCGCTGTCTTCCCTTAATTATGTTCAGCCAACAAGCCCAAATAGACAATTTAGTGAAGCTGAAAGCTTGGTGATACTTGACAGGGACGTCTTTGTTGCTCCAATTGCATTCGCGTCTTTTCCTTCGCTTTTGTTTCTTCGCCTTTTGGCGAAGAAACAAAAGCGATCATTTCGACCATTTCGAAAACAAAAGCGATCATTTCGAAAAGAATCATTTCGGCAGGCTCCTTTGCTGCTACCTCATGTTTCCGCTTCTTTCTCCGCTTTTGTTTGTTCCTCTCGCCACATCTTTCCGGAACCAAGGTTCTGCGCGGCTAGGGTGCCCTTTTTCCACCCACATGCCGTCGAGTTCACGTGTCCACGCAGCACGCAGCATTTAACTTTTGTTCCGCCGTTGCCAACCTGCGAAAATAGCGCGGTTGCAACAAGCTCGGGTCTTTCTCTGGAGACCTGGGTCCAAATTCCATCCGAACTCAAATGTGTTTTAAGTGCAGAGCACTTTAGGCGCTCGCCTTGTCGTCGTAGCTCGCTCGCTGGACTCAGGTAGAGCAACAGGGCGTTCCGTGGTAACGCTGTCGTTCGCGGCGTACCCCAGAGGCTTCGAAAGCCAAGCGGTTTATATAGTCATAAGAGTTCGAGACTCGTGAACCGCTTGCGCTTGTCCTACATCTCCCCGTTGTTTAGGGCAAAGAAAACTGCAGGTGCATTTGAGGCAAAATATACGTAGCTAACCGGAAGCGCTCGCATTCATTTAGGTAGGACCGTTCGTTGGGTTGGTTTTTACGATAGCCCCGCAAGAAAAAAATGGCGCGTTAGAAATGACGCAGGAAGGCTCCGCGCGCAAGAAGAAAATGGCGCATTCGAAATGCCACAGAAAGGCTCTAGCCGCGCAAGAAAAAAATGGCGCGTTCAAATAACGCAAAACAGCTCCAGCATACGAAATTAAAGCAAGCACAAAAAGAACAGCTCGCGCTGGCGCAGTTTCTGGCAGCACTGCGTAGGCTGGAAGTTTGAATTGCTTGGGGTGGTAGCAATGAGCGGATAACGGTGGTACAGCCCATTATGGCGAATCACTGCTCTGCACTTCCGACAGCTTCCACATTGAGTGGAACGGCTTTAATTTTTTATCCACTCTTTGCAGTGGCAGACATTTTCTGTACCGGACAACAACAATGGAACAATAGAAAGCTAAGATTTCTATGCCTTGCTGATGGCGACATCGCCCCAAAACTCACTGCAGGAAAGCCAACTTTTTTTCAGGATGACGATGATCGTAGGGGAAGTGAAAGATGGTTGAAGCGCAAAGCTTTCTCTGGTCGAAAGCCAATGTCTTCAAAGTCCAGAGTCAAAGTCCGAAATTCAAATCGTGACGCCCAAAAATCGATGCAGGAAAGCCAGCTTACACAACGGATTTCCAGAAAGGCACGTCTAGCGTGTCAGGAAGAAAACGCTGCCTGTGGTCGGAATCGAACCTGGGTCTCCCGCATTGTGATTCGACGTCTATCTGATTGTCCCATTCCGACACAATCGGAGCGTTTAGATTTTGGACTTTGACTTTGACTCAGGTTTTCACGGGAGAAAGCTTCGCGTTTTAACCACCTCCCTCTTAAAAAGGGGCTTTGGTTTTTCGCACAGTGGGGGGCTTAGGGCAGTCACCTTAAAAAATTACACCATCTTCCCGTAAGGGAACCCTGAGTAGTATGCGAAGCAGGCATGAGGTCGATTCAAGTGCCTATTAGTTTTCAGTTCGTCGTTTCCGTGAGGTTGAGGTAAGTAGCTACCGTTATATTTACCGTTTGGTTTCCATGGTAACTACCACACTTTTCACTTACCGGAACTACGAAATGGGAAATTGCGCTGACCCCATGGCTACTTCGCATACTGTTCCCCTACGGGAAGATGGTATTGGAGGGGGGGAGGGGGTGTTAGAGTGGAGAGGCATTCGAGAGAGAGAGAGACGTTGTACGTGGTATGAGTTTGTTTTTATTTAAGCATTATCATCATCATGTTCAACGTAGGTGACGTCGAGCTGTGGTTGGCGTTCCGCTTTGATTATGACCGCCTTACGGTCGGTGAAATGTAAGGTCACGGGCTGTTGTAGTGGATGAACCCGAAAGTTGCTGAAGATGAGGTCGATGCACGTTCCCCGGAGGGTTGTGGGCTGCTTGTAATCACGGCCCGCCGAGACTCGCCGACGCACGCCGCCGCCGACGACGATGAAACGTCGAAGGCGCGTGAAGCGTGCTCGTCTCGTGCCGGCCCAGGAAGACACCGGCAACACTGTCGCTCCAGGAGCCATAGAAGGGACCGGGCGTTCAGCAAGCCGAGCATGCGCAGTGCGGGGTGTGGACGGCGCAACAACAACGACAACGACAAGGGAGGGACATAGCCCCGACCATGAGATGCTTCGCATCTAAAATTCTGATGACCACGCGACAGTAGCAAGGCGTTCAGCGTTGGCTTCTAAACGCACTAAGACGCAATGCGTATGAATACAAATGACATTGCTGACGTCGAGCTTCGCACCACCTTGTCCTGCTAGCGCTTACAAAATTTCAACTGGACTTTTTTCTGACGAACTGCGGGTTGTGATAGCGCGGTCGCTCACACGCACGCTTCTTCTCTCGTTTCGTACGAAAAGGGCGGAGACGGAATGATTCTCGGTGAAGAGGGAGGACGAGATGTCAGGCGGAGCCGACTACGGGGAGTGGAATTCGATTCCTACACCAATTACCTGAAAGCAAGTAGGAACGTGCTTATAGGAGCGTAGGCCCTTTCACGTGTGGCGGCTGGTTGAAGGGATTTGGTAACGGGTATTTTTGCTCTGAAAGAAGGGCTCTGATTCTATCTTTTTTCCAACGTGTGAGATCTGTCATTCAAGACGGATAGAGACGGCGTCTTCTTGGAAACGTGAATTCGTCAAGAATTAATCTCATGCCCCGCACGGAGGCTACTGAGCACAAGTTTAACAGAGGCTGTTTCTCGAAGTCTCGCCGTCGCACCTAAAAACGACGAGATGTTGTGTCGCAATTTACCTCGAAGTGAACAGAATTTCTTAGCTGGCATTTTGCCGCGCTGCTCGACGAAAAGTTTTCCATTCTTGCTGATGTCGGTCCTGTAGTTAAGATTTATTGCGTTGAATTAAGAACTGCTGTAAGCACTTCCATAACATTTGCGATCTCTTACTTGACACACTTAAGGAAGTGAGATAACAGAACTGTATACATGTTTTACTGCATGCGTTTGTCGCTTTTTACGACATAGTTGCGAGCCGGCTTCTGCTCGCACTACATCCATCGACATGACTTGAGCCACGAAAGACTTCGGCAGGAGAGTAGAGAAAGAACAGCCTATGGTCACCTCTTATACGGCTGTTTTTTATTGTTGATTACATGATGTTGGGAAATCGCTCATTCTGGGGTTTTGACAGTTTCCTATCGTGTGGAACTAAATAAGCCATATATTGCGGCCTTCTAACGTTGTATGCATTCGCTGTATTTGAACACTTTCTCACATGCCATGAATTCCGAGAACAAAATTCAAGCTGGTGAGAAGTAGGCCCTTGTTGAGTGCTGGGGCCAACCGCTTCTTTTTCAATAAGTACCAATTTTCCTCTGTCAGCGCCGTGTTAACTCGTATGTGGAAGCGCAACTTAAAATTGGTGCATGAAGCCCAAGAATGTGTGTAGGGGGTTAGACTATAGAGTTAGAAAAACATAGCTGCATATCATTGGATTCCATGTGTAGAGCTAACGGGTTCAGAGTTTTAAATCATAATTTGTTGATTTGCGCTACTTACATACGATCAGTGAAGATCATGCTCTGTGTAAGAGCGTGTAAGAGCAAGGATCAGGATGCAATCGGTGTGGTTTAGGTCGCCAAACTTTACTTACGTGCATTTGCCCGTGGAGCTTGTCGAGTGGTTGAAGTTTATCATGGCCTGAGCAATAGATGGAACATGTCGGCAAATTTTTCGTTGCACTCTGTTAATTTTCGCGTTGTTCTGTCAACACAGTAAGTGAAAGAAGAGGACAGAACGATATAGTGAAGAGAGCGTGTAGAAAGAGCTGCCTTCGAGAGTGGAGAGAGATGCTTTCGCAACGCTGGCGAGGCGACGAGTTGAAGCGCGGTTCGCACAAGCTATATCCTCCTCGACGTAGCTTGTGACTCCCACCTACGTGGCTTAGCACTGTCCAGTTGAGTCTGCAACCGGCACGGGCGTCAAACGAGGTAATGCTGTATGAAATGCCGAGTGAAATACTCAATAAAGTTGAAGTTGAAGTTTAATGTGAACGACGACGATGATATGCCGACACTGACCTAGGCCGCAAAAGGAAGCAAGGCAACGTGAACACTGAGACGGGTAGAGCGCTGAGCACAGCAAGCACGGTGTACGAGAGACATGCAAGAAACGCCGCGTTGAGTATTTCTGAAGCCGGAACAGGGCGTGCCCGTCGGACCGAACCTCAAGTTCGCGAGAGACAGGGAGGAGAGGCTTACGCATTTTTAAAGCTCTACCAACGGATAGATTTGAATCGATTTTTGAAGCAAAGCTTTACTAATCTCGTCCAGGGATTTCGCCGTCGCTGTAAATTTGACCCTCGTTTGACCGCAGCTGCGCCGTATCCTTGTAAACGCATCGCGTGACTCGCGGGGCCGAGCTCCGCCGACGGCCGCGTTCGCTTGCGGCTGCCGGCTTAGCGCATGCGCGCTCCGCAGCTGCTTCGCGCCTGACCACGTGACTCGCCATGTGCATGCGAGCTTGGCTATGAGTGAGCCCCGGCCGCTTCCTCTGAGCGTTGCGCGCTGGTTCGAGGCTTTTAGCCGTCGTCGGCAAGCGGCGTCTGACCACCCGTGGATATCGCCCGAGCCGTTCGGCTCGGGAAGCGTCGGAAGCGGGACCACAACCGTAGACAAAGGCAGGCTTTGGACGAATAGTATAATAATTACAGCTAAATTAAATGTTGACCGAGTGAACCGAAGACTTAACGAGGCTAAGCCAAGCTTTCGCTTTTCACATCCAGGGTTATCTGAGCTATAGGTAAGTCGCAGCCCCTCTTTTTCGTTATCATTTCGGGGCCGAGGGAAAAAAAAAAAGGTCACGCAATGCAAGCGGGACGCCTTTGAGATTCTTTTAGGAAGATTTCGCAGCGCTTGGACAGCATGGGAACACCGTGTTTAACATAAGATCTGCCAGAGAGCGCAATAAGCTCAAGTAAAGCCCACGAGTAAAATAACTTCGCAGTACAACTCCGAACTCTTATCTTACATTGGAGTTCACATTGGCCGTGTATTTACTGGATCGCTCGACGCGAGAAAAACGTCTACAAAAAATGATTATCGACCTAAATGAAGCAAAGCGGTTGCAGAGGAAAGGCAAAATTTTATTAAAGAGATAGCAGAACAAGAAAAACAAGTAATGATGCGTGATCCGAATTGGCACGACCGGTTTTCTAGGACGGCCGCTCTACCAACTGAGCTGTCTGTGAGTAGCTGGAGAGCGCACTAGTCATAAGCTGGAAGTGTAGAGTGCTTATGGGAATTCGCAATGGTGGAACACGTTTTTAGCAAAAGGAAAATTCTCATTCATGTAAATGCATCAAAACGGCTACCAAATTATCATTTACCCAAACACAGTTGTGCGTAGCTGTATGTCTGAAAATATATATCGCGGTAATTTTTAATGACTGTATCATATAACAGCGTTGACTGTTCTAGACTTACAGTATCAGTTGAAACGCCAAAACGCGCAGCTGTTTAGAGCTACTTTGACTTGATTTTTCGCAGGCTAGAGGGTTACGGTTCTCGGAAGATGCTGAAGTATTCAGCAATCTGGGGAGCAAAGCACTGCTACTCCGCAGAGTTCCGGATTTTTACGAGATCCCGCAGGGGAGTGTTGCTCTTTGTGTTCGTTTTTGTGAATCTACACGTATCGAACAATTGTGATGACTGGCCGTCATCATTGGTCTGTCGCTCGCGCGGAATGGAGCCGTGGGTCACAGCTTCCGGCAAAAAAAAAAAAAAAATATATTTCAGCGATGTTTCCTCCTTCGTTTGGAAATGGAATTTTTCTTTTTTTTTTTCAAAAGGCGGGAAAAGAAATCCTCGCAATGGTCTGCCACATGATTTTTCCACACAGCGCTCACTCGGCGGAAAGAATGCAGCTGCACGCGAGGCTCAGCCCTTATTAGTAACTCCACATCACGTCTAGTGCCCTAATGGGAGCATCCAAGGGCGACATAAGGAACGCCCGAAACATAATAAGTGCGTAATCAAAACGGAGGAATAAAAGTTGGAGGGAAATGAAAAATCAACAAATAAACAAGACATAACCATGAATCTCACGCTGAAGATGCCCAGCTGCAAAAGGGGAGAATGATCAATGCACCGGCAGTCGGAATAGAGGCAAAAGAAAGGCATCCATAACAAATGGCGACTCGCAGAGGGCCCGAGATTAGAAATATCATCGAAGCTGCCTGGGAAGGTAGGCTGCGAGCGTAGACGTTTTCCTTTTTACTGTTGTCGGGATCTCAATCCTTATTTCGTATTACGTTTTCTCTTTTCTAGACTTTTCTTTCACGCCTAGCGTTTGCCCACGCACGCAGCGAGAAAGCCGCATTTAGCAGGGGACTACTTTCTCCATTTCTTCCTAATTTAATACACGCCAATAAGTAAAGTCTGCAGAAAAAAAACCGCCGTGAAATAATTCTGAAAACAAAAACAAAATTTTACAAGAGCGCGCGTACATAATTAAACAATAAAAAGCTCTCAACCTTCTAGATTCTACGCGTTTTTGTACCTGTTCCGAGCTGTCACGTTCAATGACGCAGGGGGCTGAATCTGCACGGAAACTGAAATTTGTTATTAGAGTGCCAAAAACCGATATTACTAATATGCTAAGGTGAAAACGTGGGGGCTTTTCTGTCAAGCAATTCTGATCTGCTCCCACAGATACCATTGCGCTTCGGTTAAAACGGTGTTTTTGTTTGACGCACCGTCATAGTATCTCGGTAAGTGGCGGCCGCTTTTTACAAGTTCCATGTTTTCGATTTTAACAGCCGAGCTGTTTAAGCTTTTAGTCCCGCCGTCAAGCGTTACCAAAAAAAAACAAAGAAAAAAAAACCAAGCGCCCGGCGTCGTCCAGGCTTGCGCATGGGCTTGCGGCGCGTGAGGAGCTCGAAAAAAAATGACAAGAAAAATGCCGAGCACACGTGAGCGCGCGTCCCCTGAGGAGCGCTCGGCGTCGGCCAGCTCGACATTCCAGAACACTCTGCCCAGCGTTGTTCGTGATCTCTCGCGTGCTCTTAAACTCGCCAGTTCACGTGCGTTCGCGCATGAAGTGGGGAGCACAGACGCCGAGTTCGCGCTATGTTCGCGAAGCTGGTTGCCGCGGGTTCTAGTGCGTGCTAAGGCGGTCCACATTGGGAGATACGGGAAAGGCTGCGGACAAGACGATCCGGGCCTGTCGGCCATGGAGAACTTTCAGCAGTAAGTGCGGAAAATAATGTAAGGGGCGACAGCCGGGTCTCCGACGACGGGAGAGTTGCCGCCAGCTCTGCTGTTTTTCCAACGTTGCATCACTAGTGAAAGCCGCGCCAATTTGGTTTCCCAATGACTGCGTTGCAACAACAATAACAGCAACGACGACGAGGACGATGACAAAAACACCACCACAAACAACAACAGCAACAACAAAATCAGTAGAATTACTGAATTACTTGCTACGCTAAACGGGGTTGCACGGGGTATAAAAAATTGGGCAACTTGCACTAGTGGCTCAAGACTGGAGAAACAGCAAAGCTGGCGGATCCTCTCCCTTCGTCGGAGACCCGGCTGCTGCACCTCACATGGATTTCCGCACTTGCCGCTTTCACATCTCTCCCAAACTGGACCGCGTTAGCACGCGCTACAACCCACGGCAACCGTCTTCACGAACTCGGCGTCAGTGCTCCCCACTTCAGGCGCGAACGCACGCGAGCTGGCGAGAAGAACAGCACCCGAGAAATCGCGCCACTAACGCTGGGCAGAGTTCTCCAAGATAGAACAGCCCGTTCTACACTGGGCGAATTTCGCCTGCGAATTCGCAGTTGCGGCGCCGCCCGTGCGGCAAAACGATTTATTTGCCTATTTTCACTGCTGCGACATATTGCCAAATGCTAAGCGGCGTTCAGAAGAGAAGTTAGACTCTTCCAAACATTTGGAAATTCGCCACAGCAGCGAGAATAGAACGTTTTGGTTCACGAGCGGCGCCGCAGCTGCGAATTCGCAAGCGAAATTCGCCCCATGTAGAACGGGCTTACGCGCGCTCGGTATTTTTCTTTGTATTTTTTCTGGTAACGCTCGGCGGCGGAACAAAGCGCTTAAACAGCTGTGTTGTTAAAACTACAGTGCCCTGCTGCTGCAGCGGCTGTTATTTCAAGTGGTTCGATGAAGGCAGCGATTGACGTGGATGCCGCTAGCCACCGAAACCACACTACGCCCTGGCGGTTTTCAACAGTCCTAACTACCCCCCACTCACATATCTCACCATCCGCACCAGTAGTGGTCCCAGAGATTGGTTTCAGAGGGGGCGAATTTTTTGGGGGGGGGGTGAGAATTTTTGGGGAGTGGAAGGAGGGGGAATAAAGAACGGCTCCTCGCCTTGCCCCAGCTTTTCGGGGGAGGTTATAACCATGACGGCGTGCGCGCGTATGCGGAGTAACCCGCTTGTGCACAATCACTTAGCGGCACATGGTTTTTGGCTGCCCTTACGCGGTACAACGGCTGGCTCGATCCCGCATTTCTGACGGTCGCAACACGTTTGCGACCTCGCACAAGCGGTATGCTTAAAAAAAAAAAAAAAAGCTGAGGACCTCTTTGGGGGGGGCGGGGGGGGGGGGGGGGGCGATCGCTCCTTTCACCCCCTTCCCCCCTCTTGGGACCGCCACTGATCCGCACCCACTGACCTACTAAGGCAGAAGAGGTGGCAATAGCGCTATCGCTTTCTTAAGAAGAGACCTACTCAATTATTCATATTGTCCGATTCTCAACCTGCTATACGGAACTTTGCCCGAGGGCACATATAAGCCAACCTTCGCAAAATTCTTCAGCGCTATCCCCCCAAAACGTCCGTGGAGGTCGTGTGGACACCTTCCCACACTGGATTAGGAGGTAATGAGGCGGTCCACACAGCAGCTAGAGATCTTATTGCCCGAGCAGGCCCTTCTGTTTCCCTTACCACGAAGCGCAATCCACTAGAGTGAGCTCTATAACGTATTAGCGTTTCGAGTGGGGCCAGTTGGTTCATTCTGACCTTACAAAACAGCGCAAATGACGAGGACTAAAAAAGAAGGCACAGAAAAGCGCTTGTCTGTGCCTTCTTTCTTAGTCCTCGTCATTTGCACTGTTTTATAACTTATATTACGTACGCGGTTATCATCGCGCACTACCGCCTCCTTCGCCAGAAATACCCCCCCCCCGCCCTCCTTACTTTCTGCAACGGAAGAACAATTGGGCGGCTCCTTCAAACTATTACACTTCTGCGTCACACACACCTTCATGGCATATATCCGTATCCGTACCCATCACCCCATGCCCCCTTTGGGGAGATGTCGATGCTATCTGCCACACTATGTGGACGAGCCCCCAAAACTTCTTACCCCAAATCCCTCTGTTGATCAATGGCAGGTGGTGTTGGGCGGTTCAGACCCCCGGGTACAAAAAGCCCTGGTGGAACGAGCTGCCGAGGTCACCGATGGGCTGCGCCCAGTGGTCACCACCCACCCCAAAATTGCATACTGCAATAAAGTTTATTCCTCCTCCCTAACGTAGAGATGAGAGTTGTTGCAGGACTATCTGATCGACTTCCTGCTTGTTCTGAAACTGTATAAATTGCTTGGTGCAGGCCGAAATTCATATCGTCACTTCTGCCTCCAGGCCCGTTTGAATGAGGAAAAGACACATTCCCCGTGCGCGCCTTGCCCACAAGGAGAGAAACAATGGCGCCGGGCACTGGTATAGTCAGCGCACTGCAAGAACTGGCTAAACGCGGGAACCCGGGTTTAATTTCCGTGCAAAATCAAATTTACTTTTATTAACAGCGGAGCTGTTGTTGGTGGCCGTAATGTGTGCGGCGTCACCAAAAAGATTCGGGTTATAGTTACTCCCACCGTTAACCACGGTCGTGAGCACGTGCTTTACGAGAAGCTTCCGACGTCGTCCAGGCTTGCACGTGGCGCTCGAAAAAATACCAAGAAAACAGTTCACGTGCGTCCGCGCCTCAAGGGGGGAGTACAAGACAGCCCGCGCTACAGACGCCCAGTTCGCGAAGCCGGTTGCCGCCAGTTCTAGCGCGTGCTGACGCGTTACTCTTTGGGAGAAATATGAGAGCGTGCGGACAAAACGATCCGGGCCCGCCAGTCATGTATGAGGAAGACGACGATATAGATGGATAGGACGACGACTACTACTACCAAAGTGAAAAGCGACGATGGAATATGTAAACGAACAATTTCAAACCTACTGCAATGCGTGGTGGTGTGTCTTCCAAAGTTTAAACAGAGAGAAGTCCTCAAACTCCGCTGTGGCTGAAGCCTTGCGTGACTTAGTGCAAGTTTCGCCCATTTTCTTACATTACTTTTTAGCGCCGCAGCCGTTTTCTGCTTTGCACTGCCACACTGACGGTTTTTCTCACAGTCGGACGTTCCAGGCTTTCACCTGAAAAATGCGAGAGGCAATAACACATCAAACCATCCAGTAGCTGCGAGTGATGATTTGAACAGATCAAGGATTTCCGTGTACACCACGTGATTACAAAATCTTCCATTCTTTTGTAGCCCGAGTACAAAAAATCGTAGGAATTTGTCAGTACGTGGGTGGCGGTATGGAACTTCCAGTTCGCCTTTGCTACGGATGAATACACGCGATCTCTTCATGACATAAAAGATAGAGGATAACGTGCAATAAATCATGTGAAATTATGCCAGCTTCCGCCGGTGGTTGAAGGGAAGGGGAGGGCTACGCGTGCTTTCAGATTTGCCGTGATAGTAAGATTTGCAATTGACCGGAGAAAGTTAGTCTAACCGTCGTTTTTAAAAAGCTTCTGTTGTGATAAGCTAATTGTGATGCGAGTCCCAGGTGGTGGCTGAGGACTCTCGTTTTTGCGAATGATGATTTTATAGGCCACTAAGGTTAATTAAGTAACAGGTGCCAAGTTTCATTGTACGTTGCAGGTATATCCGAGGGATCTTCTGGCACTGGCAAGACGCTGTGGTTGTGGACGGTTTCGGGACAAACCGATAATAATATGAACTCTTTATACTTGCAAGTATTAAGAGTTCATAATATTATCGGTTTGTAAATGTACATCTTGGTAGATTGTGAAGATTGCCCACTGACTGGTTGCTCGATGATGTAGGCGAAAGCAGCCCGCAGAGCGGCAAGTTTGGTGACCATGGATGTCGTCCTGTGGCTAAGCGTTGCGCTGAAGGCGGTACAGGAGGACGGGAACCAGATTCCTATAGCCGATGAGCTAGCTGTCACAGACCGCGGCCCTTCAGTGCTTAAAATCGTACCCGAAAGAACAGCTTGTTTTAGACATCCATGCATTGCACTTACAAGCTCTAAGTGCACACCATCATGTAGAGCTTCAGTGGATTCCTGCCCACTGCGGTATAACTGGAAACGTCAAGGCGGACACTGCGGCATCGATAGCGCATGATCTGCACGGGCCATTGATACCGATACTGTTCTCCAGAAAAGATGCTTCTGCCCTTTGCGTCCAAGGCTGCCCGGAGATTTCAGCGATCCATGTGGGCTGTTGCGCCGCATAATTACGCGCCGCTTCACTCCATAGACCCGCACGGGACCTTTAGGATGCCTGAACGACTTTCCAAGCATGACGAAGCGGTTCTTCACCATGTGCGTCTAAATGTCACTTACACCAATTACTTTCGATTCAAGACGAAACAGGCCGCTTCCCCCTTGTGCACTCTTTTTGACGTGCGCGAGGACTTGAACCACGTGCTATGGGAGTGTACGCGGTATAGAGCCGCCAGAACGTCCCTTTTAGTGTCCTTGGGTCTTCCGCTGTCTAGAGGCCTAACTCTCAGTGACGTGCTAGGCCCTTGGACGAACTCTAAACGAGCATCTCGAGCGACAAAAGCTCTACTGTCTTTCCTGCGAAGCACAGGACTTGATCAGACTCTTTAAACAGGACTCTCTTAATGAGCGCGTCATCTTCATCACAGTCATTATCATCATCTCTTCATCGATTTCATTTTTTTTTATACATCTGGTGTAGCAAGCTAGGCGCCTTGGCCAGGCTAACCTCACCAGTATCATTCTCTCTCTCCCTCTTGGTAGATTGTGATGGTGAGCCTGTCAGAGTAGTTATGAGTTAAAGGGCGCGAGGTGCCACGAAAATAACAATAACTTGTTGTTGGAAACCAATAACGACATTTTCCAGTAGTTGCTCCGGTTTCCAATAGAGATGAAGGACTTATTGTGGGTTAATTAGGTCTTGGTTACGAGTAATTTTCGCATACAACTCACAAATATCTGCTAAGAGACGTACTTTAATAGTCAATAGAGGCGGAGGGTCCCTGATGTAAGCAAGAAACAGCAGTGGGCCAAGTGTTGTACCCTGTGGTACACCACACAGTGCAGCTGTGTTTTTTGCACTCAACCCGGTGACTCGGGGGGTAAGGCATTGCGCTGATGGGAATAAGGATGATTGTTGAATTTTAACCACCCCGGCTGTTTTTCTGATGGACGCGAAAACAAAAACGCCTGCTTGTCGAGATTTGCGGCGTGTTAAACGTACACAGGTGGTCAAATTATTCCATATACCTATGTAGTGCTTCCCTATATATGGCGCGCCTCATAGCCTATAGGTGAAGCTTCGGAGCGTAAAACACTAAAAAGCTGATTTTTTAGATTTTGCGGTATCCACAACGATGATTTGTTCCCTTTCGCGCAAGAAATTGTTAGCGTGGAATGTTAACGTCATGATTTAACAGTGAAAGTTCATTCAATAGGCGACGAGGAGGTGCACTCTCGAAGACGTTTTCGAAATCGAGCAAAATGACGTCTGTTGGGATGTCACAGTTGAGCGGCTGGTATTACCTTCATAATTTGTTTTGCCAAAAGGCGCGTATTACATCTGTTCGTGCACTTTAGGTGCGCCTACGTTATTTCTCGCTCCTTCGCGAGCAAATGACATTAACTAACAATGTAAGTGCGTAAATAACCACGTGACACGAGGGGTGTCGGAAAGGCCTGGAATGTGTCGTGTCAGTGAAGAATGACAACTATTTCTAGGAAAAGCGAAGCCAAAACAATTATTTCTACGGAACCACTGTATCAGTGGTGACAGCACCCCAAGACTATGAAGCCGAAAGGCATCATTTGAGAGCAGAAATAACTGCAAATATTCAATTAAAACGGCGATCGACCATTGAAGGTTCAAGAAAATAATCAAGACTTCGGAACTACGTTCGCTTCTATTTAATTCTATAATATCTAGAATTCAAGCTGGATGCAGCCATCTTTTATAGTGAGCTATTTAAAAAAAATTACGTTTTAAAACGTAAAAATAAAAATATTTTGGTGAGAAACGAACTAAATATACAGACGTGAAAGAGCGCAAAATATACGTCGTGAACACAAAAAAGAAGTTACCAACTGATGCTGTAAAAGCCGTTCATGAAGACTGCTCTCTCTTTCTGTGTAACGCCGCACTCTCCCCTGGTGTCTCCAAAAGCAGTCAAGGACTCTGGATGTACTAAGCATGCTATCGCAGTGGTGTGAACAAACGGAAATAAATGACAAGCAATATGAAAATGTTTTTATAACGTTTAATAAACTGGGTACGTTATTCCGGGAACGGGATAAATAAGAAAATACAAAACGGGAAGGTTCTTTCGCCCCGGGTTGAAATGGGAAGGAACAAACGGGAAGGTTGAAATGGGAACGGGTTCAAACGGGAACGGGCCAAGTGGTAAAGGGCGAAACGGGAAGGTCGTTTTGCGTCGGGTTTAAACGGGACGGAACAAGCGGGAAGGGCGAAATGGGAATGGGTTCAAACGGGAACCTCCCGTCTCCACATCTTGTCTTTTAGAAAGAGGAGTTGGCCTTCCTTTACCGCAAGATAAAGTATAAAAAATAATATAAAAAATCATGTTCTCATGTGGCGTCTTTTTTTTTTTTCGTGACAGAGGAAGTTTTAATGATCAGGCTCCAGTCGCAACATATGTACACTTTTGGCACACATAGTAAAATGTTCGCAGTTGCAGTGACGGAGGGCGGGCAGAAAGGGTGCCTGCGGCCAGCACGTGTTCAATACAGGTGCAAGCCAAGCAGTTGCATTCATTGATGATGAGTTTTTAGTGGCAGAATTTCTGGCGTCAGAATTTCTGCACCAGGCCTCCTTCAAAGCTTTGAATAATAAAATGTGTCTACGAGTACATCATATTTTTAAGCGATACTTGCGAAATATTTGATATATATATATATATATATATATATATATATATATATATATATATATATATATATATATATATATATATATATATATATATATATATATATATATATATATATATAGAAAGATAAGTCGGCAGACTACAACGCCAAAGGAGGCATAGGGGTGTGGTTAGGCTCTTTTTTTAGTACGGTTAATAAAGTTAATATTTTTTTTTAAATATACGGAAGAAAGAAAGAAAGAAAAACACGCGCCCAGAGTGGGGACCGAACCCACGCCTTTCAATCGAAAGGCGTGGGTTTCTTATATATATATATATATATATATATATATATATATATATAAATAAGAAATGAGGGGCTCGTTGAAAATAACACAGAAATAAGAGTTGGCAGTCAAAAAAACCTCGGAAAGCAAAGGGGAGGATGTAGTAGGTCATTGAAACAGATAAAGAATTTGGAAAAAAGGAAAGTGGAGAAAAAATGCCCGCCAGGTGGGATCCGAACCCACGACCTCCAGAATACCGGTCTGGTGCCATAACCACTACGCTACCTGCGGGGCGATTATCCCCTCCACTTTCTGGGGTATTTATGTTTAGGTATTTTTGTTTCCTGTGCTTGGGGGTGGTAGCCAGCGCCACTCGGACTACTCGGGGTGAAGGGGACCTTCTTTTTAACCCCCAGGCCGTCACTCGAGTGTCTACGACATGTTTCTTGTCTGCCCACTCTTATTTGTATATATATAAATAAATAAATAAATATATGTATGTATATATTTGTGTATATATATATATATATATATATATATATATATATATATATATATATATATATATATATATATATATATATATATATAGAGAGAGAGAGAGAGAGAGAGAGAGAGAGAGAGAGAGAGAGAGAGAGAGAGAGAGACAGACTTCGTTTTTCCAGCGGAGCCTTGTGGGAGTGGAGGTAGCCATGCGCCGTCCTGGATGTTCTCCTATTTCAACTAGCAGGAACTGATTACAGAGGCGGGAGCTGGACAGCCACGTTTCCCATTTTTCTGTTTGAAACCACGCAAACTATTAATTGGTTGTAAGGCATGAAGGCACCGTCGCTACGCAGGCGATGAGGCGCGGCGTAGTGGAGGGCTTCGGAATAGTTTTCACCACCTGGATATCTTTAATGTAGTCTCGAACACAGCCCTGGGCGTTTTCGCTTTTCGCCTCCATTAAGAAAGTGACCACGCCGCGGCCGGAAAATGAACCCAAACCACGAAAACGAAGGTGCTACAAATCAGTTTATATTGTCTTCGAGGCGGAAAGCCACTATACGTGCATCTTACTCCTGCCGGGCACCGGTTACAAAGGGGGAGATACTTATGTTGGGTTCCTGACGTGGTTAAGCTTCCCTTGCCATATGAGGCGCGCGTTGTTTTGGTTACTGTAGATTAATTCAGAGCACGCGGGTGGCTGTGCGCAAATATCGCAAGCATTAGGCGTTTTTGTATTTCACCTCCATCAGAAAAACGGCCACGACTGCTGTGGCTTTAACGCGCACTTTATGCGAAAGGTGAAAAAAAAAAAAAGCGGAATTACGGCGCTATTTATAAGCAGTCCGCCACTTAAAGGCTTAAAGGCGCCATGAGGACAAAATACAACTTTGTTTCGATTTAAAAAAAAAAACAGCCTTTGGGAACTCGCTCAGTGCTGTTGCAGCCACCAAAGATGTTTTTATCCGAAAAAGAAAAACACGAAACTTACTAAAAACGTTCAAATTTCGCGCCAAAGTGACGTAATGTGGTTATGCCGGAGTGACGTAATATAGCCAGCACTAAAAATATAGTTATCATTGTGTTAACTGCGCATCAGCATCAAAATTATAGAAATATGTGTAACTAGAGTCCCTACTTCAATTGCGCAGTCATGTTTCTTGATTAGGCCAGTCATGATTAGACCAGTTTCTTGATTAGGCCAGTCATGATTGCGCAGTCATGAATAGGCCTCGGCAACAGCCAATCGGACAAACAAGAATAGGTGCCGTCATAGAGGAGTCACCGGAAAACTGGCTGGATAGTGACAACTTCTTTTATGTTTTCATTAATATCTCGACTTGGACGTTTGCGATAAAATTGGTATCATCGTTATCGGGACGAAGCAGTTTTTTAATGAATCAAACTTGTATTTTGGCTTCATGGTCTCTAACTCTTCTGAAGTGGTCTTATCAGGGGTTCACCCAGAACTGCCATTTTGTGGGGGTGTCGAAATCCTCTTGTGAGGGTGTTGGGAGGGATGTTGGGGTGGCGTGTGTTAATTCCCTTGTCGGGGTGCTCGTGGTTGTGCAATATTTTTGTGGGGGTGTCGAAATCGTCCTGGGGGAGTGTTGGGGGGTTGTTGGGGGGAGTGTGTATAAATACCTGGCTCTTATGGTATAAGATGTTCCAGCTTTACGCACATGACATTCCGTATTGCCAGAACTAAAAATAGGGGACGGTGTTTACACGACGGGCTAGCGGGAGAACGGCTAGAGGACGTAGCGACAAAAATAACCGCTGGAAAAATCGGCGTTCTAGCTCATTTCACGTACGTGGCTGGCTGAAATACGAGACGTATTGCGGAACGTATTCAATGTGAATTTCCGGTTACAAACATCTCACATGACATGCATATCTCAAAACTTGCTAACAGTGCAGTTGTCCTTAAAAGCAACGGATTTCAGCCGCCGCGGTAGCTCAGTGGCTAATGCGCTGTGTTGTTGAGCCCAAGAATGTGGGTTTGATCCCGGCCGCGGAGGCTGTTCTTCTGGAGGAGGCGAAAAACGAAAACGCCCTTGCGTGTAGATTCTGGCTCAGCTTACATAGATCCCCAGGTGGTCAAAATTAATTCCTAGGTCTCCACTCCGGTGAAGCTCATAACTTAGGTGGATAGCTTGGGCTCGTAAAAATGAAAAAAAAAAAAAAAAAGAATTCTGTAAAATATATTCCGAATTTCATACTTTGTACTCAAATTCGCGGTTAAAACCTCTGTCGGTAAATGCTCAGTCCTTACTTTCTATGTCACCCCGTCTCGCCTGCTTTCTGGTATCCGCCGCTGCTGATATGTATACGTTAGGTTTAGAGAAACTGCGGATCCAAACCCTCCATTGCGCTGCTTAGCCCAAATACGCGGGTTCGATTCCCGGCCGCGGCGGCCGCTTTTCTGATGGAGGCGAAAAGCAAGAATGCCCGTGTGTTCGAGATTCCGACACACGTTACAGATCCTCAGGGGGTCAAAATTAACCCGGAGACCTCCACTACAGCGCACCTAATAACCTGTGTAGTTTCGGCGTGTTAAACACCACAATCAATCAATCAATCAATCAATCAATCAATCAATCAATCAATCAATCAATCAATCAATCAATCAATCAATCAATCAATCATCCGAGCCCCTATCCTAGCTGTCAGAAATACCTGTGATTCCGTTGAATTATTAGGGCCAAAGCCCCTTAGGGGCTGGGGCTGTTAGCGTCTCCTGTCGTCGTCGTAATAGTCGTCTCATGTAGTCATGGTACTAAAACATCGGCAAACTCGTTTACGCCTCGCGCTATAACGTAACGCGTACTAAAAAAAAAAAACACCGGGACTTTCGTTTACGCCTCGCGCTAGAGAGCTTCGTGCTTCAAAGACAAGAAACTTTTACAGCAAAACTGTGGTCCTGTACCCCCATCCCCCCTCCCCTCCGCCAACGGTTTCATCTCTGTTGGCAAAAAAGCCAAGGCGCCAAGAATACACTTATACTCTGCATGCTGCGCCCCTCACTAATGTTCCCGTTAGTGGAGATGGCCCGAGATTTTTTATACACTTCGGGACTTAACCGGGCGTATAACACGTCGGATGACTTTAGTGCTAACGCGCAGTGGACAGCGCGCATTAATGTATGTCGTTCAAGGCCGCGCAGCAAGGCGCTGGACATTGAAGCGCGGCGGGTGCGCTAACTGCGCGCACAGCAACAGTGCGAGCTGACTGCACTGCGGGAGAATCTGGGAGGAAGCGATGCGCCTCACGTCTCATGCGAGCCGCCCGCTCTTGGCTTGCAAGGTGTTTCTCGCTCAGCGCGCGGACAAGGGATTTTCCCGAGGAAGAGCGTTTAATGGATACTACTCTCGCCCTGTTGTCGTTTCGTTTGCGCGCTTCTCGGTAAAAATGAAAGCCGGAAAATACCCGGGAATCGGTACCTCGTGGCTTGATGAATCTGCTCGTTCTGGTATCCGAAATTTCGTACCGCCGATTTTCTGTTCAGAGCGAATGCTCTTTATCAAATTGTAATTTTTAGGTCACGCCTCCCTCCCCGGGTACGAAGCAGCCTACGACGAAGCCGGGCCACTTGGACACCATGACAAACAGGCTACACACACTACCAGCCACCTACTACGATATCTTAACGCACTATCGCCACACCCGCCGAGAATACCCTCCTCCACACCCTGCACTCACCACCGAATAATCCCGCGTTCGGCGACGTCCCCAAACAAATACATTCTACAACGGCACCATCATGTCTCGTATATCCCCCAGCTGTTTCACCTACAACTGCCCTGACTGCCACACCCCAGGCACAACCCCCACCTCGTATTCTTCTGCCCACACTACCCCTCCTCACCCCGCTCGCCTGCTCATGAGCAGTGTCAATGCGCGTTGACCAGCTGAGACCTGCGGGACCAGCAAAACCTGATCCAGCGGGCCACTCGAGCAGCGGCAGCAGACGGCTACCTGGACAAAGGCGGCCTCCCATCTGCTCTAAATATGTAAAATAAACGTTTGTTCCTCCTCCTCCCTCCTCATGTCCGCAGTTAAAAATACCCAGAAATTGCCGAGCGCGCGCACAGGAGCGCGGGCCTTGCGGCGACCGCCTGGCAGTTAACAAAACCAAGAAAATGCCTAGCGCTCGTGCGTGCGTGCGCCTCGCGACGACTGCCCAGTGTCTCCTGCGCACATTTGTCAAGCTAAACGTACAAACTATGGGCCAATGGCCAAGATTGGCCAAAACAACTCCAGCGTTCGCAGTAATCGTGGCAAAACTTGCTCGGAACGAGAGACTCGTCATAGTGTACGCCCATACAACGGGGTGTCCAAATAATTATCACTCCCATAAAATGAAAGAAGCTCCCACTTATAGCAACAATAATGAAGTAAAGGCCGTTACGGCAGCTAAGAAGCAAATTTGCTGCAATCGCGGAATGAAACCGTTGGGATGCTCGTGAAGGTTGCGTACGTACAGCTTCGCTACCTTCAAGTCTTACGCGTTAGTGTGATCTTCATTCATTTTTATTTTTTTTAATATTTGGCAAGATAATCTAACGGCGCTGCACAGCGAAGTCCGGAACATGCTGATACGTTATATATGCTTGATTAATAAAGTGTCTGTACGGTAAAGAAACGCGTTGTTAACCAACGCGCATGCTTGATTTTGGCGGTATGGTTACGCTGTCCACTTTGTGGTAACATATGGTTCACATGTTCAGCTCAATCGCGGAGGAATCGATACAACTTTGTGTTCGTAAGGGGCTGAGTGCGGGAGGGAGTTTTAGATAATCGGTCGTAATTAGGGTGTCTGTGAGTTTATTAATATGACATACACGGTGGATTTATTCCAACCGACCACTGAGTCTCAAAGGAAAGGTACGCAGTAACAGAAATGCCGTTGTTGCAGGTAGGAATTTCTCTAACATTCTCATTGGCATCGTAACACATACCCGATTCTAGGGCAGTGCACGGAGGATGGTGGCTGTGTAGTCTTATCGCGACTGGTTTATATGCTTATGTTTTTTTTTTATATTAACAATATGTTCATAATAGAAACAAGGTAAATAGTAAATGAAATAATTCCATTAAAGAAACTCGGAGTGTGCCTTCTGATTACAGATATTAGACTACAAATTATGCCCTCAAATACGGTGACGTTCTAGCTCAAATTAAGCACTTGACCACATATACGTAATATTATTCTGGACACCGGCTTACGGCAGTGCGAACTTTGGAGACTGATAGCCGTAGTAGCCAGCCAGTTTATTTATCTTTTTTTTTTTGTTTTAATTAGCTAGCTTCATAGGCTTCTTCATCTGCACCACACGCAGGTAGACGCTTACAAGGCCAGCAATGCCCAGGCGTGTTTTTACCATCGGCGAGGAGCCCTCTCGCATGCGATAGCAAAGCGACGCGGAACTGTTTCTGGCGCGCTTGCCGGACGACGGCTGCTGCGGCAGAAAGCTGAGATCGGAACCGCTGGCGAGCTCAGCTTTCAGCGGGCACCGCCTTTCAAATCACAATTAACGTAATTATCAAGGGCGCTGTGCAAAAATCCCGGGCCATCTCCACTAACGTGAAACCTGCGGAGGGGCGAAGCATGCATTGTATAAGTGTATTCTTGGCGCCTTGGCGTTTTTGTTAACGGAGATGAAACCGTTGGGAGGTATAGGTATACAGGTTTGCTGCAAAAGTCTCTTGTCTTTGAAGCACGAAGCTCTCTAGCGCGAGGCGTAAACGAGTGTCCCACTGTTTTTTTTAGTACGCGTTACGAAGCGCTCAAGCGCGAGGCGTCAACGTAAGCGTCCAGTGTTTTTTTTAGTACGCGTTACGTTCTAGCGCGAGGCGTAAACGAGTTTCCAGGTGTTTTAGTACGGTGACTACATGAGACGAGGTTTACAACGACGACTGGAGACGCCAACATTCCCAGCCCCTAAGGGGCTTCGCTGAGTTGTGACTGAGTTTTCTGTTTTAGGGACTTCGCCGTTAAACAGAAAACTAGTCACATAAGTCCTCGGTATGCCACCAAACCTGCTGTCACGCGAACTATTTTATGAGAACACGCGAAGTCTGATTTCCAAACCTCGTTTAACCAACGCTCAAAAATCAACACTGTAGCAAAGCGTCATCCACACAACAAAATGTCAGATAATTAATCACACCGGTCAACATCCTGCGCACCCGTCCAACGGGGTGGGTGGCCTGGGAGATTTCTTTACCTGTTTTTAACCCTGGTGAAATCTGGAGCGTTACTGAAATATTGAGGGAGGGAAATGCGATGGTTTTGTAGTTGTGTCCATATTTAAAAAGCAATCATATTTCTAGTCTGATTGTTCAGTTGTATTTTATTTTACTTTACTCTTACGTGCTCTAATGCTCTTTATTGTACCTTTCCCTTGTTGTTCTTTATTGTCTGGTGCTCTCATGTTGCTTGTATTTTTTGTTACTCAAACATTTGATTTTCCAGCTTGTGGATTTTGCTTATTCATTGAACCGTACCAAACGTGGCACGAGCCTCTGTCAGGCTTTTGTAGCCTTTATTCCCGGCCTGTCTCCTCGTACTTCTGAGGAAACAGAATATTTGAAATCCTTAAAATACCGTCACTGTTTTGAACTAATCAGCCCGGTCAGTTTGGTGTGCGAGCTGCGCAACAATGTTGCCCGCCATGCCAGTGAAAATGGTGTGATGCAGATGCACAAACACGCCCTCTCTGGAGCCCCACACAAATTAATAATGCGCGTCTATATAGGCCGTTACTCAGAAGTAGATCACACGTTTCGCATGACAAATACAGAACAGGAGGGCACAAATATGTGGGAAATGTCGGCATCGTCTGTACATTTCGACACTCTGAGAGGAAAGTGCAGCAAACATGTATACATGTCTGGCTCACTACTACGTATATTTGTGCACCGCTCCATGCGGACGTTCTTGTTCCGTGCACCCGGCGTAACGCGCTATTAATGCGATACGGATTGCATGCTACCACGTGATTGCTGCTGCAGGATTCTGGTGACCTGCTGTAAGGCGTGTCGAATCACTAGATTTTTCAAGTACATCCCAGGTGCAACAGCACGCAGTACAAATCCGCTGAAACCAAATACAAATGAACGTTTCTTCGACACTTGGGGTTTTTAATGTATATAACACGGACACAGTGTGGGGTATCGGGCCCCTTGAAGAAGCGGCCACCACCCACACTCACTAAAAGGCGTAAAAAACAAGAAATTGTTTTGAAAACTTTTAGCACTCCGGTGACTTGCTAGCTTTTAACTCACACCCAAGTTTTCAAAGACAATAGTCGTTCTTGGGCTACCTAATAGCAAGAATTTCGTCTGTATGCTTGTCTGTCCGTAACTCGATTCAACCGCCCGACAAAGAAACAGCTAAAAGAATGACTAAACATGAATATATATAGGCAAAGCCATCCCAAGCTACTAATCTGCTGCCATGACTCATACATGCCCACATTATTCAGCGCAAGAAAAAAGAACGAACCTGCAGTCATGTTTGATGCAAAATGTAAGATATAAGTACACAAGCAAACAGTACCAGCGTTATTCTTACACCCAGCTTTAGGGTGGCATGGCCTTCCGTATATAAATAAAAATTACGACAGCAGCGATTCAAAATGCACATTGTATTGGTATTTACGATAGCAAGTGAAAAATAAAACAACGCGTTAAACACGATGTGGAAGAGAGGAAGAGAGAGAAGAAGAACTGAGCTAAGCCACTGCTATTTTTTTCTTCTAAAGTTCGCTACAGGATGAAACTCTTCGCGTGTAGCTCTGTGAAAGCTCGTGCTAAATTTCGAAATAGGCTGGATTTAAATTTTTTCTTGACGATTTTAAGGCGAGTTGTTTGCATTTGTCGAAGCTTCATTTTGGCAACATTGGCCAGCTATGATCGCCAGCTATGATTAGACGCGTTCTCCGAGCTCTCGGGCCTTGTAGCCTTCATGTAGCCTACAGGCGTTACAAACTTTTCTGCACGCGCTAGACTATTCCGTAACAAGCCGGCGCCGCCGGATAAAAAAAAAGGAGGCTATTTCCGGGATTGAAGGCTTACCCCGTCGCCTCCTCTCGAACAACGCGTCAAAAGCGACCTCGTGATTCATGCTGGCTAGTTGGAGATTCGTGCCGCGGCCTGCAATTAACCACTGAAAGAAAGAAGACGATGCACATTACGCGAGAGAGGGGGAACCAGACTCGTACGTGCAGGAGCACGTTATTCGGATCGCTTACGCCACCGCCGGCAACCGAAGGCAAAGTCGCGTGGGGTCAATAAATGGGTAAACACGCAGAGTGCACGCACGCAGGCCTTTCTTTTGTTTCTATTTTTACCCTCAGCACCCTCCCACCGATATCTCCAAAACGATCCTTGTTTATTTATAATGAACAAAAATTCAAACAACACGAGGCGGTCTCTTTGGGCAGCACTAAATTTATTGAATCGTGAATGTCTTTCCACGCTGTATTCTTATTGTACATGCAGAAGAGATACGTGTTCTAGACCTGCAGAAGATACGAACATCTGTTCGCCCTCTCAAGGATTTCCGCTTGGTATATCCGACGACTCGCGCTGTACGCGTCTGCTCTCTGTCAGAACACACGGGCACATGACTGAAATAAATTGTCGCATTCAGTCTATGACGTCAACGCCTGGGGGCTGAATACAAAAAGGATCTGCTGTAGCTTCTTATTCACTACTGCTTTTCTCTTTTCTTCCCTGCTTGTGTCTGTGTGAGATTGAACTGCATTAGGGTACCTTACCTTTTATCGGCCACATATGGTGTCTGCAACTCATACAACGTTCCGATGCTCCTTTTTTTTACGATGGCCCATTGCAGAGGCCTTTTATGTGAGGGTGCCGTGAAATGTCTCTAGCTACGTGACCGGAGTCTAGCGCAAACAGTCAACAAATGCATATCGTGGTGCACACTCGTACAAACAAAGTTCATTCCGGATCTTATTTTATTTCGGGCGGCAGTATTTACGTCAATGTTTACTTGCACTCTGAGTACGAAAACAAACGATAAATTAAACACAAGCAAGTAGAAATACTCCGAGGACACCTAAGCACTTATGAATGCGAAAGCTATAATGGTTAATAGAACGCCGCATGCTGCTCTTTCGAGCAGATAAGTTGACGCCGCTGTCAAATGCGAATTGGAGAATCGGCCGGGGGCTTCTGACGGAAAACGGGGGAGCGGGGGGGGGGGGGGGGGCTATGAGAGAATTGTGGGCGTAGTTTGTTCCCGTCGCAGCCAAGTGTCAGCTCCCTTTCCGCCTTGTTTTTCCAGATCATCGACGTTGTGTAGTCCTTTCCTTCCCTGCAGCGTCCCTCGATCTAATCCTCTCCATCAACGGGATCTCCATGTGTTAACCTCTATACTCACCTCCTCCTCCCTTAAGCTTCACATTTTTGGGCCTCAGATTCCGTGATCACGAAGTTAGGAAGACAGACCAGGAACACCTCACGTTGAAATGAGTATTAAACATCGCATTTCGAATTCTAATTTTAACGGCGAAGCTGTTTAGCAAATCGTAATTTTTCGTGACCGCAGTTAAAAATGCCAAGAAATTTCCGAGCGCGTGCACGTGAGCGCGTGCCTCGCGGTGACCGCCCAGCGTCCCCTGCGCGTGTTCGTCAAACCAAGCACGCACACTTCGGGAGATTGGCCAAGATTGCGTCAACCACCCAGCAGTTTAAAAAACCACGAAAATGCCGAGCGCTATTGTGGGCGCGCCTCGCGGCGACCGCCCGGCGTCTCCGGCGCACGTTCGTCAAACCAAGCACGCCCACTTAGGGAGATTGGCGAAGATTGCGGCAACCACCCAGCAGTTTAAAAAACCACGAAAATGCCGAACGCTATTGTGGGCGCGCCTCGCGGCGACCGCCCGGCGTCCCCGGCGCACGTTCGTCAAACCAAGCACGCCCATTAGGGAGATTGGCCAAGATTGCGGCAACCACCCAGCAGTTTAAAAAACCACGAAAATGCCGAGCGCTATTGTGGGCGCGCCTCGCGGCGACCGCCCGGCGTCCCCTGCGCAGGTTCATCAAACCAAACACGCCCACTTAAGGAGATTGGCCAAGATTGCGGCAACCACCCAGCAGTTTAAAAAACCACGAAAATGCCGAGCGCTATTGTGGGCGCGCCTCGCGGCGACCGCCCGGCGTCCCCTGCGCAGGTTCATCAAACCAAACACGCCCACTTAAGGAGATTGGCCAAGATTGCGTCAACCACCCAGCAGTTTAAAAAACCACGAAAATGCCGAGCGCTATTGTGGGCGCGCCTCGCGGCGACCGCCCGGCGTCTCCGGCGCACGTTCGTCAAACCAAGCACGCACACTTCGGGAGATTGGCCAAGATTGCGTCAACCACCCAGCAGTTTAAAAAACCACGAAAATGCCGAGCGCTATTGTGGGCGCGCCTCGCGGCGACCGCCCGGCGTCTCCGGCGCACGTTCGTCAAACCAAGCACGCCCACTTAGGGAGATTGGCGAAGATTGCGGCAACCACCCAGCAGTTTAAAAAACCACGAAAATGCCGAACGCTATTGTGGGCGCGCCTCGCGGCGACCGCCCGGCGTCCCCGGCGCACGTTCGTCAAACCAAGCACGCCCATTAGGGAGATTGGCCAAGATTGCGGCAACCACCCAGCAGTTTAAAAAACCACGAAAATGCCGAGCGCTATTGTGGGCGCGCCTCGCGGCGACCGCCCGGCGTCCCCTGCGCAGGTTCATCAAACCAAACACGCCCACTTAAGGAGATTGGCCAAGATTGCGGCAACCACCCAGCAGTTTAAAAAACCACGAAAATGCCGAGCGCTAATGTGGGCGCGCCTCGCGGCGACCGCCCGGCGTCCCCGGCGCACGTTCGTCAAACCAAGCACGCCCACTTAGGGAGATTGGCCAAGATTGCGGCAACCACCCAGCAGTTTAAAAAACCACGAAAATGCCGAGCGCTATTGTGGGCGCGCCTCGCGGCGGCCGCCCGGCGTCCCCGGCGCACGTTCATCAAACCAAGCACGCCCACTTAAAGGAGCCATGAAGAGAAAACAGAAGTTTGGTTCATTCGAAAGATTGCCTCGTTAGAACCATAACGACAACACTTATAACGCAAACTTCGCTCAAATAAGCTAGATAATTAGGAAAAAAGGAAATGACCATGCGACCCACCAGCTCATTTTCCGCAACAGAACCTATGATGTCACTCGAGAATGCTCTGCGATTGGCGGAGGCCGGCAAAAGCAAACGCATGTTAGGCAGGGCTTACAGTTTGCATAGCGAGCTAAATGCCCGTGAAACATACTGCACATTCTTTTTATGACAAAAAACGGTGGAGTAAACGGTTGAAGTTCCGAACGAACACGCAAGCGTGTATGCCAATGCGTACGAAACTACCGCCAGCCGAACTCGACATCTCGCCGTCGCCACCATCGCGCAGACGAATTTTCGGGTACAAGGCTCTTCGGGACCAACGAACCGTCCCAGTACGCACAGCCGCGACCTTGCTTGGTATCGTAATCTTTTCACAGGAGGTTGGCCGTCCTATCGCCAACCATCAAAGGTAAAAATAGAAACAAGGGGAGTAAGGAACACAGAGCAGCAACGAGATAGTGCCACTCGTCGCACAGGTTTCGGTATGGAGGTCGTGTTGGCTTGCTGCTGTCGTTACGAGCTCGTTTACAGTTTACAACCACTGAAAACTTCAGTTTGTTCGAGTACTTTACAATGAAATTTCGTTGCTGTGTTTTGAAATGCCCATGTAGTACGGGCAAATCGTCGAGGGAGTGCGACATCCCCGCCGGTGAGATCTCCTTTCATGTGCTGCCCAACGACGAACCTCGGCGAAGCACTCTGACCTTGGGGAAAAAAATTGCCGTACACACCGCGCATTGACGCTCGAATCTTTCTGGTCGGAGCAGAGAGCTCGAGCGAATGGCTTTCCATACACGACACCGGCCAACTGGCATAAGCGATACTGCTACTGAAATTGAAAATGCGGCACATACGTACCAGTCTGTATTCGTCCGTCGCGACGGGGCTGACGAGGCAGCGGTGCCGACGGCTGGCCGTTCGTCTGTTGTGGCTATCGCGGAATGGTCGCTTTCCCGTCCACCGCGTATCCCACAACTCTTGCCGCTCGTGCACTTAGAAGCATTGAGCGTTCAAGTGGTGTGCGGTTGTTAAATGCAAGCCCGAGTTCCTCGGCGAGAGTTTTGTTCTCCGGATCAGGCGATTCCATGACTAGGGCTGCGGATGCACTAGGTTTTACAAGTATTTTTAAAATGGCCGCCGTCTCGGTCGACTCCCGCGTGTGGGTGCTATATGGAGTCGACATACTAAGTATCTGTTTCATGGACCGGCTCGTATGACACCATTGTTCACGTGACGAAATGTGCAATTTTAGCGGGAGATTTAAAATTTTGGCTTAAATTGCCTTATTTCTCAGTGAATAAAGCATCATTTGCTTCCGGGAAAGCGCTTGGGGTACTATGAAACACCTAATCTTTCGAATAAAACGAACTTTTGTTTTCTCTTCTTGGCTCCTTTAAGGAGATTGGCCAAGATTGCGGCAACCACCTAGCAGTTTAAAAAACCACGAAAATGCCGAGCGCTATTGTGGGTGCGCCTCGCGGCGACCGCCCGGCGTCCCCTGCGCACGTTCTTCAAACCAAGCACGCCCACTTAAGGAGATTGGCCAAGATTGCGGCAACCACCCAGCAGTTTAAAAAACCACGAAAATGCCGAGCGCTATTGTGTGGGCGCGCCTCGCGGCGACCGCCCAGCGTCCCCTGCGCATGTTCATCAAACCAAGCACGCCCACTTAAGGAGATTGGCCAAGATTGCGGCAACCACCCAGCAGTTTAAAAAACCACGAAAATGCCGAGCGCTATTGTGGGCGCGCCTCGCGGCGTCCCCGGCGCATGTTCATCAAACCAAGCACGCCCACTTAAGGAGATTGGCCAAGATTGCGGCAACCACCCAGCAGTTTAAAAAACCACGAAAATGCCGAGCGCTATTGTGGGCGCGCCTCGCGGCGTCCCCGGCGCATGTTCATCAAACCAAGCACGCCCACTTAAGGAGATTGGCCAAGATTGCGGCCACCACCCAGCAGTTTAAAAAACCACGAAAATACCGAGCGCTATTGTGGGCGCGCCTCGCGGCGACCGCCCAGCGTCCCCTGCGCATGTTCATCAAACCAAGCACGCCCACTTAAGGTGATTGGCCAAGATTGCAGCAACCACCCAGCAGTTTAAAAAACCACGAAAATGCCGAGCGCTATTGTGGGCGCGCCTCGCGGCCACCGCCCGGCGTCCCCGGCGCACGTTCGTCAAACCAAGCACGCCCATTTTGTTTGGGAGATTGCCCAAGATTGCGGCAACCACTCAGCAGTTTAAAAACCACGAAAGTGCCGAGCGCTATTATGGGCGCGCCTCGCGGCGACCGTCCGGCGTCCCCTGCGCACGTTCGTCAAACCAAGCACGCCCACTTTGGGAGATTGCCCAAGATTGCGGCAACCACTCAGCAGTTTAAAAACCACGAAAGTGCCGAGCGCTATTATGGGCGCGCCTCGCGGCGACCGTCCGGCGTCCCCTGCGCACGTTCGTCAAACCAAGCACGCCCACTTAGGGAGATTGGCCAAGATTGCGGCAACCACCCAGCAGTTTAAAAAACCACGAAAATGCCGAGCGCTATTGTGTGGGCGCGCCTCGCGGCGACCGCCCAGCGTCCCCTGCGCATGTTCATCAAACCAAGCACGCCCACTTAAGGTGATTGGCCAAGATTGCAGCAACCACCCAGCAGTTTAAAAAACCACGAAAATGCCGAGCGCTATTGTGGGCGCGCCTCGCGGCGTCCCCGGCGCATGTTCATCAAACCAAGCACGCCCACTTAAGGAGATTGGCCAAGATTGCGGCAACCACCCAGCAGTTTAAAAAACCACGAAAATGCCGAGCGCTATTGTGGGCGCGCCTCGCGGCGTCCCCGGCGCATGTTCATCAAACCAAGCACGCCCACTTAAGGAGATTGGCCAAGATTGCGGCAACCACCCAGCAGTTTAAAAAACCACGAAAATACCGAGCGCTATTGTGGGCGCGCCTCGCGGCGACCGCCCAGCGTCCCCTGCGCATGTTCATCAAACCAAGCACGCCCACTTCGGGAGATTGCCCAAGATTGCGGCAACCACTCAGCAGTTTAAAAACCACGAAAGTGCCGAGCGCTATTATGGGCGCGCCTCGCGGCGACCGTCCGGCGTCCCCTGCGCACGTTCGTCAAACCAAGCACGCCCACTTAGGGAGATTGGCCAAGATTGCGGCAACCACCCAGCAGTTTAAAAAACCACGAAAATGCCGAGCGCTATTGTGTGGGCGCGCCTCGCGGCGACCGCCCAGCGTCCCCTGCGCATGTTCATCAAACCAAGCACGCCCACTTAAGGTGATTGGCCAAGATTGCAGCAACCACCCAGCAGTTTAAAAAACCACGAAAATGCCGAGCGCTATTGTGGGCGCGCCTCGCGGCGTCCCCGGCGCATGTTCATCAAACCAAGCACGCCCACTTAAGGAGATTGGCCAAGATTGCGGCAACCACCCAGCAGTTTAAAAAACCACGAAAATGCCGAGCGCTATTGTGGGCGCGCCTCGCGGCGACCGCCCAGCGTCCCCTGCGCATGTTCATCAAACCAAGCACGCCCACTTAAGGTGATTGGCCAAGATTGCAGCAACCACCCAGCAGTTTAAAAAACCACGAAAATGCCGAGCGCTATTGTGGGCGCGCCTCGCGGCGTCCCCGGCGCATGTTCATCAAACCAAGCACGCCCACTTAGGGAGATTGGCCAAGATTGCGGCAACCACCCAGCAGTTTAAAAAACCACGAAAATGCCGAGCGCTATTGTGTGGGCGCGCCTCGCGGCGTCCCCGGCGCATGTTCATCAAACCAAGCACGCCCACTTAAGGTGATTGGCCAAGATTGCAGCAACCACCCAGCAGTTTAAAAAACCACGAAAATGCCGAGCGCTATTGTGGGCGCGCCTCGCGGCGTCCCCGGCGCATGTTCATCAAACCAAGCACGCCCACTTAGGGAGATTGGCCAAGATTGCGGCAACCACCCAGCAGTTTAAAAAACCACGAAAATGCCGAGCGCTATTGTGGGCGCGCCTCGCGGCGACCGCCCAGCGTCCCCTGCGCATGTTCATCAAACCAAGCACGCCCACTTAAGGTGATTGGCCAAGATTGCAGCAACCACCCAGCAGTTTAAAAAACCACGAAAATGCCGAGCGCTATTGTGGGCGCGCCTCGCGGCGTCCCCGGCGCATGTTCATCAAACCAAGCACGCCCACTTAGGGAGATTGGCCAAGATTGCAGCAACCACCCAGCAGTTTAAAAAACCACGAAAATGCCGAGCGCTATTGTGTGGGCGCGCCTCGCGGCGTCCCCGGCGCATGTTCATCAAACCAAGCACGCCCACTTAAGGTGATTGGCCAAGATTGCAGCAACCACCCAGCAGTTTAAAAAACCACGAAAATGCCGAGCGCTATTGTGGGCGCGCCTCGCGGCGTCCCCGGCGCATGTTCATCAAACCAAGCACGCCCACTTAGGGAGATTGGCCAAGATTGCGGCAACCACCCAGCAGTTTAAAAAACCACGAAAATGCCGAGCGCTATTGTGGGCGCGCCTCGCGGCGACCGCCCAGCGTCCCCTGCGCATGTTCATCAAACCAAGCACGCCCACTTAAGGTGATTGGCCAAGATTGCAGCAACCACCCAGCAGTTTAAAAAACCACGAAAATGCCGAGCGCTATTGTGGGCGCGCCTCGCGGCGTCCCCGGCGCATGTTCATCAAACCAAGCACGCCCACTTAGGGAGATTGGCCAAGATTGCGGCAACCACCCAGCAGTTTAAAAAACCACGAAAATGCCGAGCGCTATTGTGGGCGCGCCTCGCGGCGACCGCCCAGCGTCCCCTGCGCATGTTCATCAAACCAAGCACGCCCACTTAAGGTGATTGGCCAAGATTGCAGCAACCACCCAGCAGTTTAAAAAACCACGAAAATGCCGAGCGCTATTGTGGGCGCGCCTCGCGGCGTCCCCGGCGCATGTTCATCAAACCAAGCACGCCCACTTAAGGAGATTGGCCAAGATTGCGGCAACCACCCAGCAGTTTAAAAAACCACGAAAATGCCGAGCGCTATTGTGGGCGCGCCTCGCGGCGACCGCCCAGCGTCCCCTGCGCATGTTCATCAAACCAAGCACGCCCACTTAAGGTGATTGGCCAAGATTGCAGCAACCACCCAGCAGTTTAAAAAACCACGAAAATGCCGAGCGCTATTGTGGGCGCGCCTCGCGGCGTCCCCGGCGCATGTTCATCAAACCAAGCACGCCCACTTAGGGAGATTGGCCAAGATTGCGGCAACCACCCAGCAGTTTAAAAAACCACGAAAATGCCGAGCGCTATTGTGTGGGCGCGCCTCGCGGCGTCCCCGGCGCATGTTCATCAAACCAAGCACGCCCACTTAAGGTGATTGGCCAAGATTGCAGCAACCACCCAGCAGTTTAAAAAACCACGAAAATGCCGAGCGCTATTGTGGGCGCGCCTCGCGGCGTCCCCGGCGCATGTTCATCAAACCAAGCACGCCCACTTAGGGAGATTGGCCAAGATTGCGGCAACCACCCAGCAGTTTAAAAAACCACGAAAATGCCGAGCGCTATTGTGGGCGCGCCTCGCGGCGACCGCCCAGCGTCCCCTGCGCATGTTCATCAAACCAAGCACGCCCACTTAAGGTGATTGGCCAAGATTGCAGCAACCACCCAGCAGTTTAAAAAACCACGAAAATGCCGAGCGCTATTGTGGGCGCGCCTCGCGGCGTCCCCGGCGCATGTTCATCAAACCAAGCACGCCCACTTAGGGAGATTGGCCAAGATTGCGGCAACCACCCAGCAGTTTAAAAAACCACGAAAATGCCGAGCGCTATTGTGTGGGCGCGCCTCGCGGCGTCCCCGGCGCATGTTCATCAAACCAAGCACGCCCACTTAAGGTGATTGGCCAAGATTGCAGCAACCACCCAGCAGTTTAAAAAACCACGAAAATGCCGAGCGCTATTGTGGGCGCGCCTCGCGGCGTCCCCGGCGCATGTTCATCAAACCAAGCACGCCCACTTAGGGAGATTGGCCAAGATTGCGGCAACCACCCAGCAGTTTAAAAAACCACGAAAATGCCGAGCGCTATTGTGGGCGCGCCTCGCGGCGACCGCCCAGCGTCCCCTGCGCATGTTCATCAAACCAAGCACGCCCACTTAAGGTGATTGGCCAAGATTGCAGCAACCACCCAGCAGTTTAAAAAACCACGAAAATGCCGAGCGCTATTGTGGGCGCGCCTCGCGGCGTCCCCGGCGCATGTTCATCAAACCAAGCACGCCCACTTAGGGAGATTGGCCAAGATTGCGGCAACCACCCAGCAGTTTAAAAAACCACGAAAATGCCGAGCGCTATTGTGGGCGCGCCTCGCGGCGTCCCCGGCGCATGTTCATCAAACCAAGCACGCCCACTTAAGGTGATTGGCCAAGATTGCAGCAACCACCCAGCAGTTTAAAAAACCACGAAAATGCCGAGCGCTATTGTGGGCGCGCCTCGCGGCGTCCCCTGCGCACGTTCGTCAAACCAAGCACGCCCACTTAGGGAGATTGGCCAAGATTGCGGCAACCACCCAGCAGTTTAAAAAACCACGAAAATGCCGAGCGCTATTGTGTGGGCGCGCCTCGCGGCGACCGCCCAGCGTCCCCTGCGCATGTTCATCAAACCAAGCACGCCCACTTAAGGTGATTGGCCAAGATTGCAGCAACCACCCAGCAGTTTAAAAAACCACGAAAATGCCGAGCGCTATTGTGGGCGCGCCTCGCGGCGTCCCCGGCGCATGTTCATCAAACCAAGCACGCCCACTTAAGGAGATTGGCCAAGATTGCGGCAACCACCCAGCAGTTTAAAAAACCACGAAAATGCCGAGCGCTATTGTGGGCGCGCCTCGCGGCGTCCCCGGCGCATGTTCATCAAACCAAGCACGCCCACTTAAGGAGATTGGCCAAGATTGCGGCCACCACCCAGCAGTTTAAAAAACCACGAAAATACCGAGCGCTATTGTGGGCGCGCCTCGCGGCGACCGCCCAGCGTCCCCTGCGCATGTTCATCAAACCAAGCACGCCCACTTAAGGTGATTGGCCAAGATTGCAGCAACCACCCAGCAGTTTAAAAAACCACGAAAATGCCGAGCGCTATTGTGGGCGCGCCTCGCGGCCACCGCCCGGCGTCCCCGGCGCACGTTCGTCAAACCAAGCACGCCCACTTTGGGAGATTGCCCAAGATTGCGGCAACCACTCAGCAGTTTAAAAACCACGAAAGTGCCGAGCGCTATTATGGGCGCGCCTCGCGGCGACCGTCCGGCGTCCCCTGCGCACGTTCGTCAAACCAAGCACGCCCACTTTGGGAGATTGCCCAAGATTGCGGCAACCACTCAGCAGTTTAAAAACCACGAAAGTGCCGAGCGCTATTATGGGCGCGCCTCGCGGCGACCGTCCGGCGTCCCCTGCGCACGTTCGTCAAACCAAGCACGCCCACTTAGGGAGATTGGCCAAGATTGCGGCAACCACCCAGCAGTTTAAAAAACCACGAAAATGCCGAGCGCTATTGTGGTCGTGCCTCGCGGCGACCGCCCGGCATCCCCGGCGCACGTTCGTCAAACCAAGCACGCCCACTTAGGGAGATTGGCCAAGATTGGCCAATCTCCCTTGTTTTTGCCACTCTGAAGATTGGCAAAAAAAAATTGGCCGCGTATCTGCTTCTTTCGTTGCAAATGTCGTCAAAAGACGATAGTCTTTATTGACTTGCCAAGTAAATGCCTCCCTTCGCTTTCCCGCTCACCTCTAATGTTGTTCCTCTTTCATTGCTCTGTCCCAAGGTAAAGACGCCAAAGGTTTGCTTATATCATTTTAAATTTCCCGCGTTCCACTGCTCCAAACCGGGTGTCTCGAGGCCAACGCTGCCGTACGGCGAAGACGCGCGTGAATAGCGGCGCCATACTTCAACGTTTATAGAACCGCGTTTCCCTACCCCACGTGCGTTGCAAGCAGAACGTGGAACTTATCTAGTGGAACCTTTCGTAACTGTTGCCGGTTGATTCCTTAAAATGCCGCAAGAAGCTATAGTGGCGCGGGCGACAGCAGGTGACGCCAAAGTGAATTTTTTTCTGGAGTTGGTGAAGTATTTAATTTCGCCAAAATCAAGCATGTATGAGTTTTTTATAATGGAACACTGCAAACATCACTTCTGTATTAATTTGTTGTCTTATATTTGCGTAATGTCTTGTTCTTCTTCAACAATGTTGACAGGTATGAACATTATACCGGACTTAGATGGGTAGATTTAGCTGTGACTATATAAGACTATTGCGGCGGCATTGTTTTAGTTTGGCCGGATGGCTGAATCGAGTCACAGACAGACAGACGGACAGACATACAGACAGACCAAAATTTCTGAGTTTAAGTAGCCCAGGAAAGACTATCGTCTTTAAAAACCTCCAGCGTTATCCGTAATCGTGGCAACATTTGTTCGGAACGAGGGAGGGAGGAGAAACGTTTATTTATATTTTTTAGTGGTTGGGCGGCACTACACCGAGGGCTCGTGCCACGTGCGACAGTTCCCAACGGGGTCAGAAGGGGTGGTACCCTTGGTCCAGGGCTCTGACGGCCTCTGCTGCTTTGCGTGCCCGCTGAATCAGACCGATGTGCTGGCCAGCAGTGCCTCCCATTGCTCCGCATTAGGGTTTCTGATTTTGGGGACAGCTGTTGTGCTTTGGCATTCTCATGTGGTGTGGTAGAGGGTGGGTTTTTCTTTATGGCACAATGGCATTCGTCTGCATATCGAGTTGGATAAATTTTGGATAAAAGTGCCTGTCTGCAGCTGTCTCCAGTCGGTGGCTTCTGCCCTGGTCAGGGATTCGAGTGGCGGAGGGTACCTTTTCCTGATACCCCTGCACTATGCCAATGTGGCCAAGTATTTCGAGAGGACTGGCGTGGGTTCTTCGAGGTCGGAATCATCGCCTGCTCGGTTGGTAGTATAGCCTCGAGCTACCCTGTCCGCCTCTGTATTTCCCTCTATTCCCGAGCGCGCCGGGGCCCACATGATCCTGGTTGAATCTTAGGTGGATGCTTAGGGTGTTGGGTTACGCCTTCTTGAGCCTGGAGGAGTACACGAAGTGCGCAGTGGCTTATTCGTCTTTTCAAAGAGTGCCGACAGGCCTCTTGCGAGTCGGAAATTGTTGTAAATGACCGAGAAAGACGCGTCATAGCGTACGCCCCCTCCAAGGTGGTGTCCAATGATTATCACTTCAAGAAAAGAAAAAGACAGAAAAGCTCACACACATAGCAACAATGATGGAGTAAAGGTCGTTGCGGCAGTGAAAAAGCAAATCGGCTGGAATCGTGGACTTCGGAATGGCCGTGAAGGTTGCGTACAGCTTCGCTACCTTCAAGTTTTACGCGTTAGTGTGAGCTTCCTTCATTTTTTTTTTTTGCTCTGTAACGTAACTACCATTGTGATGCGCTTCCACTAAGATCCCAACCGACAAAGCGACGCATTATCTGCCTATAAACAACACACCGAAAAATCACTGACGATCGCTGTAATACCTAATGCGAAATTTGCCGCATATCTGCGGCGTCTCAGGAAGGGGTGGCGTGATCAACGAACGCACGGTGGCGCGCGCTCCTTTGCCGTTATCTCGAAGCGCGTCGACGTCACCGAGCATGCTGTTGCAAATCATGTTTGAACCTACCGCGCAAGTGTCACGTGATTCGGGTGAGCGCCGAACGGAGCAGCGTCTGGGGGAAGTGCGAGAAGGTGGGCGCTCCTCAGCGGCGACTCATGGCTTAAGTGTGAGGGGAAGGCAGTGAGAGAGATGAAGCCATCACCGCGCGTGCCGCCCAACCGCCACACTTCTGCCAGGCGCTACTCTCCGTTTCTTTCTGCCTCGCTGCCTCGTTCGCTCACTCGGTTACGCGTACGCGACGGACGCCACCACCGCTCTCCCCGCCGCTTAACCCCGGTACCGGGCGCCAAAGGGCTGCTCCCTAAAAGATTAGCGGCGCCTAACGTATCAAGAATGTAATGATTAGAGACATTTAAATATATCGGTATCAAATTGTGGCCGCCAATAACTCCAACGGCATTTCGCACCCACACTAGCATTAACTACGGTCTGAAGGCCGCCTAAATGTTGGTCTGAAGAAAAGCCGAACACTCATTCTGGAAAATATGAATTATCATTCTGTTGAGACGGAGTTTGCCGATGACAAAATTAAAATTCTAATTTTAATAGTTTATTACGCCGTAGTAAGCCCACCCGCTATTTTAGTGCTTACAACTTTAGCAGACAACTTTAGCAAATAACAAATAACACAGCCCACAAATACCTTCAGAGTCAAGACACATTTCATCTAGTTTCAGTTGAGTTTTTTGGTCTTGTCTGCGCGCTTTTATGTCAGTGCAGTCGAGCGAAAAAGTTAACGGACCACTGGAGCGGCCATTTCGGGAAAATTATCTTTCGTGTGGCGGCCAGTCGTCTATTGCGGAGGCACTTAGGGTAATTTAGAAATTGGTCAACCACTCCCACGAAAAGGAAAATTCCGTGAAATCGGTTATCCCGCGGCCCGTAAGCTTTTAGCGCAACCGTACATCATGAAGTGTTTCACTTGCATTTGTATCGCTTTTTGAAAAAAAAAATTATCTAGCTCTATTTTTACTGAGGTAACCCACGCTTCATTACATTGGAGAAATACACAATGGAGGGTCTTCCTGGGTAAGTTTTTGTCTATGTTATTTCATTCAGTCTGGTTATCCAAGGTTGTGGTTTTCATTTGGCTCCTTCAAAACTGCTATACCTATACTGAATCACTGAAAGCACGTGTCTAGGGCGTTAAAGCGTCATTCAGCCGCGTAGTGCCGTCATTGCACTTGGCTGGGCTGCACACTTTTTATAGCGCCCCTTCTGCGGCTCCGCACTACGCGCTCACTTGCACGCTCGGAAACTTTAGCCTGCATGGTTGTTAAGCGCGAGTAGCGGTAAGCGCCTCTCGTTTCGCCCTTTGACGTCATAGCTGTCACGGAGGCAGTGTCTCGGGGGCCAGAGTGGGTGGTCTCTACTCCCCTCCTGCCACGGATTTCTTATCTCGGCAGCGTATCTTCAGCGCACGAGCTCTGTAGAGTGGATGACCCGCGGGCGATATAATACGGCGTTGAGAGTAAGCAGCAGCTGTAAGGACCGATGCAATGGTACACAGACAACAACAGCGTGTGCCCCTGTCATGTGGGTCTTGCAAAGTGTCATCTCAAGTGAGTGAGTGACCTTTGAACGCTGATTGCAGAAATACGTAAGCTTGCATTGAAACGAAAGTACACTTAAAAACATAGGCGCCCTTCAGCGGTTCCCGTCGGTTCCTTAGTCCTCCTCTCTTAGATTCGGTTGAATCGTAAAAAAATAATTTGACTTAATGGTTGACCTTTAAGAATGCGTGACCATCTCGTCCCTTTCCCTCGCGAACTTTTAGGGGCGAAGCACCTTAGGACCTCGCTTTGTCCGTGGCTTGTCCCTTGGCGTCCGTGTACACAGTGTTGCGCATGCGCGAGGACCATTGGATTGGATAGGATTTGACTGGTTTTGGATGGATTGGACTGTATTAAATTGAATTGTATCGGATTGGATTGGATTGGAATTGCATATACTGTACACACGCGTTGTCACTCATTTACATGCACGAGTGGGCAATGCCACGGGTGATTTACGCTAAGAACGATCCCCAGTGCTTCGCCGACTCGTCATGATTCACTTCGTGGAGATGCGTGAATTTTTTTTATGCCCGGTGCGCAAGCCTTGCTCCAGCATCAAAAGTCCGCAACGCGGCGTTTTCCGCACGTTACTCGCACTTCGCGCCAACCGTGATTAACACTCTAACGTTCTCAGGGATCACAACTGCTCGCTTTAGCAGCGTCTATGGCTGCCTGTGGCTCCTTTTGCTGCCTGCAGGTATCAGAACTTTGTCGCCACGATTTCTGCCGTCCGCACTGGGTGCACACTCGATTCTAGAACACGTGCAAGCTCCGGCGGAAATCGCAAGATAAACGAAGGCAGCGGGCACCCCGCGCTTCGACTTGCTGTCGCCATGGCAGCGTCGGAAGCGTTGCGACGGCAGCTCTCTCCGACGCGCTTTCAGGTTCAGTTTATCATTCCTAACAAAACTTGCAATGTGTGGAAAACAATATACAGAAAGGGGGCCCGGGGTTTCGCACTGTAATGGTACCTCGCCACTTCGTCGCCCCGTGCTTTCCCATCGCTCGTCCTGTTGACAGAGCAATGTGAAATGAACAGAGCGTCGTGAAAATGTTGCCGACATACCCCATCTATTGCTCTCGCAATAATAAAATCTTCAACTACAGACTTGTCAGTGAGAGGAGAACCAATCCAACGTCGGTCTCCCCAATTCACGTTCCAAATTTTGCCTGCAATGTTGCCAGGTATACGAGCCCTGCCACCTTTCGAATTCTCCACTTGGCGATATCAGTACGAGCTCTTCTATCGAAAGTATAAGCAAGGTTGTTGCTTATGCGGCGAATCGGCTTCCGGATTCACACACACTGTTGCGGTTTAAGGTATTGCGTGGGATCATCCTGAGAGAAAGAGAAATAAAAAATAATCCACCCCTCTGTGGAAACGACAACGATGGGGAAACACGAATCTTTCCAAAATCAAGTCCAGCACCAAACGAAGCAAACCAGAAGCGAGCACCTGTTTCTTATCGGGGCGGCTTACTGCACTGCGATCGGGCTCTCTCGGGATTTACTGATACAGGCATTTCACGACTTCTTCTAGCGTTCAACCATCGTCGTCGTTAGACGGAGGGTACATTTTCTGTCTAATTTAGCATGTCCATGCACCCCCTTCCTAATCCAAACTGCTTCGACCCTGCCGGAATGGCTCAATCGTAGAGAGAGAGAGAGAGAGAGAGAGAGAGAGAGAGAGAGAGAGAGAGAGAGAGAGAGAGAGAGAAGCTTTATTTGAGCACTAGTTGGACTAACGACGAGTGGTGACCAGCGATTAGAGGGTGCTGGTGACCTGAGCTGCTCGTTCAGCAAGTCCTTGCGGGACTTGAGGGTCCGAGCTGTATAGAAGTCGGCTTCAAAACTCGAGGGACCCAGGTTCGATTCCGACCACGGGAGACGTTTTAATTTTTCTCCGCTTCACCCGCAATCATCATAATCGTCGTCGTCGGAGAAAGTTGGCTTTCCTGCAGTGCGTTCTGTGCGAACTACGGACGACATCAGTGCAAGGCTGAAAGCTTCGCTTCAATAAATTTTATTTAGAGAAATCAAAACTGCGTCTTCGTCTTTCCGAGGGGAGCGGGGCTCTCATTCCAGGGCTCCTAGTTCCGCTGCATTCCGCACTCTTGACGCCAGCTGGTGACAACAATTAAAAACCGACACCGACCACGAGTGTTTATAAAAACTAAAAAAAAAACACGTTTCGGCTCCCCGACCCCGACCACCAGTGTTTATTAAAACGATGTGGTCGGTGTCAGTTTTTAATTGTTGTCATCCGTTTCCCCGACCAGACGGGCTTCCCTCCAACTCTTGATTTCACACCAGCTGTGCTAATCCTTTGGGTCTGCTGGGGAGAGCACTGCCTCCCACTGCAGAGGGTTGGGCTGGGAATGGGGACCATATCAACAGTAGGGCAGGCCCATGTTATGTGATAAAAATATGCGCATGCTTTTAACCGCGCATGCGTAGTGGGCCCTTGTTTGAGGGGAAGCTGCATATATGATGTTCATTTCCCGTGACTACCATAGGTGTGTGTGTGTGTGTGTGCGCGCGTGTGCGTGTGCGAGTGTGTGTGTGTGTGTGCGTGTGTGTGTGTGTGTGTGCGCGCGTGTGCGTGTGAGCGTGTGCGAGTGAGCATGTGCGTGCGGGCACGCGCGTGCGTGTGTGTGTGTGTGTGTGTGTGTGTGTGTGTGAAAGATCATAGACTCAGTTTACAACTATCTCCGGCTTCCTCTGTTTCTCTTTGCCCGTTTGTTATTGTTTACTTTTTTGCTGTTGTAGTTCATGCATCTACATGCAGTGACTTGGAAATCTGTACTGACCTGTGATCTAGAAAATACGGAAACTCAAATTTTTTTGCTCGATCCTTAACCCAGCTGCAGCAATACATTTGCGATCCGTCTCTGCGTTGCACCTTAAGTGCCTGCAGATTTTGGCAAAGCTCGGGTATACGAATTTTGGTACCCGGGGACGCGCTTGGTAAGCCTTCACCGCCTGCTTTGATTGCAAAGTACGCTAAATAAGCGGGCTCTGGGCTGACAAAATGCGGCTGATCATAACTGCAATGGGTTTCAAACATGGCAATGCTTTTTTTTTTCCTTCCAAGTTATAAATGCTGTAACTGGCTTTTTTGTTCGATGAGGCTGAGGCTCAGTTTTGTCGATGAATACGAAATATTATTTTAGATTATAACTAATTACGAAGTGCCAGACCCACCGGCTACATTACACAAGGATTGAGCTGAACGCAAGCTAACGTATGTGTGGTAATGTTTTAGGAAAATTTTATTCCAGTAATGTCACATTAAGCTGGCGAGATGTTGCAGGGGCATAGAACGGAGCGAGATGTAAAAGACAAATCGTTTCGAGGAATTCCCACAGCAGTTCGGCTGACATTTTCGCTCCCCCACGTGATGTGGCCACGTACCGAATACGCACCACTGAGCTTCGGTTGCTCGGTAACTAAGGGGTTATACTTCTACGCACGAGACGGCATTACCAGTCCACTGTAACGGCCTTCTACTATCAGGCACGTCACAGCTCAGCTATATACCGTATTTAGTCAATTTTAAGCACCCCCTTTTTTTCATGATCGCAATGCCCAAAGTGACGGGATACTTATATTAAAATAGTAAAAAATGATGCCCCCCCCCCTCCCCACATACACACACTTTTTTGCGATGAGACAGGCGCAAGGAATAACGTTTTATACGTTTTATACACGCACACACACAAAAAAAAACACCATCGTCCCCTACGGGAACACTGAGTAGTACGCAAAGCAGCCACGGGGTCGATTCAAGTGCCCATTCGTTTTCAGTTCGTCGTTTCCGTTAGGTTGAGGTACGTAGCTACCGTTATATTTCCAATTTGGTTTCCATGGTAAATACCACCCTTTTCACTTACCGGAACTACGAATTGGGAAATTGCGTTGAGCCCATGGCTGTTTCGCATACTACTCAGGGTTCCCCTACGGGAAGATAGTGTAATTTTATTAGATGCGACTTGGCTATGTCCCTCGTCGTTGTTGCGCCGTCCACACCCTCACTGCGCATGCTCGGCTTGCTGAACGCCCGGTGGTGTCTTACCCTTTAATGGCTCCTGGAGCGACAGTGTTACCGGTGTCTTCCTGGGCCGGCCCGAGACGAGCACGCTTCCCCTTAAAGGGCTCCTGGAGCGGCAGTGTTGCCGGTGTCTTCCTGGGCCGGTGGATGGACGGACGACGGACGACGGAGCCGAGAACAAGAGATGCTTTGCATCTAAAAGTACACACTGACAGTGAACTCAGCGTTTACGTCACACTCACTACCACTCGAGTGTTTAGCACCGCTTGAGCCGCTGGTCTGAGTATGTCGCCGCAGGTTCTCTTTTGTACATTCAAAAATTTCTTTCATTGACTCAATTGCCGTGAAAGGCTAAAGAATCGAGCGAGAAAGCGCCGTTGGCGACCTGGGCCGTATTACCTCTATAGCCTGGGCAAGGCGCACTTGCTCGCTGAAAAGGGGGTGCTCAGATTCGCATGCAAACTCTTTTCCATTTTTTCTTTTCTGAAAGCGGAAAAAGGGGGGGGGGGGGGGGGGGGCTTAGAACCCCGAAAATGCGGTACCTTCAGAGCGTTATATTGAAATTGTGCAGATGAGCAAGAGGGCAGAACGCACGCTTACCGACTGAACACTAAACAAGATTACGCAGACAGCGCGAGCGCGCGCATACAGCCAAACAAAAAATCAGACACGCCCTAATATACACTCAAGAAACCCGCACGCGCGCACGCACAAGTATGCATATACAAACGCACGTAGCGGGTATGTTAGGAGGCCCGGTCGTGGAGTGCTCTCCGCTTCATCGTACGCGGCCGTTTCCACGCCGCGCCATCCATCAAGAGGATAAGCGGTGAGCCAGTAGATCCCTAATGAGGCAGTGCGTGACGTCAAGGGAACGCTATGGTCGCAGAACGAAAGTCGTTGTATGGAGAGTCTCGCGTGTCCGAGAGCCCTTCTTGTCGCGCGTCCCCTATCACCCATTGCCTGTTCCCCCACGCTAATCCTCAGCCAGGCGCCGGCCCCTCGCCCTTGCCTAATCACCGTCAGGGTTCAAGGCCACTCGAGGGCCGCTGTAGACTGCGTTCCCTCTCCGAACTCAAGCGAAAATAAAGGGGTAACAACGTCCAGAGCAAAATGAGCGCGGGTTCTTCGCCTTGGTCCACACGACTATCTTTCACCAGTTTATATCTGCAAATACCAATGTGGGGATCGGGACACAGCCAGCGGACTGCTCCGGACGCGCAAGTTAATACGGAAATAAACGCTATAACGGAGAGTACGCTCCAGAGAAAGTCGCTATGCGCGTGCATACAAGTGCACGAGCAGGCCGACGGCCACCAGATGCGAGTCTTAACCCTCCTCCACCATCATCATCATCACCATCACACCACCACAATAATCATCATAATAATCATCACTATCATCATCACCTTTTCCACTGCGGGATGATTGCTTCTACATTGATTTCAGTTGCTCCTGTTCTGGGCTGTTCGAATCCATTCAAATTATCCGAGTCCGACTCCCGTCAAATTTTCTTATCCCACCCCTCCACCGGTCTATTTCTATTCTCCTACTCACCGGCCGCAGTTGCTCAGTGGCTAAGGCGTTGTGCTGCTGAGCACGAGGACGCGGGTTCGGTTCCCGGCCGCGGCGGCTGGTTTTCTGATGGAGGCGAAAAGCGAAAACGCCCGTGTGTACGAGATTTCGGGGCACGTTAAAGATCCCCAGGTGGTCAAAAGTAATCCGGAGCCCTCCACTACGGCGCACCTCATCGCCCGCGTTGCGTCGGCGCGTTAAACCCCACAATCAATCAATCAATCAATCAATCTAATCGTCCAGCCCCCTCTTTTAGTGACTGTGAGGCCGGGAGATGTCAATCATCACAGTGACCAGTCCGTTCCCGTGGTGGTCAACCGGTTGTCAGTTTTGCGCATCATGACTTTCTATACTCTTAATTTAGGCAAGAGTGCCTTCCAACCAAGTTCGCTCCCTAATTGAAAACGCTAGTTTCCTGTCCTTAAGCTTACTCGCATTCTTCTTATTTCCACGGTTGGTTGTGCCGACTTAAGTTTACTTGTGAGGTGGTTTGTAAGGTGCGAAGTTCCCTTTCCATTAGCCTTCACTGGGAGTACGCATTGGTTGTATACCTTCTTTTCAGTGAAAGAGGTAGCCCGCTGTTCTGTGCTTCGTGGTATTTGCAGGATGCTCTCCAGGATTTTCCTGCCTGATTTCTTTTTCGCAGTGCTCACACCTTGCTTGATGTAGTTATACTCATCCACATTCTGTAGTAATTCGTTGCCAAGGCTGAATATGCGTTTCTGTATGTTTAGAGGTACTTTAAAATTATTCGAAATAATATTCAACTCCACGACTACGCTTTGAAATTACAGAAGCTGAGGCATTATTTGCGGGTTTTCTTCCGTTCCACCGACCAAGACGATGTCACCAGTAAATATCAAGTGGCTCAAACCACTGTGTCGAAGCGAAAAAAATACCGGTTCATTTATGGTTCGGGTTCGGTTGAAATTATCCCGTTCCGGTTCAGTTTCGATTCGACTAAATTACACACCGAACCGGTTCGCGAACCGGTTCGAAGCCTGAACCGGTTCACGAACCGGTTAGGAGAGATTGGTTATAACTAAGTGCCAAAACAAAATTTTACTTTGTAGTTCAAAGGCACCGTGACCGAAAAATACGAGTTTGGTTCATTCAAAAGATGGATTTGTCCGAATACCAGTGACGTCGATCTTTATGGCAACTTTAATCAATTAGGCTAGATAATTGGGAAAATAAATGATGTTGCCGTCCACAAGGCACTTTCTTACCCAGCCTTTATCACGTCACAAAGACATTATTATGCGATTGGTAGCCTCCGACCAAATCCACCGATAAAAATCAGGTCTCTGAGATTTAGTGGCGCCTCCAGTATTGTTTTGCCGTACCTCTTTGTTGCTAACATCAAGTTAACGCACTGATAAATCTGTTCTTCCATATTAGCTGATGGTGTTGGGTAGAGTACAACTGTAATGTTTTTCAGTTATTACTATCTTTTTATGGTGAAAATTATGCCTTGCGGGGCCGGAAAAGTATAGAGTGAGTTACCAAGGGCTATTACTTTTAAATAAAACAAAGTCACGGTTAATTTTGCTTTCATAGTCGCTTTGACGTCCCCGCAGGGCGTGTAAGTAGACGCAGAATGCAGGGGAATAACGCCGACCACGAACCTAGGCGACTTCGGTATGGAGCTGCCCTTTACGCCCAGCAAAAGAGAAGTCTGCCTGAACTTTTATACGCTAACAATTTACAAGAAGCGGTACAAAAAATTGGCCGCGTATCTGCTCCTTTCGTTGGAAATGTCGACGAAAGACGATTGTCGACTGGCGCTCCTGGCAAGTAAATGATCCCTTCTCTTTCCCGCTCACCTCTCATGCTGTTCCTCTCCCGTTTCGATCCTCCCAAGATAACACGCTATATGTTTGCTCAAGTCAGTTTAAATTTACCGCGTTCTACTGCTACAAGTCGGGTTCCTCGATGCGAGCGCTGCCGTGCGGCGGAGACGCGCGTGAATCGAGGCGCCCTACTGCAGCATTTATAGAACCACGCTGCCCTACTCCACGAGTGTTCCAAGCGCTACGTGGAACCCGTCTAGTGGAACCTTTTGCTGCTCCTGCCGCTTGATTTTTTTTTTCAAATGCCGCCACGTTGTGCGGGCAACAGCAGGCGACGGTTTTCTGCAATTGATGTAGTATCTTATTTGCTATCGCAAAAACCAAGCATCCATAATTCTTTTAACAAAGGAACATTGCAAATATCACTTATGTATTGATTTTCTGCCTTATATTTGCGTAATGTCCTTTTCTTGTTCAACAATGTTGACAAGTATGAACAATAACACCAGGCTTAGACGTTTAGATTTGACTGTGGGTATATAAGACTATTGCGCAGTTACTATTTCACTTTGGCCGGGTGGCTGAATCGAGTCACAGGCAGACAGACATACAGACAGACCAAAATTTCTGCGTTTAAGTAGCCCAAGAAAGACTGCCGTCTTTAAAATTCTAACAGTTGTCTGCTATCGCGGAAACATTCTTTCCAACCGCTCTCTTATGTAACGAGCCTCTATAGAGTCGGCTTCACCGCTGCACAGAAGTGAATTTGTGGCACGATACTGTACCAAGAGCAGTTTTATATCACCGTATGAAAGCACTGAGTATCCCGCTGCATCCTTAGAAATGATAGAATGCAATAAGTAGGCGCATTTAGGATGTGGATCACTGCTCTGCGGTGCAGCATTCTGGCGGCCTGCCTGAACGTTCACATTTTTCTATTACACGGGCTCTTTCGACCACCGGGCAGTGGGTGGATTCTACCTCAACTGGGCCAGGGAACGCATGAAAACGTACCATGAGATGGTGATGTACCACCGCCTATAGAGAGATAACATCCGCCACCTTATAAATTTGTCAACAGTATTCAGCAAACCACCTGAAGGTAGCTCCAAACCAATGCAGTTTATGCCCCTTGTACATTATCATTGATTTATGCAGCAGCTTACCGACCCTAACGCGTCCTGTGTTAATCCGAAAGAGCTGACTTAGCTCACATCTTGTAAGGCTACCCCGAGGCCCCCCCTCCCTAGCGGTCTCAATTTTCTAATTCAGAGCAGTGGGAGGGCGCGAAGCTTAGCACCGACCAGTTGATGCAAGTTTGGGCCGTGGCAAGAGCGCTGAAAGTTGCTGGGAGGCATGGTCTTGCCGCTACAACCCCCTCCTACCCCCCGTGACCAACTACCCACCACCCGTTGCGCTCTTTTTCATTAAAGTAAAGTTGCATTCATCCATTCATTAATCGAAACACCATTGCCCTGCCACAAAGTATAACGGGTTAAGAAAAACTGAATATTAACATTTTGTATTTTGGGCTATGTATAAAAGTAAAATATTACGCAAAATCAAAAATCTATTCTTACATTATTGTGACGTACATTTCTGTTCAGATGGATTTGACTCATTTCGACAAAGAGCTCCTCATATATCCCCAAAGAATTTTAAATCATCTTAAATGTGTTGTGATCAGTAACATTTCTTTCTACTCCTTTGAAATTTGAGTGCAAGTTAAACCAAGCGACGGGGCTGCACTCTCTCCGAAAAGGCCATTTAGAGAAAAAAGCAGCAAAGCAATAAATGCCTCCACTACAGCTAAATGGTACCAGGGATATATCGGTGCTCTGGGGATGCGGGTTATACTACGAGGGGGTAAGGGGGGGGGGGGGGGGGGGGTGCGCCCACGTGGCCGTCGTCTGCCGCTTTGAAAGTGTCTCTGGGTGACCGGCCCACGACGGCGGCGCCCGTGGCCGACTACGTGGCGTACGCTAGCGGATGAGGCAGCTCCGTGGGCCGTTCTCGGGACAATGCTCCGTCGGCTGGGGGCAGGAAACGATTGGAAGATGGGGCGAGGAGAGAGGTGGACGCACGCCGCAGCAGCATCGGCGGCAGCTGCGCTGAGCGTACGACCGGCGCTTTTTTTTATCTTCCAGTTTGGGCAGCGACGGAGCGGCAGGATCTCGGAGCAGGATCCTCTGTTGCTATGGGCTCCGGGATGGGGCTTCTTCCTCCTTCGAGAGAGGCAGCTCTCCATCCGTTTCGCGAGCCAAGGAGGATGCGGCCACTTTGATCGTTGCACGCCGCTGCAGAGCTGGGCACCGTTCCGGCAGCCCACGTCTTCGCTGCCGGCGGCAGGTAGTTCCTGCGCCGGGCTATCGGGCGTGCACGCTCCTCGGAGATAAGCGGAGGACGCCGTTTCGGAGAGCGGGCGAGCGCCGTATATTCAGATTACTTGGGCATCGCTGATGCGGGCCAGGATATCGGCGCGCCGCGCGTGCTAGTTAGATACTTGGGAGGCTTGTTTATGGCGCGGGAGTGGGGAAAATAAAATTAAGTGCCGGAATGAAGTGGGAACCGGAACGCGTTTCGCTCTCATCGGAATGCCACGTGCTGCCCGGCTTGGAATACAAATCGCCAACCCGGAACCGGCGACCGAGTGCGCTAACCTGTAACTGTCAGGAGGACGAGAAGAAGCAAGGGGTTTCTCCGGTAGTCCAAGGTTGCTTTGAACAAGGGTATAAGGGCAGTTTGAAGCAGCGTCTCGGGAGAGCACTGCCGTGCTATGTTCTTCAAGCCAGCGGCGTTGTAAAGAGCGTGCCTTCGTTATTGATTTTGATTATAACGTGTCACTGTCAAAACGATTAAAGAAATTCTTAGCGTTGTTTTTTTTTAAATAAATGTTTATTCCTTCTTACATATTGGAATACTATACTCGTATAAATGGTGGAGTGACAGCTGAGAAGGTCGTGGCTGTATAAAAAATAAAGCATGGGAGTGAGGTCATCGATCAATCCGGCTTTCGATGTACTTAGCAGCAAACAGTTAAGCTTCGTCCTTTTTACATTATCTGCCCAACTGATATCATAAATCTATTGAATTACTTCGCTAGCATTAGAATTCACTGTAGTTATCACAGTTCCTCGGCACTCCTCGCCTAATGAAGGATAAACGAAGGCCGTGATGTCTTGTCTCCTGGGAGGAATATTGCTTCCCCGTGAACAACGACCCCGCTATAGCAGGTATGCATGCCAGTAAAAAAAACGAAAAAAAAACGCGCATGATATTTACTGTTTCAGACGTCATCAGCAATAAATCAGAGAGAGAGAGAGAGAGAGAGAGAGAGAGAGAGAGAGAGAGAGAGAGAGAGAGAGAGAGAGAGAGAGAGAGCTTTACTTTGTTTAATGCCATTCAGGTCATGGTTGTAGCCAGTGGCATCCTTTCAGCGGCGACCTCCACAGCCCTATCGATTAATCGGACCCGAAGGTCCAGATTCGAGCTGCGGAGCGCGGCCTCCCAGTTCTCCCCTTGGGGCAGAAGCAGCGCTCGATCACGAGAACAGTGTCTGGCCATGAAAGTGTAGTACACTGCCGCAACCTCCATAGCAAATGACCACAAAGCACGAAAAAACTAAATAAATAAAAACGGAGTGCACAGCACAAACTGAATTCTAGGTATGTACAATGAAAAGCCTGCTCCGAATAAACGCAGTGGCCTTTTGTCGAGAATACAAGGCCGACAAAAAAGTCAATAATTGTACGTCGTCTAACGTTTCATCTCCCCCACTTGTATTGGACCACTTAATTGTCTTCTTTATTACCATTCAGAGTGAAAATAAGAGATTAGCAATGGAAAACTTTCTGGAGCGAGGGAATGTAACAACAGAAAAACTAACCGGGCACCTAAGCTCTTCTTACGATGCAATGAACGCGAAAGCGTTTATGTGTGATCGAGCGCACCTGCGCTTTCGGTGCCGACAGGCGCAGAAGCGTCCACAGTGCCGACAGGGAGTGCGCTGGTACGCCACGCAGAGAACATAGAAATAGCTGGTGACTGCAGCGCCTCTGGGTGGGGCAACGGCCGATGTTCGTTTTTTTTTTTTTTATGTCTGGGGCCGGAGCTTTGGAGCCCCCATGATGCGTCTTAGCCAATGGGAGTGTTTACTCCTCGCGTTTCTGGACGCCTGCTTTTTCCCTCAACGAGCCACTTTATGGGCGTGCGTTTAAAATGCGCAAAAAGCGGTTTTGTACGTTCAGACCAAGAAGGCGAGCATTAACATGCAAGCAAAATCATGCACTGCGTCAGTGCAGCGTGTCCGCAGAACAAGACACAAACCGCCAACGCCTAAGTTCCCGCATGTGCGCCTAATTAAAAGCTTATTGGAACAACAGCGTTTCGACTGAGTGATGAGCAAGGATAAATATTGGCAGCGCGTCCGCTCACTTCATGCAAGTGTCGTTGAAAGGCGATAGTCTTCTGTAGCCCCTGCCTTCCCCTCTCCCCCACCCACCTCTCCGCTTTTCCCCTCCTGTCTCGGTCCCCCCGTCATAAACACAACAGAGGTTTGCTGAATTCAATTTTTCCAGCGTTCGCACGGCTGGTGCGCCTCCCGTGGAAATATTTTGTAACTGTGTTGTTTGGCATCCGATCCCCGAGCTCCAAGCTTGACCGCGAGCCGTTTTTGTATTTTTTTGCTAAAGTATTGCAACCATAATTAAAAGAACAGTGCTGGTACCTCGTTACAACGAATTAGTATTGGGACAGTGATTTAGTTCGTTCTATTCGATATTGGTTGTAACAGTTCAGCTAAAAATTGGTTCAAACTAATTGGTAATCCGGCTCCCGCAAGAATCTTTGATACAAAAACGCATCACTTCAATCTTCGAACGTACTATAAACAAGGTAACCCTTATCTTTCTCCTTGTGGCAATTCGAGCTCAATGAACCAGAACACGAAACCCAAGCAAGAATATCACCTTTAGTACTCTATTATAATAACAAAAATACGACTTCTTGGGAAAACTACGCCCCCGGCGCCTCGCGTGATTTTGGCCCCTTCTGTACTAAACTGCACGAGAGCTAGCGGTGCGAGGCGCAAGCTGAGGTGAGGGCGCATCACTCAGCCTGTAAGCCAATCAGCGTCAAGGGTTTAGGCCGCGCCGTTTCTTGGGACGGCTTCGGCTTCACAAAATGCCGGACATGTAGTCCATTGACGTTTCGCGGTGAACTTATATCGTACATCGGAGCTGCACATAAATACAGATAAGACAGGAACAGGAGAACAACTTCGCGCACGAGAGTTTAACAGATCTCAAGGCAGGCCAAGTATTCGCTGGACTAGGCGTCATCAGCCCCTCTGCCACGGGGATCAACAAGAACCCCACATTTTTTGTATGGTGCGCTTTTTATGCAATCCGCAGCTTTACTCCGCGTTCAAGCACGACTCCTAATGAAAGAAAAAAAGTACCAAGTAGCTAGGGTTAAAACTATTGACCTTGTACGGCACTCATTCGGGGGGATGCCTGAGATGCTTAAAAAGAAGCCCTGAGTAAAAGCAGCAGCATATACACAAGGCAGGGACGCAGCATCCATTCACGACTCGCCC
>NW_027526422.1:30904494-30973768 GCF_048455015.1 Haemaphysalis longicornis | reverse complement strand
GCATCCATTCACGACTCCGCCCTGGGGCCTCACTTCTCTGCGAAGCTGTGGGAGATTCGCAGCCGCATTGCGCGCGGGCCCTTAAAGGCGCCGACCCCGGTGTCGAACCAGCAGCCGTCGACCTATCGGCTATGCGTACGCGCGTGCGTGCGTGTACAGTGGAGGGGCTCCGAACCCTCTCGATCCTCTCACGCTCGAAGCGGCGTAGCCGCCACGGAAGAGTGATCCTGAGAAGAAACGTGAACGAAGCGGCGAGGCAGCGGGGAGACCGGATGTGGGTTGCCTCCCCCCGTCTGGGTGCGTCAGCAGCAGCTCCATTCACGCTGCGCTACTACACTCGTTAGCAAATAACACGCGTGCCTCTCTGTAGTTTGTGCCGCTTCTTGAGAAATTCTTCTTCCGTGGTACATTGTTTACTTGGTGCTTTGACAATCGGATTGTTCCGATAGAGGAGTTGTTTCTCGCCGCGATGCTTGCTTGTAGCATTATTTCTTTCTTTCTTTCTTTCTCTCCTTCTTTCTTTCTTTCTTTCTTTCTTTCTTTTCATTTCTATTTGCTTTTTTCTTTCTTTGTTTCTTTCTTCTTTCTTTCCTGCTTTCTTTCTTTCCTTCTTCTTTCTCTCTTTCTTCCTATCTCTCTTTTTGTCTTTCCATTTTTCTTCCTTTCTTGCTTTCTTTCTCTTTCCATCTTTCTTTCCTTCTTCTTTCTTTCTTTCTTTCTTTCGGCGCAACGCAAACGATGAGGCGTGCCGTAGTGGAGGACTCCGGAATAATTTTGACCACCTGGGATCTTTACGTGCGCCGAAATCTTGTACACACGGACGTTTCCTTTCTTTCTTTCTATCTGCCTTTCTTTGCTTCTTCCTTACTTTCTTTCTATCTTCTTTTCTTCCTTTCTCTCTCTCTCTCTCTTTTTTTCTTTCTTTATCTGTTGTATAAGTCTCAGTCATTTATTTATACCTCGTCAGTCGCCTATTCTATACCTCCTAGTAGTAAAAGCCCCATTTTTCTCAGGGCTTAGCGGCTTTTACTGCTGTCTCGTCCGGATAAAATAGAACGCATAGAAATTGTAGGGGGAAAAACAAATGCGACTGCCGTGAGAGGTCGCGCGTTTTTAACGTTTGCTGGACATACTTGAAGCAATAGACAACTCGTGGCAACCCGCTTTTGCTTCTGCTGCATTTAGTGTTTCGACGGTGTATTATTTGATATTGCGTGTAACGGAGGCTCACGTTTCCTGATAAGATGGGCGAAGACAATCGCGAAGGGAAGCGTGTGACATGGCAATGCGGCGCACGTGAGAGGATTTCGTCATTTCTTTTTTTCTGCATGCGCTTCCTATTCGAAGCCAGGTATATCTTGCCTTGAACTGCCTTGAAGCTCCTCTTAGTGTGTCCGATCTAATCGCCCTTTCGCACAAAGGGAACCCTATGGCGTCATTCAGTCTATGCAGACTGCGATCCGGGAGCAAGTTATCGATATCTCCAATACCGCTGCTCAGGCAGGTGTCGAAATGCTTTGATAAGAACGTCTCGTGTGCGCTTCTTATTTTTTTTTTATGTGACTGCGTAACTCCTCCTCCTCCCTCAGTTGTAGGAGGATCACCATTTGTACACTGAAGCGGGAAACCTGCTGCGCTGCTTGAAGCAGGGCTAGAAACCAAGGCTATACAGTGTGCCTAAATTGAAGGTCGCTAGCAAACTCAATTTCTTTCTTTTAATCTGGAGCTCTATACGCGAGCTTGTTGCCATTACGCTCGCTTTCTTTAGTTAAAACGTCACAACTATAACCCTTCACGAAAACTGCTAAAGTGCATACTAGATCACAAGTGGTTGGCTCTAAAATAAATGTTGAACTGGTCCATGTGAGGTTTTAAAGTGACGTCACTGCGTGGAGGCCGAAGCGTGAGCGGCAAGTGAAAAGTTGTTTGTCATGATGACGTCACTTTGTTACAGCCAGTCCTGACAAGCGAGGGAGGCTTGAAAAGCCTGTAGGGGCCTGCTGTGTTCAGAACGTCGTGCTACGCTTTTCATTAATTTTTGTTCTGAGTTGCCGCAACAGTGCCTGAGGTTGGCTTATCGCGTTTCACTTCGTTTCGAAGGTGGCAGCCGTTGGTGCCACCTTCTCAGTCTCTCGCGGTGGCTTGATGAAGAGACCGGGTTACCGCGAAGGACTTCAACTAATAGGACTTCAACTGGTGGTATGCGGCTGCACATGTGCGAGAGTACAGCTTCGTTCGAAATCACCAAACGCGTTACCAGTGGCTGTCCGGCATTCTACACAGAGAAGCTTTGCATGGCTAGGGCTCCATAGCTTTTTCGTGTCCCGTGCGTCAACAAAAACTGGCTGAAGATACACCTGTGGTAGATTAGACAAGAACCATTAAATAATTATTACTGTTGCGTCCCTATAGGTCCAGGCGTAGTCGGTCGTACCATGATGCACCTATTAATTAGGCGTGGCGCTTAACTTGAGAGACCAGGCAGCGGGTCGGCGCTCAGCAGATGGCTGGCTGGCTCAGGGGCTTGAGTGTGTTGGCACGCACGAACTTTTAACTGGAAAGCCACGTGTGTTCAGGACTGCCGAAGAGCTTCGCGCCTATGAGGAGGGACAAAAGGACAGAATGAACAATGTGATCGTAGGGATATCATGCGGAAATCTACCAGAGAATCGAGCAGCCAGTGGTTACTGTGCATTTGCCCTTGTATTTCTACTCTTTCAGTACTCGTTAACATGGGAGTAGACACTGGTGTCCCTGCTGACAAAAATGGCCCCATCTAATTACTCATGTTGAAGGAGTCAATCAAAAAAGAGAGATTGGCAGTGCATCGCTCGAGTTAAATACCTACATATGCCGCTGACATAAAGCCTCCTAGTGCGGGTTTATTCTATAATGTCTTTAGCTTATGTATCCGCTGCATCTGCGCTTCTGTGGCCGCCTCACTGTGACTTCTGCCTGCGCGGGATCCACGCTTTCTTTTTAACCGACACACGGTCACCCGACGCCAGGCGCACGCAAGAGGACGCCCGAAGAGCGCTCAGAAGCCGACCCGCTTGAATCGGCAGTCAGCCGTCAGCGGTGCGACCTCGACGTGTTGTTATCCCGCAAAGATCAGCACATTCGAGGCTACGAGCGTCCGTTACTCCAACAAAAGCAAAACTTTGCGCTCGGCGTTCACTCGCACCACGTACACGGCCGATCGAATGAGCGTGGCACTACATTCGGGCGCATCCGTAACGGTCACTGCGGCGGCCCCCACGGATGTCAGGAGGGGCAGTAAACACACCGCCTGTCTTTTTGGTTCTCATCTCTTTTCGCCCCGTGTTTTGCAGGGGAAAGCGAGCGAAGGAAAGTCGCACGCAGAGCGTTCTGCGTACAGTGGCGCCCAACCCACGGGAGCGGAGACGTCGCGCTACTCGGCGACAAAACAAGTCAAGGGCAGGCTCTTCAGGGCCCGGCCGTGTACGGCGGCCGCGACAGCTTACAGGGCCGGCGTGGTGGAGTGTATATTTTTACGGGCACGGCTGGAGATTGCACGGGTCGACGCGAATCCGGCGCGGAGTTCTCTGCACCGTTCTTTTTTTCCTTTCGATGCTCGCGTAAGTTTCTTGCGCAATGGAAACACGGCGACGGTTGACCCCGAGTGAATCCTGGGGAATAGCGCGAAATAGCGAGGACGCAAAAAAATGAAGTGAACAGGATAAGCGCTGACTTACAACTCGTTTTTTATTGGAAGATATCTTACTATATATACGCACATAGGATCGTATTTCTGCAAGCCACATGTTTCACACCAGCAAGTTGCATACTAACATTACCGAACCACACGACAATTTGTCAATTACGGTGTGTGGTGTGCGTTGTATATACAGCAAGGCGTATAGTGTATATATAGTGAGATGTTTTGCAATAAAAAATGAGTTGAAAGGCAGCGCTTGTCCTGTTCACTTCATTTCTTTGCGTCCTTGTTATTTCAGGCTGTTCCTCACGCGGCACGTTCACCAACTAGCCCAATTAACCACCTTCGCTAATTGCGTGGCCATGAGACCTTGCTGTTGAACACGTGTTGCTCGTCTTCATTGTCGGTATAGCTTGGCCACTGCGTACAAATGGTATCTGTGCCGAAATGTGTTCTTGGTTTTGTGTACGACAATGCGTTTTGTATCGGGCTGAGAAGCTTTTGTTAGCGTTATTTCTTTTGCTATCTTGAGTAAATCCACCCTGTAACGGCCCCACTTCGGGCTAACAGTATTATTAAATAAATAAATAAATAAATAAATAAATAAATAAATAAATAAATAAATAAATAAATAAATAAATAAATAAATAAATAAATAAATAAATAAATAAATAAATAAATAAATAAAGTTGTGGGTACATTTTTAAGAATGCAAGTTCGTCGACTTGTTAACTAAGTGCAACCAGACAAGCCTATTTCGCAAGTCTGCCCCTATGCTTGGCTAGGTTAGTTGAGATTTGTCTGACGTCGTCGGGTAATAAGCAAAATGGGAAGCACTCTAGTTCCTCTACTTGTTCGGGGAAGGAGAATCGTTTTAGCTAGAAAAATGGCAAAGATTTTAATAAGGGCAAGACGCTTTAAAGTTGAATATGGCGCGCTCGCTTGGAGATTCAACCACAATAGGCTGCGCGTGTCTTGTTCATCATCTTGAAAAATGACTCATTCGAACAAATGGGGTCCCTTCAGTGTTTAGTCAGTGTATCCGCCAAAAAAAAAAAAAAAAAAACGTTGCCTTAGGCAATGTCTTCGGCAATTTTTTTTTTTTTTTGTATTTCTCACTTTCATATTGACGTATGCTCTTGTGCATTCGGGGGAAGTTCGGCAACGCTCTTACAACACTGTCACGGTATACGGGTGCAGTTATTGTTGCTCCCGAAGGCGAAATTGAAATCCAGCTGCTCCGCTAAGCAGGCAGAAAAGGCTGCGCCGAAGGACCTTAAACCGAGCTAAATAATGACAGAAAAAGAAAGTAATCTATGCGCTGTCTTCACCTTGACGACGGCGCCCTCCAGCAGCGGTTCATCATAGCGGGAGACGGCAGAGAAGACGCGAGAGGAGGGAAGAAGAGAGGAGGACGTGCGAAAACGTCGAGTAGAGGTCACGATGTCTGGCGCTGCGCGGACGTAATCAAAGGCATGCGGAAAGGGACGCGGCCGGGCACCGGTTCTCAGAACCGAGTGTTTTCCTCGCACAAAGGACGCGCCGCTTCACTTCCGTAAACAGCGCCCTGCGCATTTGGTGGAAAGTTACCCCCGGGCGGGCAATCCAGTGCTCTCGTCCGCGGAGTCTCGCTCGCCCCGCGTATATATATATACTTAGAGTTTATCTCGCGTCCATCGAGAGAGAAATTCGCGTCACGATGGTTCGATTTCCCGCGGACGTCAGGGGCACCAGCACAACCTTAGAGGCCCATCAGGGCTAACGAGCGCACTGCACCAGGTGTGTTGGCTCTGAACTGAAGGCAATTCCTACAGTCACTCCTACTTGGGGACTGTGCTATAAGAGCTTATTCGGAAAGTTAGTCCCTTAATCATACCTCAATTAACGATCCCTTCTCTTTATCGCAGCAGTACATACCTCGGCTCGTAATTTAAAAATTCCGCCGGACCTGTTGGCAACTGTACGTGGACTCAAAAAGCTGTCCGAATAGCAACTTTTTTGGCAAGTTACTCCTTCCTTCATATCTCATGTGGGACATTTCTCCCCATTTAAATCGGGTCCCGTAATTTACCATTTCCGGCGGACCTAGCTATTTGCGAACGTATGTGCATTCAAAAAACCGTCTATTGTCTTTCAATTGCCACGATAGAATGAAAGTGCGTGCGAAAGCTTTTCTTCGACTCGCAGATTATTGCGTCTGCTTTCGAGGAACCAATGCACGTTCTGTCGTCTCGACTTTTTACGCAGAAAATATTGGTGACGAAAACAAAATGTTGGTACCTTCTTGCACACCGAAGCGTGTCTTTACAAACGCAGAGAAGAGGGAAGAGGCGTCTGTCCTTTTTACCTACCATCCATCCCGCTTGCCTGCAATGAACGACGTTACGGTTGCAAGTACTCGAAATGGGATGTTATGGTCAACAGAGGCGTCACCCAAGGTCCTTTCAGAAGTATGTGCAATATGCGCTACCACGCTGACATTAGCTGGGCGTTATGCCATTTGAAAATACCTCGTGCAACATACGTGCAACTAACAGATGACCTTGGCACAGTGCTCCTTCAGTAAACTGTTGATCATACACGTGCCCTTAGGGGTCCGTCATGCCTTTGACAAAACGGGTGCAGTGCAACTCAGTCGCCCTGTATGCTCACATGGTCTGTTTCCGAGAAAGCACGCCCCGCACGCTACGGCAGCAGCAACCAAACGCCTCGACTACAAGGTACGAGTACGGCACGCAAGTGAACGTTCAAAGCGGTGTCTATACCGCGTGGTCACCTGTGTTTTGCGCCGGAAACTCCGTGAACCTCCTTTTGGTGCCTGGCTTGTGCTTAACCGTGCTTATTGCCCCGCTGTTTAGCCAGAGGCTTGTAAATCTCCTGTGACGCCCTGCGTGCGGCGCGTGGTGCCTGGCTCAAAACAAACGAGAGAGAGAGAGAGAGAGAGAGAAGAGAGAGAGAGAGAGAGAGAGAGAGAGAGAGAGAGAGAGAGAGAGAGAGAGAGAGAGAGAGAGAGAGAGAGAGAGAGAGCTCTATTGAAGAAGCAGCGTTTACAGGCCCCCACATGCTTCTGTGCTGACGAATTGGGGATAGAAGAAGAAAAGTCCAATATCATCCAAAAAAGTGAGCAAACTCTAGAGCTTGGCGCTGCTTCGAGGAACAACTCCATGGTCTTAAAATAATGTTGAGAGTTATTGGTCCCTGTTCTAGTCGTTCGATGTTATCAAGAAAGTGTGATCTCGGTGTGATATAGGCTGAACATATGCTCAACTGAAATATGTTCAACTGTTTCAACACTAGAACAATTATCGCAGTCCGGGTTTGGCGTCACTCCAAGGCGTATAGGTGACTGTTTGTGTAAGCACAGTTCAGCCGTAGACGATCATATAACGTTTCCAGGTTACGAGGGAGCTGTCCCTGGAGTCTTGAATATAATTGTGTGTAAATCGTGTGCAAAAGGCGGTGGGTATCTCGCAAGTTATTCCCTAACTTTGCTCTCACTGCTGAGCCCAGTGGACAGCGTGCCGACGAGTGTGCCTAACCAAACCTAACCTTACGCAACCCAACCTAACCTTACCTTACTTTACCTTACCAAACCTAACCTAACCTAACCTAAACTAACCTTACCTTACCTAACATAACCTTACCTTGCCTTACTTTACCTAACCTAACCAAATAATAGCTTACATTACCTTACCGTACCGTACCTTACTTTACCTTACCTTACCTGAACTAACCTAACCTAACCTTGCCTTACACAACCTGTGCCTGTCACGCCCTTTCTCCCGTTTCACCATCCCGAGCGACAGCCTCCGCGCGCACCCTTTTTGTGCGTACGCCCGCACGACTCCCACTTAGCAGGGAGGTACGTGTTTGTAACCGGTAGGTTGGCGATTAAGTAAACGCAGCGAATGGCGTCGGAGTGCTCTAATCAGCGGCGGTCATATTGTGTGTGTGCCGTGTGTGTGCCGCGTTATACAGTGTATGCGTTAGACGCTTGTGGAATCCGTGTCCCGAGGTTATATGTCTGTTCTGCGGGATACGCGTGACAGTGTATTGCGCAGTGCGAGGGCCTCTCTCTCTCTCTCTCCATCCCGGATTGTGATCCGTCGAGCGTGCTTTGTGCGAGTGAAGAGCGCATGAATGATGTTTACGTGGGTCGTTATATATACGTGTGCGCGGTATAGCGTGTTACGAAGTTCAAGATGCTCCTCACGCCATCCGGGTGGTGATCCATCGAGCCTGCAATGGCTGCGCGAAGTGCGCATGAATGATTCTTATGTGATATGCGTGCGTGTGCATGTGAGTTCATAACTGGATCGAACTTGAGGTGGTTGCTCGCAGTGCGTGCGAATGACACCTGCAGGAGAACAAACCAACACTAGGCGCAACCTTGAATAACCATCAAATAGAACACGACAGAGAACATGTGTGAATTAGCAGCAATGTAGGAGTCTGGGTGACCAGCTCCAAAAACAAGCCCGTAAAAGTCCTTGATTGTGGCCGATACCGAAGATCGTCCACAGACAAGACGCTTGCGGTTGCTCGTCCCATGTGGAGGCCCAACGAGGCTTTCATTGACCGTCGATTCGTTTTGACTAGGTGAAAATTCGCTAATATGGTCTTGGCGTAGGCCCTAAACGTTACGCGGACACCTTAGACGACCTATGGCGCCCCTACGTCGTCGAGAGTGAAACCTAGACTAATGAAAATACACAAAGTGCGTCTTTGTGCTTGATTGAAGCATTTTCACGAATTTTTAGGCGCCCAGCGAATACACGGTTTTCTTTTCTGGTGTTGAGAAATCGCGTTGCGCCAAACTTGGCACGCTGGCGATAACGCTGCGACATTGATACATGTGTATCAGTGAAACATTCATTCATTCATTCATTCATTCATTCATTCATTCATTCATTCATTCATTCATTCATTCATTCATCCTGTTTATGTTCAGTGCAAGGCGAAGGCCTCTCCCGATAATGGAAGTGTTTAGCCGAACAGCAGGCATAATCTTGTTCTATAGTGCTCTGCGCGCAAACAGGCTGCTGATGATGTGATTACAATGGTCAAGGATACGAATAACTCCAAAACAAAAATGATGCTGCATAATTAACAGTGTTCTAAGGAAATAGAACGGCAGGCAATACTCGAAGCTGAATTCAGAAATTTCGAGGCATTTGTAGGCAAAAGACTCAGAATATACTTATAAGTAACTGTAGTGTCTTTAAATGGTGATGGATGCATGCACGACACATTTATTTTCGTTCGTCTAACCCCATCTGACTTTGTGTCAGCTGCTTCAGAGCTTACCAGTTTGGTGTTCACGCTGCAACGCAGCACAACCAGTGTACAGTGTGTCAAGTCCACAGGGCCCGCAAAGATATGGCACACCCTTCTTGCTGGGTTGGGGTTGCAAGGATGTACGCAACTTCTTCCACATACCAAGACCAGACTGGATGAGGTCCGTGCAAAGCAGCTTGTGTAACTACGGGGGCTCCCGCGATTAGGCGTGCAAATCCCCTTTCTTAAAGGCAGATACACAAGTAAACACTATATAGAAACTCATCGACCTATGCAACGAAACGGCGGCTGACGGTCTTCGCAACAGCTAAGAGACCTCCAATCCCCAGAGACCGCACCGGTGCTCCCTCTCGCTCCACGGCTATACGACTAACAAAGCCACTGGGGGACAGCTTCACACGTGCAGTTGTACAAAACGCGACTAGCTTTCGAACAAGCTGCGTCCATCCCAAAACCTCGCCTGCTACCGAAGCACTCGTTTTGCGTAGAATATGTTGCATTGTATCGAAAACAAGCAGAAACGTCGAAGGCGCTTGGAGGACCTATTTCAGACCTGAAAAGTTACTTGCTAGAGGCGAAGCAGATGCAGTTGACTTCGCGCGGCAATCGGAACAGTGAAAAGAAGTTTGAACGACACCAAGATTTGCAAAAATTCGACCGTGTTTTCACCAAGAAGAACCATCAAGCGGTATGATGTACCGCATTAATATACGGTCAGGTACTGCGGGCTCCCTGACGCCTTCGGATCCGCGCTGCGAGTAGAGAAGACGGAACCGAAATATGTAAGTAACAGCAATTGGAGCATATATAAAAAAATCAAACTTTCATTGAGAAAGGGGTACCACCTGGAGGTCCAATTTACCACACACAAAAACTTCGGGTTTACGGATGCCTCACCTTATAGGCCGCTACGCGCTGTGGACTGTTTCTTAGTCGCCAATGGAACAGAACACACTTGAATGTCCCACAAAAAGCAGAAAAAGAGAGACATTCTGCAATCAAAACAAGCGTTGAGGAGTTGCTGACACAAGACAAAAAAAGATACAAGTTCAGTACAGTTTTTGCGGTTCCCGGTTGCTTTCATTCTGTATTTGAGCTTCTTTTCTCCTTCAACAAAGTGGCGCTCTGTTGGCTTCATAAGTTTGATGACTTCGTCGTTCTCGTTATACCATGCCCTCCCCGAAGCCAGTCACTATCGGCTTTGAACGTCAAAAGGACACGCTTCGAATATATTTATTGTTGTTGTACACCTTAGGTCATCTTCACCACAACTCTCCAGAAGGACCGATTGAAGTGACCAAAAGTGCAAATTCGGAGAATGGCGAAGCCCAACATATCATTCGACGAAAAAAGGTGCATGTGCGCAGGGACAACACGCGAGGCGTGAATGGCCTCTTGCATTGCGCAGTGTCCCTGCACAGATGCGCTTTTCCGCTCAAATTTAGTGCTCGGCCCCGTCATTCGCCGGCTTTGCACAATAGGCCACTTCAACTAGTCATTGTGGAGCACTGTGGTGAAAACACCCTACGCAGACTTCTTAGGTGATGTGCAATCTTTTGTAGCGTGAGCTACACTGGCCGAGGTTGAGCAGTTTCGCGTGGCTCCTGGAGAGCCGTACTGCGCATGCGCCAGGAGCAGTGACGTCTCACGGCGCACAGCTGGCGCACCTGAGCCTCCGCCGCCGCCGCCGCGACTTGAGTGGATTGGATTGGATTGGATTGGATTGGATTGTAAATCATTTTAGCAGCAGTAAGCATGATAATCAGCTAATCTTAGACAACCAGGAAAGCTAAGAATAACCAGCTGAACCTTAGCTCACGCTTCGTATATCCTGGCATAGCCGAGCTAAGCCACTGCTAATTTTTTCACCGCTGCTCGTTGTCCTCGAGGTTGTCATCTCTGCTGGTTGTCGTCTCTGCCATGGCATGCAGAACCAGCTTTAAGACGACTGTGTGCCTGTCGTGCAAATATTCCCCGAACAAGCACATACTCTGACGTTTCATTCGCACTTTCCATGCTATTTGTCCAAGCCCCTCCGTTGTATTGCACTTCGAGTATTACACATTTTGATTTGATAGTGCAAGATTATCGTTACCCCTTGCTTCGTTTTCAATCTCACTGGGCGCTTATCGCAGGCTTACGTGCTCAGTTGACAAGAAGGGCGCGGATTTTCAGGACCGGTACGCCCGCACCTTGCCGATTGATAAGGCTTACACTCCTTAGTTTTTTCACCCACGCACTGTCTTTCTTTCACTAAAAGCGACACCGACTTCGCGGACTGATCGACGTAACACTTGAGAGCGGTGCTGCATGGTTGCGCACGGGGAAATCTTCCATCTCATATCAATGTGTATAAGTTCCCCTTGTCTCTTATGCCTCGGCACTTCTTATCTCCATTATCACTAGAGGCGCATTATCTGGTTTGCCCTTGAGACGCCACTAAGAGTGCCCAGACCAGTACCCCATTTTCCCTGCGAGGTGTATATATTAAGCCCCCTGGTTTTGTATGTTGCAGCGCCAGTAGCTTCAAATTGGATGATATAAGCTTCAAGCGAGATTAACTCTGCTATTACCAGGTTTCTATTTTGCCTTCGAGCCGAAATGAGCCGAATTAAGCTTCAGAAAAGGTGAACTCTGCTCACTATTCTATCTTCGCTATTGAGAGCTTCATTCCCTCATTCTCGGCCGTAATGATAGCACACTGAACTAGTTTTACAGTGTTTTTTTTATTGAGAGCTCACCCACACTCACACCCACTCACGCACACGCACACGCACACGCACATGGACACGGACATGTACACGGACACACACACACACACACACACACACACACCGCACCTCCCCTCTTCTCCCGCTTTCATCTACGCAATAACTTCCAGAAGGGCGAGAAAAAAACTTTCCCCCTCTTTTCTACCTCATCTCTCCATCACGGACCTTGATGTCACCCGGCTCGTGGGTTGATGTATACAAATATTAGTAACGGGCAGTATTTTCAATGCTACCTGCTCGTTAAAGGTAGCATACCCTGTGCTGGCTACCTCTGTTCGTTATTTCTGTACATTTCGGTGCAGGGAAAGCAAGTGGAACAGCGGTCATTGTTTTCTTTTTTGTATGCCTCGCCCAAAAGGTTGAATTCTCATTAGTGGAGGGGGATCGAGGAGCCGCACTCATGACTGATGGAAACATGCGGGCGTCCCACGACACCGCCTCATCGTACTCCGTGCATGATTCGGCTCCTTGTCACCTTGCGTCTCTCCGTGTTTCTCCTTCGCGAATAAGGAGCGAGAGCTGTAGTTCTTGGTGTTGCTTTCTACGCTACTGAGGAACGAGACAGCAGGCCACTGTTCCCTGCGAATAGAAGGGTAATTATCCTACTCCCCGTATTGGTGAGAAGGGGCACCTGTGACACAGATGGTTTATCATGCCCACCACGCCCATCATGTTGATTTATTTATTTGTAACTGTATTTATTTGTAACAGTGCCGGGCCTTCTGGGGTGATGCACTGTGCACGTAAGGAATATAAGGCATACAAACAGACGCATACAAGAAATCGTAGTAAGAAACAGGTAAGAATAAATGCGTATATACCGTAATTTTGAGATTATAAGCACCCGCGATTCTAAGCACCGTCCCTTACTTTCGGGGGAAAAAAAATTGGAAAAAAAGTTCGCATGCGAATCTAAGCACCCCCTTTTCTAAGCAATCATCGCAATGTGGATTTCAGATGCGCGGAAGCGGGCACTAGTTGACGTTGTGGCCAAGTCGTTTATGAATTTTTCAATTACAAGCCACTTCAATGGAACAGAAGACTACATGCTGTGTGATTCTGAGAGCGGCGGCCCACGCGGCGCAACGGACTCGAATGGTAGTGAGGGTGACTGGGTACCAGACGTAAGCAGCGGGTTCGCTGTCCTTAGCTATTTTTCTTTCGTATGTTTGCCAAATAAAACATTATTTCTTGCGCCGACCTCCTCGAGATACGGCAGCGGAAAAAAAAATGGCGGGGTTGGTTTTTAGGTTTTTCAAATCTTCGCAAAAAAAAAAAAGCGACTATGTTCTAATCTGCCGTCTTATGCTCAATCATTCTGCAAGTTTCTTTTTCAAGCAAAGCTTTCTATGCCCCACTCGCGCAGTAGGTGCTCACGCCAAGACGAACTGCAGAAAAGCCAACTTTACACAGTGGGTTTCCAGAAAGGGCACATGATGGAGCACGGAGCGCCTGAACAAAACGAAAACTCGTCTTGTGGTCGGAATGGAACCTGAGTCCCTCGCGTTATGAAGCCGACGTCTCTCTGACTGCGTGATTCCGACACGGTCAAACTGGTCGTCGGTGGTTTATGTGACCTGTCAAGTGTACGCATCTACTCTAAGCTACTCGAACTTTTAAATAAATCTGATTGAAACAAATCAATCGCAAAATCCCACTTACTTAATTTCGTGCAGAGAAAGCTTCGCGTTTCAAACATCTTTCTCGTTAGATGAAAGGGGCTTTTATTTCTTTTTTTTTTTTTTTTTTTGCGCTGCTTCCATGCCATGTGCTTGCATAGCGGCACTTCTGCCCGCTTCGCATACGCTAAAAAGCGTTAGCGCTACCGGTGAGGCGCCGAAAATTCCTCCTCGCGATAGGCGTTCATTGAAGTTGGCGTCAATGCGCCAAGAAGGAGAGGAAAGATACCTGAAAAATGTAGGTCGGCGCGGCACTGTGGGGCAACGGGTAGGAACAGAATGTAGCAACGAAATGCAGTTCAATGACTCCTGGTTAGTCGTTGTCGGTCCAGCGCGGATACAAGTGCCAGAAAAGATAGTTGCCCACGCGAATAAAAGATAGCTAGAAGGGTTTTTTGGCATCATATTGAGCACTCAACATTACGACTGCGGTATATGCCACAAGCAAAGTTGCTGACATTTGTATTTACTCTAACGCTCTTGAGAAGGCGTACACGTCACCGCATTTAACATTAGCATAGATCGCCACACGTACATTTTTTTACCTTGTTAGGCAAAGCTTGCGAGGGATATGTTCTGTTGCGAGAAATGAGCTAGTGGGTCGCATGACCATTCCCTTTTTTCCTAACTATACAGCTTATTTGACCGATGTTTACGTTAAAAGTGGTGTCAGCATGATTCTGACGAGGCAATCTTTTGAATGAACCGAACTTGCATTTTGTCTTCATGGCCCCTTTAAGTGTCCCAGACTTTTAACAGCGAAGCTGTTTAGCAAATCGTAATTTTTCGTGTCGACAGTTAAAAGTACCAACAAATTGCCGAGCGCGCGCACGTGAGCACGGGCCCCGCGGCGGCCGCCCAGCGCCCCCGGCACATGTTTACCAAGCTAAGCATACCGACTTAGGTAGTTTGGCCAAGATTGGCCAAGATTGGTTAAAAAAAAAAACACTTCAGAGAGAGAGAGAGAGAGAGAGAGAGAGAGAGAGAGAGAGAGACTTTATTGCAGCAGGAACACGTCAGGTCAAAAGGGGGGAAGCGAGAGTAGAAGGTGGGGTATTTGTAGCTTGGGATATATTGAAAACGGAGAGTTTAAACCGATGCTGGTTGGCTTCTTGAGAAGGCGGAAGAGGACAATTGGGTGCAATCGTAGACTTCAACCATCGTGACAGTCGTGAAAGTTGCCTACTGCTTCGCTACCCTCAGGTCTTACGTGTGAGCTTCCTTCTTTTTTGTGTGTGCTCCGTATTTTCGCGTTGTCCTCATTCTTCGTGTAGCACCAACCCGCCAAATCCTCACCGTCAAGGAACTCAACAGTCTGAACGGGTCAAATATTTCTGTCGCAGCGTAACCGCGTTTTTCTATCGTGCCGCAATCAATCTATGCCGGACTCGCAGTAAATGTCCATTCACCCAGTAAGCCAAAGGGGCCAGTAAGCCTGTTCGTGTTACTAAGTCAGGCGGTGGCGGTTGTACATAGAGTGCAGAAGAAAATGGGTTCCATGGTGCACAGCTTTGATCCGCAATTTGAACTTTGTCAAAATGGGTTCTTTGGTTGGCCAAGCCCACACTGCGAGTATGCTTCACTCTGGAGGTACACACCACTTTTATAGAATACCCACAGCAACTCTCGGGTGTGTACTCCGTAGGCGTAACGTTTGGGTTTGGGGTGTACGGCGCGAATCGGTACCTGCTGCTTGGTGGTCTCTTCGACCATGTCGAAATGGAGTAATCGGATAGACGTCTGCTTCATAACGCGAGGGACCCGAGTTCGACTCCGGCCATGGGAAGCGTTTTTCTTTTGTAGCGTGAGCTACACTGGCCGAGGTTGAGCAGTTTCGCGTGGCTCCTGGAGAGCGGTGCTGCGCAAGCGCGGCACGTGGTGGCCCGGCCCACTTGATGATCATGCGAGGGGTGGCCGGGTGTGGAACCGATGGCTCGTGCGTCGCCGCAACACCGGCGTGCCCCTGCGGAACCAACTTAGCTCTGGGGCGATTGGTGACGCTGCGCCGGAGCCGTTTGATAAATATGCATGTCTGACATAATGCGTATACCGTGTGTGTGTCGTTGAAGCAGCAGTAAGCATGATAATCAAGATAATCCTAGACAACCAGGAAAGCTAAGAATAACCAGCTGAACCTTAGCTCACGCTACGTATATCCTGGCATAGCCGAGCTAAGCCACGTACTGCTTATTTTTTTCACTTCACCCACGATCATTCATGATCACGGTCAGAGAAAGTTAGATTTCCTGCAGGGCGTATTGCTGTGCAACGGCATCAGTTCGGACACTAAAGTTTCGCTTTAAAAGAGTCGCTAAGAAGCCTAACTGAATGAAATGAGAAATGACCGTTGATATTTTCCTCAGAAAGTCGTGGAGTGCATGGAATGATGAATTTTACGTCCCGGTTGAGTCAGCAGCAAGGAAATGAAACGAGCGTGTCAGAAACTACTCTGGCATCTATTGCACCTGGCAGTTTGATATTACCTTTCAGATATTCCTTTTTTCTACCTATACCTTGAATCACTTTACGGGTCAATTTACGGGTCACTTTACGGGTCAATCCCTTTACGGGTCAACGGGTCAAGGATATGTGGTCAACGCACCTCAAGTTGTTCTGGTGTTCATCATTAAGTTACCCGCCGCGGTGGCTCAGTGGCTAAGGCGTTGCGCTGCTGAGCACGAGGTCGCGGGTTCGATTCCCGGCCGCGGCGGCCGCTTTTCTGATGGAGGCGAAAAGCAAAAACGCCCGAGTGTACGAGATTTCGGCGCACGTTAAAGATCCCCAGGTGGTCAAAATTAATCCGGAGCCCTCCACTACGGCGCGCCTCATCGCCTGAGTTGCGTCGGCGCGTTAAACCCTACAATCAATCAATCATCATTAACTTCTGTCTTTAAGTGTTCCGCTACCACCTTTTTCAACACGCCTCCTAAGTGAGATGGAAATAATATCTGGGAGAAATTTGTCTCTTGTCTTGCTGATGGAGTATAAATGGGCTCGCACAATGCTTGTATATGTCCCCCGAATGTCGCGTATAAGTTCCTTCGGTAAATCAAGCGAGTACGGTGCAATCTCTCGGTCTTATCTTCCGTCTTATCTCAAGTTACTGTTCAGTTTTTCTCCTATCTGGGTGTTCCTCAGTGCTTCCGTCATCGCAGTGGTTTTCGCTGAGTCAAGTGCTTTTTCGCAATCCGAATCAGACTAGGGCGCGGACTTCTAGATTACATGGTAGATGACACGAATGTGAAGGAGGTCAAAATTACATCGCGGGCATTCGCATTTACCGTTATGTATATTTAGCTTTTTCGTGTAGACGATATTACCCAAACCAATTAGGAGTTTTAAGAATTTATTAAACCCTAGATTATGAAAATCAATTGGCATTATATATATATATATATATATATATATATATATATATATATATATATATATATATATATATATATAGAGAGAGAGAGAGAGAGAGAGAGAGAGAGAGAGCTTTAATGAATACTGAAGAGGTTAGCCCCAGAAACGGTGGGGCTTGCTACTTCAGATGGGGTTGAGCATAGTGAGGCGAAAAAACGAAAAGAAAAGTGCAAGAAGTACGCAGCAACAATGAATAAGAGGCACAAGAAAATAAAATCAGTTCGTAACGTAGAAAAAAAAACACAGCACTAGGAGGACGAATGCTTTTATTATCAGAGGGGGCATGAATGACCTGTTAAGGAAGGAGAGGGACACGATGGAAGGAGGGAATAATCGAAAAACGAACACTGTTCAAGGTTGAATCACTTGAAATGGTCGATGTCATTTTAAAGTCCGTAAACATATAGTTCGGAAATTTCGTGAAGATATAGGTGCGACGATTTTTGATAGGTATCGGTCTAGGTTATTACACCAGCTTGTAGAGACCACTGGTAAGTGCGTCTTCAATAACTTTCTCAACCATTGAGGGTTCCATTCAAACGCGTTGCAGATGCGCTTATTCGTCTCCGGGTGGAGAACCGAGGTCCAACAGTGGCCCTTGATGACCGGTCTTGAAGTGTGCACAGTGCCATATCAAATGATACAGGTTAGGGATGCACTTCTCGTCACAATACGGACAGCGTTGGATGTGCGAGCTGGCTCCATGGGTCCATTTATGTAGTACATGAGGGGTTAGGGCCGTGTTACCGTAAATCTTATTAGCTACCACCTGCCCCGAGCGTGTGAGCGTCTTGAGCGGGCCCAGTACACCCACCGGGGTGGTATCTTGAAGCCTCTTGCGACTGTCTGCCTTGAATTTCCGCAGGTAAAGTTGCCAGTCTGGTCGTGGTAGGCGTTGCAATGGGGCACTGGAAACCTCTGGAGATGTGTCAAGTCTCTCCCGGGCGGCGGTGTGAGCCGCGTGGTTGCCACGTACCCCAGGCGTGTGTCCCGAGGACCAGACGATGCGAATGGCGATGCCTTCCAGTTGCAGGTCTCGGATGGCATGTAGTATATTCGTGCCCGTATAATTAGTTTAAAATGTTCGGTTCAATTCTTTAAGGGAGACGTGAGAATCCGTAATTATGCGAAATTTCCGGGATGAGAGTGAGTCACAATGGTTGCGGATGAAATGGACAGCCCCCAGGACACCCATAAGTTCAGCTTCTTCAGCTATGTATTGGATATATTCCGGGAACCATTTAGTCAGGGGGCGTCCCAAGATGTCCATGCGATCACAGCCTCATTGCCGTGCACGGGGGCGTTCGTGAAGACGTCGACTTCATTCTCCATCTTGTCGTTCTGGATAGTGCGAACGTATAACTCGCATGCTCTCACCTGCGGCCGAGGGATGCCATTCGCTGGGCGCTCCCAGGGCGGAAGGGACAATGGGTAACGAGTGGGGTCGAATTTACTGTCCTTATAGTCCCATGAGCCGATAGCCTTGCCTTGGGGGGACTTCTCAAAGTGTTCCGTAAGACGTAGCTTGGTCTCTTCGATCAGGGCATCAAGGGAGGGAAGGGGTAGAATTTGGTGAAGAATGTCCACGGGGGTGACTTGAGGAAGTCCACTAATTGTACGGAGAAGGTGCCGATTTATTGTATGGAGATTCTTTACGTGAGCTGGGCGAAGATCATATACCGGAGAAAAAATCGGAGGATCCCAAGGTTGTATATGGACCCTAGATTAATCCCTAGTCAGACAAAAAAGTTAAGAGAGCCTTTGTCCCTCGTGCCGCGTGAGCGTGATTTTGCCACGGACCAAGAAAGTGATGCAGCTCTAAAGAGTTTCCGCGTAGCAGTCGTTGAGTTGTATGCTGCGGGCAGTAACACAAGACATGCCGTATGACTTCTTTCACAGAGCGCACACAGCACAATGGCGAGTCCGCCCAGCCTACCATCTTCAACAGAAAACTGCAAGTGAAGGCAACATTCAAGCGTAGTCGATGAAGGACACCCTCAGTTTGCTTTTGTAGGCCTCGCGGAAACTGGAAATTGCTCTGAGGGTCAATCGCGTGCAGAGGCAAGGGTATCCTAAGAGGATCCTGCCAAGCTGGCAACTGCAGTTTCCATCCCAGTGCATTCACGGCCGTACTTCCCTCTTGTCTGAAATACGGGATTCCAAAAGACACAAGCAGATTGTCCGCCTCTTTCGTTGCTGCGTCAGAGACGACGTTCTCCTAAATACCGGAATGACCTGGCAACCATTGAAGCGAGATGCGGTGCCCGTCTCGTAGTCCTAGTGTGTGCAATGCGTGTGAAAAAGTTGGCTGCAGCGGTGGGATGGCTTCATAAGCGCTTGCGCTGCGAGTCGGTAAAGACCACCCATTTCCGAGCGGGACTATTGGTGATGTGGAGTGCCGCCCTAATACTAGTTAATTCAGTAAAGGTGGACGACGTCTTGCGACTGAGTTTCTCTTTCACAGTTAGTCCCACCGACGGAATCCAGACTCCAATGGCTGACGAGTCAGACTTCACGGACCCGTCTGTAAATACCTGAACGTGGCTAAGATAACGCGAACTGGTATGCTCCATCGTGGAGTATCGCAAGGCTGGCTCAGGCAGAGATAAATGAGTGCAGGCGTTCCTTAAGGTGACGGATATGGGCGGCCAAAGATAGTGACCGACCTAATGTTACTCTAAAAATTTACGGTTGGGAACGTAAGGTATTTCTGTGTTATTTATGACCAGAAGATAGCGGGATACATCCCGCCTCATAAAGGCAACTGCGGCACACTTTTCGGGTGAAATTAGCAATCCGCAGGTACTAAGGTGCTTTTGAATTGCAAGAAGAGCTTTCTGCAGTTTGGATCGTATCGGGTTTTTACAGAAGCCCACACAAATGGCATCAGCATAGAGAGATATGTTGACACCTTGGGGTAGTACTTTCCTGATTCCGATGAGGCAGATGCTATACAGGACAGGACTTAGTCCGCCTTGAAGGACGCCCTGTGTAATGTCATGCCGCCTTGTGTCGCCTTCATTGGTGGTCATATAGACATACCGATTCTGCAAGTAGTCACAGAGCCAAGTGTGCATCCGCCCTACACACTACATCGAATCCCTACAAACGCCATTTCTCTTCGAATAGCTTCATGAGCGACGCTGTCGAAAGACGCCTTGATGTCAGCTTCTGTGATCTAATTTGCAGCCTTTTGCCGATGAATGTCCCTCACCAAGGCAATGACGTTGTCTATGCTACTTCATCCTTCTACGAACCCCGACATCTCTGGGGGATACACTTCTCGGTCCTCAAGATCCCATACGAGTTGCTGCAGCAGCATTTTCTCCATTGTCTTAGCTTAGTAAATCAATAGAGCGGTAAGAGTTGATGTCGGTCGGCGGTTTTCCTGGTTTGAGGACAGCTACTATATAGGCGACCAACTTTCCAGTTTGCTTCCACGCGGCCCGTCTGCCACGACTTGTTGTAGGAGGTAAGCAGTTGCCGGAGTGCGTTACTTCCGAGATGTCGCAAAACTGAGTATGTAACGCCATCGGCACGTGGAGAAGAAGACAGGTTAACAGACGCTTACGCTGTGATTAGCTCGTGCACAGTGAATAATTCATCAATGAGCGTAGCATTCGCCGTGGAGAGCCAATCCGTCAGGACCTCAGAAATCACTTCAGAGCTCCGGGGAGCTGTAACCTTGGCGCTAAATTCGTCAGCTATGTCGACTTATCTGACGCCACGCTGGAGAGCTATTGATAAGAACGGATGAGCTTGACTCGGTGTTGCTCTCAGGCATGCGGAAGACTTGCCAAATGCGAGGCAGTGGTTTGCGGGTATCAAGATTGGAACAAAATTCTCCCCAACGCTTTCTTGCGAGCTTATTCAAGTACTTCTGAATGCGCTTCTGGGCATGCCTTGATGCTCGAACGTCGTCTGGTGACAGCCTATTTCTCGCACGGCGCTCTGCTTTCTGCGAATCGCGCGAAGGCGTTCATACTCTCCGTCCACTGGTACCCGCGCCTTTGGCACCAAGCTCCGCCTTGTTGACTGTGACTGGGACCTGGCAATAGCTGCCGCCAGCTCTTCATTCGTAGACAATGCGTCAGCATTATCCTCCAGCATGTGTCGGAAGGTCGTCCAGTTTACAGCCGATTGTGGCCGCTTGATGGTACCGCCGCAGACACCATCAATCATGGTGTACGTTTGGATGGGGTCGCTGCCGAAGCTTTCAATGTCTGGATACCAGGATGCGACAGGCAGCTGAGAAGTGGACACCATAGTCACATCCAATACGCTTGAAACCCTGCCCCGAAAGAACGTGGGACAACCACTGTTGAGCACTGCTAGTCCTGCTTGGCTGGCCACATCGAGCAGACAATTACCACTTGGTGTCGTCCTAACACTGCCCCAAGCTGGATGGTGCGGGTTGAAATTCCCCTTAAGCAAATGCGGCGGCGGTGTAGTGTCCAAGAGGGCTTGCAGGCGCTTAACTTTAAACTGTGCCTTAGGTGCAATGTGTCCAGTCATTATAGTGAAAGCCACCTGATTGTACTTCACCGTTGCCGCGACATACTCATTCGAGTCATATGGCTCCACATTCTGCACTATAAAAGTTATGTCATTACGAATTGCAAGAAGCACTCTGCTGTTTTCTGAGCTCGTCAAAGACCGATACAAAGAGTACCCCGAAAGTCGGACAACCCGAGGGAATCTGGATTCTGAAATGGTGACGACTGGGAACCTGTGCTTATTCATGAGTTGCCTAAATTCAGACAAACCGAGATGATAGTCCGCGGGCATTCCACTGGAACACAGTTGCCTGAATCCGAATAGTTTGCATCGGCACCGTCATAGCACTACTCCCAGTAGAAGTTACACTCAGTTTCGAATGAAGGGGGTAATGGCGTCAAGTAAAGTAAGAATAGCACGAGTCACAGGAGACGTGAAATGTATGTCGTCAATTTGTTGTATGTATAAAACAGTGGGAAATAGAGCGTTCTGGGGATGTATGCGGACATATACAGGGCTTCGAAGACTTGTCCCGCCATGTCAATCGTTCCGGGTTTGTAGCCTCTGAACGTCATTAAAGATTTACACAAACTTCATGATTTCATAATTTCTGTCCAATGCATTTAGTACAGTGATATGGGATACTAATGATGCAAAATTGACACAGTGCGCTGAGTAAGGGACACTTCGTTCGGATAAACGGCGTTGTTAAGCTGCGCATATCAGAGATTGAACGCACGATCAATTACATGCATTTGAAGGAAGGCGTCGATGTCTGGCGTCGAACCAGTTACCCATGAATCACGAAACACGCGGTGTAGAGAGCTGAGCTACAGCAACGTGAACACAATATACAAACAAAAGCACCCGAATGGTCATCAGGCTAAAAGATAAAACTCGAACTCCTCCCTAGGCAGTTAAGCTTTTTAAGCTGCGCAAGCTTTGCGATTTGGGATAGCCAGCCAAGCGTTCCCATAGGATCTGGTTGGAACTGCTCTTGGAACTACTCTCGTGTAGGACGGGTATCTAGATCTGAGTGCCAGATTCCAATGCGAAACCTCCTGTGTAGGCCCAGTAGTTATACCGGAAATCGTTTTTGGCTGATAAATGCCGTGGGACTCGACTGGCAGGTATTATTTACAAATTGGGATGCAGTGAGCCACGGAAGAAAGCCGTGTCCTAACAATGGATGGAAACATCTTTAGTTGTTTCGAGAAGCAGGAGGAGGAGTAAACTTTACTCAGGCAAGTCTTAGGTACTGATGTCTTGGCGTTTCCCGGAAAACGAGGAGTGCTCTTCCCGTGGACCCAAAAAGCCCTCCTTTTGCATGGTCTTTTCTTCAGGTGTGAGTTGGAGAAAGAAAAAGCGTATAAACCTAAAATGCCACTAGTGTTTTTCTTAATCCGTTTTAATATGTCTTTACTTGGGCCTGCAACTACAGCATACTATGCCAGGCAACAGCGAAACAATATCGCCAGGTCACCATGCAAACTAAGTTCACATATTCTAACAAGGATTGCCATAGAAAAAATTACGGGAAGACATGGTGACTTCTATAGATAGCCGTAGATACGCCCTTATCGCGCACGTATAGTGTCAAAGCCATGAACTGAAGTCTCCGGCTAATATAACCTGACAGTCAGCAGATCAGTGATTCCTGGTAAGTAATCCATATCCGAGACAAAACCTAGGGCTGCAGTCACCAGCCGATCTAGCACATCAGACGTGGAACGTATTACTCCTTTTGGCTCAGTGATTCTTATTTTTGTTTTTTCATTCATAATACACCACGTCAACGATCCGAGCTTGACAGAGTACTTGACGTTCTCTACGAAAACAGAAATCGACCCACTTACAGCAGAACTTAAAGCCATTCTACTGGCCACCGCCCTACTTAAGAGGGATCTCCCGTCCATCAAGACAAAACACAATCCCTCTAAAGTCGTCATATATACTGACAATGCAGAGGCAATCAGCACAATGCACTCTCCAGATCCGCATGACTATATCTCCAATGCAATTAGACGAACCATCGACAACCTTGCCGAAATGAATGACACCACAATTCTTATAGAATGGACCCCCGGCCACCAGTCTAACCCAGGGAACGAGACGGCCCATCGCATGGCATCTGTGTCACTTCGTACCTCCCAGAACTCTCGTGCGATGCCCGCCCCACTTCCCGAACCTGCCCTCAACAGCCCAGTCGTTGAACGCCGTATCCGAAAAATGCGGCGACGCCGTCACCTCAAGGAAACGACCCCAAGGCCAGACCCACCAGTTCCCGAGGACATCCCGCGAGGCCTCCAGGTCCTTCTGCACAAGGCCCGCTCCGGCACAGCGGTCACTCCTGACGTCCGCGACCGATGGACCTGGTACCGACGTTTCGGCAGAAAAAGACCAGATGGCTCCACACCTGTTCCCCCTCCTACCCTTCCCTGCCCCTTGTGCAGTGCCGACCAACCCACCATACACCACCTTCTCTGGAACTGTGCCGGACTCTCCGAGGAACGGCGTAGGTGTCTACCTCCTCACGTCACTTCCCTTCAAGAATGGATAACGCCTTCGAGCGACGTGAAAGAAACTTTACTGACCCTGTGGGCATTTGCTGAACGTACAGGTGTAGTGAAAATGACCTAAATCAAGTGGTCCGTGTGCGGGGCGGACATGCTTTGTGATTGAACCCAATCCCCCCGCTGGTTTATTTCCCCTCCTCTTCCTCCCCTTCCCCTGCACGAGGCGTCCGACCTCTCCCTTCTAAATAAATTCATTCATTCATTCATTCATAATGCCCAAAATAAACCCACAAACGCACGACTTTTTTCAACATATTCGGTGGGAATCAGCTTGAATAAAACGAACACAAAAGGCAGAGGGAGTAACACGACACACTGCTGTCGTGTTACTCCCTCTTCCCTCTTCCTCCCTCTTCCTTTTGTGTTCGTTTTATTCAAGCTGATTCCCACCGAAGATGTACCAACTAGCACAGACCAGAGCCATTCTGCAATATTTTTCAACATACCTTTACTTCCCAAAGTAATAACGGATGCTTGTCTGTTTTTGAGCAGAAATTCGCGCGGACGCAATTTTTCTGAGCTCTTCAAGGTGCTCAACAACTTGCATGCTGTCTGCAGTGCTAAAACAAAATTCTTCAAGGACGACGAGGGCTTCCTTCACAGTGTGAGGGGGCCTGTGCGGCTCGTGGTGTGGCTGCTCCTCTCGAGGAGGAGGAGGAGGAGTGAAACTTTATTTTTGATCAGAATAAAAGAGAGTTAGGGCCTGTGGCTCCACACAGGTGCAGTCCCTATTCCGAGACCCCCCAAGGCCGCCACTCTCGCCCGTCGAACTAGAGCCCTTTGAGACTCCAGCCCCGAGCAATTGAGCAGGGCTGCCTCCCATGCCTCTCTGGTAGGGGAAGGGTTGGGGGATAACGCAGGGTTGCGCTGGCATGCCCACACCATGTGGAAGGTGTCGGACATTTCCTCAAAGTGCAGACACCGCCCATCTGTTTTAGGGTCGAAATGCTTTGCTACTGCAGGGCACATAAATGTGTTCGTCTGCAGGCGCCGCAGTATTCCCTCATCGGCCTTGCTCAGACCCTTTGCAGGGGCTGGGTAAAGCCGGCGGTTATCGCAGTAATGTTTAACGATTTCTCTAAACCGCAGAAGTGGTTTGCTAATCTCCGAGCCTGGAGAGCATGGGTGAGGCGCCCGGTGGGTAAGTGCTCGGGCAGCCGCGTGCGCGGCCTCGTTACCTCTCAGACCCTGATGCCCCGGAGACCACACAATTTCTTTAGGTGCGGGGTCTACGGACCGCACCACTCGTTTTAAAATTCTGTAGGCCAAGGGTGGTACCGTGCCCGCTAAATAGCTTTCACAGGCTCGGCGAGAGTCCGTGATTATTGTCCTTGACTTCGGGTCCGCGGCGGCGAGCGCTATGGCAATCGCCTCGGCTTGCGTGGAGTTAGGAGCCCGGTAGGAGATCCCATCGACTTGCTGGTCCCTGCGAATTACAGCGGCAGTGAAGAACCCTAGAGGCGACGGTACGGCCACATCAACGTAGAACACACCTCGCCCATTTCCGTATTTCCTTTCCAGGGTCTTAGCGCGTGCTTCCCTCCTGCCTTCGTGAGTGTGCTTTTCCATGTTACGCGGAAGTGGATGCACGCAGAGCCTGTGCCGCCACAACTCTGAGAGTTTGCACGTCTCCTCTGGGATGCACTCATGTTTGATTTGTAGGCGATTAAGCAAGTGGCGCCCGGACGCCGTTTGTGCTTGTCTAGTGTACTGATTTGTGAGATGAGCCTCTTTCAGCTCTTGATACGAATTGAGCCCTCCCAGCGCCGATAACCTGGTGTTGGAGGTAGCCACCGGGAGGTCAAGGGCTCGTTTTGTGGCCTTCCTAACGATGACGTCAATGCGATTCTCGTGTTGTTTGTTCGTACGGAGGTAGGGTACGGAGAAGGGGATCCTACTGGTTACAAAGGCATGGGCGAGCTGGAGCGCGTCCCTGCCCCGTAACCCGCAGCGCTTGTTGGATACGCGTTGTATCATCCGTCCGACCTGTTCACCTGTTCGCTTCAGTTTGGCAATGGTGGTCTCTGGACTAAGTTTGTTGTGAATAAGCAGGCCCAGGATCCTAATTTCTTCCACTTCTCTGATAGAACCACCTGTTAAAGAGATGAAAAGCCTCGTGTTCTCTTTAGGATTGGGTTTGATGTGCAAAAGTTCTGATTTTGTTGGGGCACATTGGAGGCCGCAGTCATTAGCATAGCTTTCGACAATGCTGGCAGCCCTTTGAAGGCGGTCCTCCATTTCCCCAAGGCTGCCTTCTGTGCTCCAGATTGTTATGTCATCGGCGTAAAGGGCATGTTGTATACCCTCTACCCGAGCTAATTTGTGCGGCAGCTGCATCATAGCGATGTTAAAGAGTAGCGGCGATAGGACCGCTCCTTGTGGAGTACCCCTTGTACCCATGTAATATGGACCGTACTCCTCATCTTCGATCCTCAGGAATGCTTGACGTTTGGAGAGGAAATCTCTGACGTACGCGAAGGCTTTCTGACCCCAATCCGTTGTACTTAAGTTTTCTAGTATGCTGCTGTGCCGGACGTTGTCAAATGCCCCCTTGAGATCTAGGGCAAGGATGGCTTTATCGTTTTGTCGCATTGTAGTTGGTCGAATTACGTCGGGGTGTAGCTGGAGAAGGACGCCCTGTGCTGACATAAGTGGGTGGAACCCGAACATAGTGTCAGCAAAGAGGCCCGTGGACGGTGTGGAGAGAGACGATCCCTGACCATCGCCTCCATGAGCTTACACGCGCATGAGGTGAGCAAAATTGGCCTCAGGTTATCAATATTAACAATTTTTCCTGCTTTGGGTATAAAAGTGACCAAGGAGGTCTTCCATTCTGGGGGGAGTGGACGGCCGTCCCAGATTTGATTTATGTAATCTAACAGTTGCAAGTAAGCCGAGTCCGAGAGGTTCGCCAATAGTTGGACTGTTATGCGGTCTCTTCCTGGGGCCGTACCTCGGCGCATCTTAGCTAAAGCTGCCCGAAGATCTTGTAGTGTAAAGGGGGCATCTATGTCTGGGTTATGCTTGCCTGCGTATTGATACTCAGGTCCACTGGGGTCTTCCGTGCGGCAGAGATATCTGTCACATAGAGTATCCGCGAGTTGGGTCGTCGTACCTTGGTACCCGTGCAGGGCTCTTCGGAGTTGACGTTGTGTTTCCCCTCTCGTCTGAGTTGGGTCAATGAGACTGCAAAAAAGGCGCCATGTCCCATTGGATCCCATTTGACGCGCAGCTGAATTGCATCTCTCTATCCAATTTGCGTCGCTCAGTTGGACAGCGTATTCTGCCGCTTTTTCAGTCAAATCACTGATGCGGGCTCGAAGCTTGCGATTAAGTTTCTGTTTGTTCCATCTTTTAGTAAGGCTCCGGAGTGCCTCCCATATATGCATCAGATGGTTGTCCACAGTTGGGTTCTTTTCGGTGGTCTGAATTGTTGTAACGTGTTACTGTTGTAAAGCGGTGATCTGTTTCGCCCACTCCATATAGCTGCCTGTGAGGAGAACAGGTGGAACTTCTTGCAGCCTAAATTCATGCCAGTTGGTTAGTTTGGCCTGGCCCCACTTTCTTCTAGCAGCCTTCACCAAGAGGGTGATCCTAAGGAGGCAGTGATCGCTACCGGGTGTCTCCTCCAGGTTTCCCCAAGTAGCGTCTCTACTATCTTTAACTAGGGATAGGTCAGGACACGTGTCGCGAGTTACCGAGTTTCCCATACGCGTGGGACATTCCGGGTCCGTGAGCAGCGTAAGTCGAAGCGTGGAGATTAACTCCGCTAACTTGCGTCCCCTGGCCTGCTCGAAGTGATAGCCCCAATGAAGGCTCGGGGCGTTAAAATCCCCAACTATCACGAGGGGTGCTTTGCCGGCCGATTTAAGTGCTCGATTGAAAACTTCATTAAAAGTTATGCGGGGCTTGTGCGGGGGGCTGTAAATGTTCAGTACATGTATTGGAGGATCACGACGTCTAAGTGGAAGGACCTTTACCCCACTGTATTCCTGTTCGGTTTCTAGGTCTAGATCGACTTGGATCACAGCATACGCCTTGTTCACCAGGATGCAAGTAGTAGGGCCCCCCTGGAATGAGCTATACCCTGGAAGTTTAGCATCTTCTCGGATTCGTCCCCATGCTTCACCTCCTTGACGATTGGCTAATCAGTCAGAGAGCCGGCAGTGGTAACGCCATCATCAGTGCCGGCGTAATCTTCGAGTGTCACTGCATCAGGAGGAACACTTTCGAAAGCCTGCCCGCCATCGGCACCGTCGTCTGACGACACTTCGGCCACTGCGTCATCGCTGGAGTCGGGAACAACAAAGCCGCTGTGCCTGAAATAGTGAGCAATCACGTGCGCGGGCATGTTCTTTATCACATACGCAAGAATGCGACCTTCGCTCAGGAGACTCGCGTCGCATTGTTGGCCGACTTCATGGCGTCTGCGGTACTTGCTTTTCACGTATTGGACTATTCCCTGGTCCGTGGGTTGAAGCGCTGATGTTGCGAATTCAGCCGCAAAAGAAAAAAAAATAATAACTTCAACCGTCGCTCAGTCTGGTGGCACTGTTATGTTCACTGCAGATGTCCAGCTCCATTAGCACTTTGCGGTTCTTCGTAGAGAACTGTCAATGCAACTTTTGGACCCAAGTTCCAAAAATTTCATTCGTCGTCCACGCTTTTCGTTTGACACGGTAATTCACAGGAATATCGTTAATGTTCTCAAAGCAGCGTGGCTTCTGAGCCTTTCCGATGACGAGAAGCGGCAAGCGCTCTGACCCCGTCATGTTGGCGGCTACAAGTACGGTCACTCGTTCCTTACCTCGTTTGCCGCAGACGCAAGGATCCCCTGTCACAGTTTTGTCTGGTAATGCTTTGAAAAACGGTGCTGTATCATCAGCGTTAACTACGTCATTCGTATTGTAGGCGGCAGGGTGCTCCAGCAGCTGAACGGTCTTCCAGTTGTTGACCGCATCTTCGGTCGCTGCACTTTTTTCGCCGAAAACGGTCTTGAAATCGAGGCCGTGTCTTTCTCCGAAGCGTGCACCCCATACTTCCAACGCTCTGAAGGAATAGATTTCCATTATCGCTGCAAACTTTTCGGCTTGCGGGTCCACTCAACGGCAGGTTTGCACTACGCGCGCTAACCACCCACCGAACAAGGGCTCGTTCCAACTCCGGATGGGCTGCTGTTCGTATAGCCGCTTCCTCGATGCGCTGAACTTCTCACCTTCAAACGCCTGAAGAATTTGCTCTTCGTTGTTAACATATGTACTAAGAGAACTTCTTTTGACATTGTACGTCTTCCTCGCTTCTTGTCGGGAGAGCCCGTTTTTCAGGGCACGCAAAATTTATAATCTGGTGGCCAAGTCCCTGGCCTCGTCCTTGGGCCGCTTCGCCGCAGTTGCCATCGGCGGAGAGTGCGGTCGCACCAGCGCTCAGCAGGCAAGCACCAGCAACGATCAAGCTAAAGGGTCCGTACTGAATCTTTTCTCGATAAAACGGCGTTCAGCGATGCAGCACATGGCAACAAAGCAACAAAATGGCACCGCTAAAAGCAACACGGTAAAAAATAAAAATTAAACGAGAGGAGGCGTTAATCAGCCTCAAGTTAAGCCGAGTCGTAATTGATGCACGTAGCAATGCTGCATTTCAACTTCATTTTTGTTCCGAATTGTTCTTTTTTCCGTTATCGAGGCTCGCCAGTGGCAGGAAAATTGCATAATTATCCGATTTGCAGTCAAATTCGCTCGAAGTAATGAGCGTCCAGTATCATAGAGTGATGCGTATATTTACAGGGACCAAATGACGAGTCCGGATTAAGCGATTTTCGGAATTAACGAGCTTTTACTGTATTACATAGGGGGGCGGGGGGGGGGAGGTGTAACACATGCGATATAACAAATGAATAAATAGTCGCACAAACTAAATTAATTACAAATTGGAGCAGAGTTTCAAAAAATCTGGTTGTCCATGCGATCCATAGGTATAGAAATAAGCTTGGGAAAGACCAGCTGATACCTGAAAAATTTTAGCCATTAAAAAGAAAGATGATTATTGAAAAAATGGAATCAAATTATCTTAAAGCGTCCTAAAGATCGGCAAAAGAAAACGACGGGCGTGGCAGGTGCACCGTAGCAGACTCAGAGCATAAGATTTTGGAAGTTAATTGCTATAAAACGCTATAGTAATAGCAACGCTAACGCGGAAACACCCTATGGTGACCAATGGTGCACTTAAAACACCCACAACACGTCGCGAGGAGTGGCTAGGCCGATTTATGAGGCTGCTCTTTTACGAGAGAAACATTTCGTGATTGCGTGCGGGAAACGGCCGCGCAAGATAACTGTTCAATTATTCAGTTGACGCTACTCGTGTTAAAAAAATTGTGGATGAATTTGCGGGTGTCGCGTGCGCCGGTGACCACGAGATGATACCGCAGAATTTAGTGTTCGTAGCGGATTTTAGGGGCGAAGCTCCTAAAGCCATGGGTCTGTCCATCCCTTGTGTCTCGTGGTACGTGACCGCCGCATGCTTTCGGAGATGTCGCAAAGTGGGCCGCGTTGCACGCGCAAGAACCGGCTGCAACCGGCAGCGCAAACTCGGCACCGGGAGCGCGAGCTTGTCTGTGTTCGCCAACGGAGGCGCGAGCGCACGTGCACTGCGAGGGGGAGATCACGCAAGAGATCACGCCACGAACGCAGGCAGTCGTTCTCGGAGATCGAACGAGACGCAAGGACCTTTGCTCGTTTCCTCTCGTCTTGTTCGGGCACAAGTTCGCCCTAAATAAAAGTTCTTTCTTTACCGTTGTGTCCCATCCTACGTGACAAATTGTGGTGGAGGTGCGGGGTAGTCCTCGATGGCGCGGGGTCTTTCACCAGGTCTGGGCCTGGGAGCATTGACTCCGAAAATAAAAGTTGATTTGTACAATGTACGGTCTTACGTCTTTCTTAATGATGTAATGGGCGAACTTTCACGGGAGAGTTACGGTTACCGATGATCTCCCCCTCTCGAGCTTCGCCCCACTTATCATCATTCATTCCGTGGATATGGCGTGATTTTTTTGTCTACTTTGTTTCTGCGCAGAGTCAAAAAATTTGGTAATACATGCAGCATTTAAGTGAAGGCTTCATCTGATGATGTTTTCTTTTTTTTTGGCAAATTTGAGCAGATTTTTTTCTTTTTCGCGCGCGTCTAGTGAAGGGGAACAAGTCGTCGCTGATTGTGCTTTCAAGTAGCCGTTAAACTATTAGCACCACTGTCCCGCATTAACCAGAAAAACGCAGTTAAATGGTTTTGCTCGTATACATAAGCAGAAGTTCTGTAAACTTCAGGGGTAAGTGTCTGGGCATCGGGCGTGAGGAGTGGTGGGCCGAGCATGCATTATGGGAAAACATCCAGTGGGTGACGACACTTCTTGAGAACTTGTGGGTGCCTCTAGAGCATTATTCTGACAGTGTGCCGTACACAGGCTGAGAAAAACCTATCGCTACGAGAAAAATCACGGAAATCTAAACTGAGAAACCTGCGAGGGCGCAAGAGATTAACCCTGCTTATGTTAAGGAAATTGCGGTATACGTGTTACAGCTAGTACTTCATTCTTCCTTGGCAAATGTTCAACAGTGGCGCCGTGTTTTCGCAGTATTTAGTCCAAGTTAATCCTGGGAACTGACAATTGGAGCTCTTGTAACGAGCAAGTGCACGCTCAAGAGGAGAGAAAGCACAAAGCAAGAGCGGTGTTGACCTCCTGCGTGATGCTGGGCGTTTGGCCTACTATAGGTCTGAGGTAAACGCGTGAAAGAGATTTCCTCTGTGGATTCTCAGGTCAGTACATTGGTCCGCATCGCTTGGGCAGAAAGTCCTGCCCCTTAACGGGGCTGTGAACGCCGTAAAAAAAAAAAAACTAGGGCTGACCACGCTGACGTCGCCACCACTGGCGCGCCAATTTTAAATCGCGCTTTAATTGCAACTTGAGAACGATCGCACTTCTGCATCTCCCTCTCGTTTGGTCACGACTGGACGAGGCCCCGGCATTCCTTCCGCGTTTCGCGAACGTGATTCAGCCCTCGCCGTCAACTTGATCGCACGACGAGCGGGGAAAATCCGCGGCGTTGTTCCAGCGGCGCGGACGTGATCCGCGCCGCATAGGCACACTGCGAAGCAAGTAAAGCAAAAAATGCAAAGTTACATGTTCCTACACCGTCTACTGGGGCTTCGTTGTTCAATGCTATCACCTCGGATGCAAGCGTGTCCGACCTTGACAGAGATGAATGACTAATACTGACGACCACTCTAAACACGCCGTGTCAATCTAAACCTTGAAGTCGAGGATTTCGCATAACGCGCTCGCTCGTATGTCAAGCCTTAGTATCTATTTCGCGTGAAATGAACGCTCGAGTGTTATACAAGGTTGCCCGCTACCCACGCGCACGCGCTATTTCGCAATGCGTGGGTTGGTAAAATTCTTTCCAAGAAGCCACGGAAATCCGATGAAGGCTTCCCGGAATAGTTCCCGTACCGCGAGGCAATTCGGTCGCTGCAATCACCATGCATCTGCAGAGCCAGGGCCAGGCTTCACTCTCGTTCATTGCAATACTTCTCTGGAGTATATTCTCTGACTTCAATTGCGACACGCTTCAGCTGTAGCTGTCTTGTCATAGAGCTTTGTGCGCCATACTGACGGGGTGCTGCAATTGGTCTCGCCTGACAGCTACACAGACGATCGCCTCTTAAGAAATTCGAAATGGCCAAAACTCTTTCATTTGAGCGCCCATTCTAACGGAGCACGAGCGTACCCGGCTTTTAACATTAACAAATCCCCCCCCCCCCCCCCCCCCTAAATTTCGGACGACCTTTACAACAGCATGCAGAAATGCAGGCAGTGCGTCATTTTGGCACGCTTTCGTCGTGCCAAACACATGTGCCGTGGCTGTTTGATGTGTGTTTGTTGTTCAGTTGCGCCTACTTGATGGCTATGCATGCAGCCCGTGTGTTGTGCATGGGCCATTACGATTTTTTAGGGGCTGGGGCTCTTGGCGTCTCCTGTCGTCGTCGTCGTAATCGTCGTCTCATGTAGTCACGGTACTGAAACACCGGGAACCTCTTTCACACCTCGCGCTAGAACGTAACGCGTACTAAGCAAAACACCGGAACGCTGGTTTACGCCTCGCGCTGGAGCGCTTCGTAACGCGTACTAAAAAAAAAAAAAAAAAAAAAACACCGGGACATTCGTTTACGCCTCGCGCTAGAGAGCTTGGTGCTTCGAGGCTTTTACAGCAACGCGGAGTCGCTGTGGTCGCCGTCGTGTTCGAAAGTGCCTCGCTTGGGCTCTGTGTTTTTTCGCCTCGTGCGGCGAAATTCCTCGCCCGGACCCTCAAATCTGCTACTCATCGGCGTCGGAACGTTAGAGGATTCACCTGGGCAAGTTTCTTCGGATATTTCTTGCATTTCCTTGGCGAAAAGACGCAGTCTTCACCAACCACGCCGGAGCTAGGCTTAGCGAATGGGCCTAGCGCCCAATGGCCGTCATGGAAGTCACCGTGGAGGGCGAAGAGATTCACCCTAGCGAACTCGACGATGCAAACTGGGCCCAAATACGCAGGCGACAACGCGCCTTCGACGAAGCGAAAACCGCACTACAGAACCCTCTTCCGCTGAACGAACAGCGCGCTCAACAACCCCGCAAGCGCCGACCGGCTCGCCGAAGCCCACCGATGACACAACTTCCGGAGGCGGATATCAAGGTCGTCCTACGGCCCAGAGGAGGACTAAACCTCAAGTTAGTGGCCCAAGCTTCTCTTGCCGATGCTATCTTTCAAGCAGCCAACGTCCCCCGAAACCCGACTGACCAAATTCGGGTCCACCATATTTCTAATTATCTCCTAATCAGCACCCCATCAGAAGAACGAGCCCAGAAATACGCTGCTATCCAGTCGCTCACTGTCAAGAACAAATCCTATGAGATGGCCACGCATGTCTCCGCGCCAGCAAACACGGCCATGGGTGTCATATGTCTCCGCGCCAGCAAACACGGCCATGGGTGTCATTTTTAACATCCCCGAAGAGGACACACCGGAAGAAATTACAAGCAGCATACTAGAATACAACCCTGACTTGCAGATCTTGGAAGCTAGGCGTCTCGGAAGCTCCAACAACGCACAAATCCTTTTTCAAGGCCCCAAGGTCCCCTTCTGGATCAGATACCGGGCTGCCACGTACCGGTGTAAGCCATTCAGACGCAAGACAGAAGCATGCATCGCGTGCTGGCAGCCTGGGCACCGTCAAGATATGTGCCCAAATTCAACGCCCACTGCCAGATGTTCCAAGTGTGGATCAGCTGACCCTGTAGAACGACATAACTGTGTTCCCAAGTGTGTGGTGTGCGAAGGACAGCACATCACGGGTTCCGCCAACTGTCCCAAGAGATTCCAGCCGCGACGAAAACAGCAAACATACGCTCAAGCCGTCGCAGAGGGAAAGACGGATACCTCTGGCGCACAAGACCCCCGTACCGGACCAGCCCTCCTCGAAAGAAGAGAACGATCAAACACTCCCACCGGAAGAAGAAACTCGTCTAAATCACAAACCCGCCACCAGTCAAGAAGAAGCTGGTCCAAGTCCCAGTCTCGACACCAGTCAAGATCCCCCTCAGCTAATCGGCAGAGAATCCAGCAAGCAGAACGGGGAAGATCCACCTCTGCCAAGAGCACGGCCCCGGAAGCAACCCAAGACAAGCAGCCGGGCGGCGACAAGTCGGTAAGCTTTGCCGGTGCTTCCTCTCGCTGCTCCTCAACTCCACAAAATCCACCCCCATTACCCCCCGATCTAGCAAAAGAACTAGCTAGCATCAGAGCCGAAATCATGCTGCTCAGGCAGGAAAACCAGGCCTTAAGACAAGAGAACAGAACACTCCGAAGTCAAATTGAAAATTTACAACACGACGAATCAGGGTCGGCTCCGCCGGCTGCTAAGAAGCGAGCAACCACTGAAACAGTCTCAGCGACAGAGAATACCGAAGCAGCCCAGCTAAGTGACCATGAAAGGAGGTTCACCATATTAGAAGGCAACGCCTCATGGACTAGGAAACACATAACAGAGTTCCATAGCGAGTTGAAGGAAATACAGAAAAACTACTGCACATTACATAACAATATGGGAACCTTGCAAGCTGCCGTAGAATCCCTCCGAAGAGAGCTGCACACTTGTATGCAGGGTTTTTTAAACACAGTAAGCAACCCCGCAGCGCAGGCACCCCCAAATAGATAACCAGTATGGCCAACAATTCTAAAAGAGAACTCGGCACCGTGCGAGTCTGGCAGTGGAATTACCGAGGATTCAAACGGAAAAGGGGTAGTTTACAATTGCATATACAAAGCCTAGAAACTCCTCCTGAAATAATAGCACTACAGGAAACAGGCACAGTAGTGAAGTTGCCAGGCTACAAAGCCTTCCAAAACACTGATGATCCCAAAACGGCAGTCTTGGTGAACAGAAATCTACCCGCCCATAGAACCCAATTCGACAGCGTAAAAATTCCCCATGACTTTATAACAATCCTACCGAAAAACAGAGGAGAAATCAAACTCTTCATACTCAACTTATACAGTGCTCCGAAAGCTACAGACCATAAATTTAATCTCTTATTTTTACTAGCGCGTAAAGAAGCTGGACCTCATGCTCTCATCGTAGTGGGGGACTTTAATGCACATCACACGGCATGGGGGTACCCAACGTGCAACCCTAAAGGACGAGACCTCTGGAATCAGGTACAAATACATCACCTCACGCTAGAAACAGAAGTTAACACGCCAACCAGAATCGGCAATAGTGTACAGAGAGATTCCACCCATGACCTCACATTCACATTACACATAAGGAAAGCCACTTGGAATGTGACAGACACATCTCTCGGTAGCGACCACTATATAATACAGACGGTACTGACGCTAACACATAAAATCACACACGTTCCTGAGCAGAAAACTCTCACAAACTGGGACGACTTCCGAAAGATCCGCGAGTCGAGCGATGAACCAAATAGCATTGAGAATATAACAGGCATAGATCAATGGGTCGAACAGCTTTTGAAAGATGTAAAAGCCGCCACAAGAAACCTGGATTTGGAAATACCATCTGAAGCTGTCGACCCACACCTTAACCATCTGTGGGAAGCCTACAAAAGCATACAAAGAAGATGGCGAAAAAACAAAAGCAACCGAAAACTCAAAATTAGATTATATAAACTTCATAAAGACATAGAAAGGCATTCATCGCGCTTATCTCAAGATCAATGGGACCAAATTTGCGATCAAATGAAAGGAAACATGAGCATGAGAAAAACATGGCAGCTCCTCAGACATCTCCTTGACCCAGATCACAGCAAAACTGACCAAAGACACAGGCTGACTAAAATAATCCAGGCTTTCCCAGGCACTGACGGAGACTTGATAGAACAGGTCAGAAGAACCTACCTCTCCTCTGGAACTCCAAAATCCCTCCCCCAGTATAGCGGGCTACCAAATCCGCTGATGGACAGGGAGATAACGGAGGCAGAGGTGCGTGCGGGAATAATTAAACTTCGCTCAGGGTCGGCCCCTGGCCCAGACCAGATAACCAATAAGATGTTGAAAAACCTAGATGACGAGTCGATTAGTAACATCACGAAGTTTTTCAATCAGTGTTGGAAAGAAGGCGTCATCCCTCAGGCATGGAAACACGCGAAAGTTGTATTTATTCCGAAACCGGGCAAACCCTTAACTCTCGAACACCTAAGACCGATCTCGTTAACCTCATGCTTGGGAAAGCTAATGGAACATATCATTCTAGCAAGACTGACACAGCACATACAAGATACACAGCAGCTCCCACACACAATGATAGGTTTCAGGGCCGGACTGTCTACGCAAGATATTCTGCTCCAGCTATCTCATGACATTATAACCCCTTCAGATAGCCTAGACACGGCGGCAATCCTGGCACTAGATCTTGCCAAGGCTTTCGACAATGTCACCCACGCTGCCATCATGGAAGGGCTAGAATCAACTAACCCAGGAACTTGCACATACAACTACATCAGGAACTTTCTTACAAACAGAACTGCAGTACTTAACATAGGAAGCGTCACCTCGAACACTATTTTACTTTCAGACAAGGGCACACCGCAAGGGGCAGTGCTCTCCCCGCTCCTTTTTAACCTGGCAATATTAAACATTCCCAAAAAGCTAAGCCTGATCCCTGACCTGAAATTTAGTCTGTATGCAGATGATATCACTCTGTGGATGAGAGGTGGTAGTGACGCATACATAGAGGAGACTCTGCAGAAGGCCTCACAGGTGGTAATAGAAGAAGCAAAGAAGGCAGGATTATCATGTTCACCAAATAAGTCTGAACTCCTCCTAATACCCCCTAAACGAAGTAAACAGCAACACCCCGACATTAAAATACACATTAACGACAATCGCATTCCAGAGGTCTCATCACTAAAAATCCTGGGCCTCCAAATTCAGAACAACAGGGTAAACACTAAATTCCTCCAGACAATCGAGCGACATATCAACCAAACAATCGGTCTGATTCGCCGAATTTCAAACAGACGCAAAGGTTTAAAAGAAGATGAGAGGATCAGGCTGGTACAAGCATTTGTCATCAGTAGAATAAACTATTCTTTACCATATCTAAACCCAAGCACTGTAGAACTGAACAAAGTGAACCAGTTAATCAGAAAAATATATAAATCCGCATTGCACCTGCCCCTGTGCACCTCCACAGCCAGACTCGAGGGATTAGGAGTTTACAATAAAGCCGAAGAACTTATTGAAGCCCACTTGTTAAATCAATACGGCCGATTATCCAAAACCCCTACAGGAGTACACATCCTGCATAATTTAGGTATCAAACATCCTGCTAAACAAACTGGCGCCCTCCCGATACCGCATGACACGCATGCAAACCTGATCATTAGGCCAATCCCAAGAAACATGCATCCCCTACACCACGTAGAGCGAAGGGAAAAAAGAGCTCGAGCTCTTCAGACAAAATTTGAAAGCAAGCCCAACGTCGTGTATGTTGATGCAGCTGAGTATAGACACCACGAGGCCTACGCGATCGCCACAGTAAACGCCGGAGGGTCCCCTTTAGATACCGCAACTGTCAAGACCCTCAGTCCTGAGACAGCTGAAGAGGCGGCGATAGCCATAGCACTTTCACTGCAACCCACCCCAACCACAATAATCTCTGACTCTAAAACCGCAATTCAAAATTTTGCTGCCGGCTTAATCTCCAAAGCAGCACTCAAAATTTTGAACCGAAATCCCCCCTTGTCCCCCGTAGAACTGGTCTGGACACCGGCGCACTCTGGCTTCGACGGAAACGAGGCAGCTCACGAAATGGCCCGAGGCCTCACCATCCGGGCGGGAGCTAGCCTGTATCCAAACCACGGAGCCAGATCTGCAAGGGACAGACTAGTGTCTTACAATGAAATCACGCAACATTACCGCCTCTGCCGCCGGGTCTACCCTCCGGCTGAAAAAAACCTAACTAACGAGCAAGCACACATCTGGCGCCTCCTACAAACAAACGCCTTCCCAAACCCCGCAAGGCTAACGCACATTCACCCGTCAATATACCCCACACCTGATTGCCCCCTATGCGGCGCCCCAGCCAATCTACCTCACATGATGTGGGCCTGCCCTCAAAATAGCTTTCCCCTAATCACATCCGAGGAGCAGTGGGAGGAGGCACTGCGTAGCCCGGACCCAGGCGTGCAAACCACCCTGGTCACCCGAGCTACCGACGTCGCCGCTCGGCTCATGCCTGCGGCCACGAGTATCCTCTGACCTAAGGAGATGCTCAATAAAATGTTTTCTCTCTCTCTTACAGCAACGCTGTATACCTCTAACCCCCCACAGTTTCATCTCCGTTGGCAAAAACGCCAAAGCGCCAAGAATGCAACTATACACTGCATGCTTTACTCCATCATTGTTGCCATAAGTGTGAGCTTCTTTCTTTTTTTTTTTTTTTTTTTGAAATGATAATCATTGGATATTACCTTGGATGGGCGTACGCTATGACGTGTCTTTCTCCTTTCGAGCAATTGTTGCCACGAATACGGCGAACGAAAGCTGGAGTTTTTTTAGCCAATCTTGGCCAATCTTCCTAAGTGGGTATGCTTGGCTTGATAAACGTGCGCCGAGGACGCTGGGCGGTGGCCGCGAGGCACGCACACACGAGCACTCGACATTTTCTTGTGTTTTTTTTTTTTTACTGCCGGGTAGTCGCCGCAATATTGCCCAATCTCACTAAGTGCGTACGCTTGGCTTGACAAACGTGCGTAGGCGACGCCGGGCGGTCGTCGCGAGGCGCGCACACACGAGCGCTAGGCATTTTCTTGGTTTTGTTAACTGGCGGGCGGTCACCGCGAGGCCAGCGCTCACGTGCGAGCGCTCGGCTATTTCTTCAACTGCAGACACGAAAACTTACGATTTGCTAAACAGCTTTGTTGTTAAAAATGCGCAGTACTCTGTACGGTCGTCGGTGCCTTTGCAATTGAGGCAGCGCACAGTTGAGACTCGCGCCAGCGTATTCATCTCTCTATTTTGAGGTGTCCAAGCTTCTTTGTTGCGCACAGTGTTGTGTGAGCAGTTTGTGCGGCGGACGCTACAGGCTTCGATTTTTGCGTTACGTCTTAACTACCATGGCAACCCGCATTGTGCGCTCGACTTGGCAACGGAAGTCGCGATTTTTCAAGAAATCGGGAGGGGAGGCGGGACGCGGACTAATAACAATTTTGTTCTTTTGCTTCTTGCTTGATTGAAAATTTGGTTAATTTGAAGTGTTTTGCCGTGACACCGTATCTCCCGCTGAACAAAGGGGACACGCAGGTGGCGGAAGTCATCATCCGCAAAGCCGTTAAGCAAGCTATTGGAGTTCCCATGAGAGCATCTAGAAGCAACCTCTTGGAAATGGGCTTGCATAACACGGTGTGCGACCACGCTGAGGCCAAAGGTCGCACATAAGCGGCAGTTAAGTGTCCATGGGTGTACATATAGTCCTTTTTTCTGTAGCCAAGGTTTTACTGAGAGCGTGCCGCTATGAAGTCTGAAAATAAAGATTTAACGGATGAACGTACTTGCATTCGTCTTCCTCGTTCTAGAACATCTTTTCCTGCGCCTACTGCATACAACCGACAATAAACCGGAAGAGGTAGACGCATATAAATCATATCTTTGAACAAAAGTTTCCGCGGTGCACTACTCAAAAAAAAAAAAAAAAACTAGGAACAGTTGGGCACACGTTTCTGAACTGTTGGGATGCGGTGTTCCACTGGGACATCCACCAACGAACGTTGATACAAGACCTGCCATGAACGCCTTATGGCATTCGTTTTTGCCAGTAAACAATGACGGGGCGTGCCCTGGCTATGATATGCTCATGATGTTTAGTCTGCAATCTATGCGGAAAACTCACGTGCAGTTTGAAATGCCGACGAGGATGCTCGCACAGTGCGAGAGTAGTTCATTGAGAGTGTTGCTTATTTAAGAAAAGTGTATAAACTCATACCGGAAGAACCTGAGTGGTTACTCATTCTGGAAGTACTAGCGCAGTTTAAAGAGTTTTAAGCCACCCCATTCAGCCGACTGTAGGAAGGGGGTTTTAATTTGTGAACTGTACAGTGCGTTTTGTGTTATCGCCAAGCAGGCAATAAAGAAGAAAAAAAAAGAGCTTATTGAGGTCCATCTCGCTGGTCAGAAGCAAAGGTTGAGCCAGGCAAAGGTGGGCAGACGCATCTTTCAGAGAATCGCCTGGAAGGCGACGGAATCTGAGGAGGGAGACCTGCTGGCGGATGAATGGCTGGAAGCCATCACAACCAAGCCAATCCCCCCAAAATGAACCCGGTGCACTAAGGTGGCACACGCAAAGCTAAAGCGCTGGCTCTCATCAGGCTCCTGGTAAAAGAGGAAGGTGTAGTTTACACAGACGTCTTCATGATCGAAGGTACGAACCGTTCAACAGAATGGGGACGACCACGCAAGAACTGCTGACGTGTGCATCCACTAAAGTTAAGGACGTTCAAGACGCAAAGAAACCGGCGATTTCCCTGGCCCTCACCCTACCGGGCAAGACCAAAGCAAGCAAGCCCGTAGAAGCTTCCATTGTGGCTGGGTGTCTCCCTTCGCCCTCCCAGTGCTCAAAGACAAAATCTTCCGAAAGAAAACGTAGAACTATGTTTCTCGGCCCATTCTAAGAGTTTGCCCACCAGCAGGCGTCTGATCACTGGCCTACTGGACCACGGCAATGGAAGAGGTGAAAAGCCAACCATTGCTCACCTACATGGACATAACTACTTACTACAGGACGACAGGTGGAGGCTCCCAGCACCACATGAAGGCATCACAAAAAACAGCGAAATCGGCAAAACCGGCAAATCCAGACAGACCCAATTCCGCCCCCCCCCCCCCCCCTGACTACTCTACCGCATGTTCCCAAACAAATTTGAAGAAGCCTGCCCAGTCTGTAAGAAATTAGGCACTCTCCAGCACATGATAACAGGGTGTAGGTTTAGTCCAAACACGCGGCACCCTTACCAATGTCTCGCCCCAGCACCCCCACTCTAATTTTTAACGAACGATATAAGGTCTTGCTGTCCAGCCCCGTTCTGCCGGATCATCTACGGCTGTGATGAAGTGCCTCTTGTGAGACGCTGCTTGTTTCGTCTGCGATATTTTGCGCTTTTTTCGCGGTCAACCTACAGGACACCGCTTTTGTTCGAGGGGAGATGGACGGGGACCCCCAGGAGGAACCATGCGACGTCGATCCGCCGGCGGGCAGCTCCTCCAGGAAGCGCGCCAGCTTCCCAGCTGACGCGGACAGTGAGGACACCGAGCTCTACTCGGCGCCCAGTGACGAGGACTTCGACGATGGGTTTCTACTGTACCTGGGAAAAAGGCGAAAAGAAGGCTCTTCCCGGCTTCTTCGCGATCGAGCACCTCGACTGTGAAACCCATGCCTAAGCACCCTGTGCACACGATACTGTTCGTGCCAGAGGCCAAGACGGACAATTTGAGGCTGCTCAACAAGCAAGCAGTCTCCGCTTTCCTCGAAGCTACTGTTCCTGGTGAGGTCAAGGACGTGAGGATAAATTCCCGGCGGAACATCTTGGCGATCGACGTGGAGCATCGGAGTGCACTGGAGGTTTTGCGGAAGATCACATCACTGCAGGACATAAAAGTGCGAGCCCATGCCACTCCGTATGGAGACACGACGATAGGCGTCATTTACGACGTCGATACGTCTATCCCCGAGAAGGACCTACCAATACTGATCAAACCTGCGGATGAAGGTATTGTCATAAGACAAGTAAGCCGAATTGGTACATCAAGGTGCCTGAATATTGTCTTTAGGGGCGACAGCATTCCCGCCCATGTTAAGGTGGGTCACTTCCGTCAGCCTGTCCGACCTTATGTGCCGAAACCCCTCCAGTGCTACAAGTGCATGAAGATTGGCCACGTCGCTGCAGTCTGTGGAAGCGCCACTGTATGTCCCAAATGCGCTGGGCCGCACAAGGCTAGCCACTGCAGTGAAGATACCCTGAAGTGCGCCAACTGTGAGGGACCTCACGATGCCTCATCGAAGAAGTGTCCACGCATGAAGAGGGAGGTCGCTGTCTTGAAGCAGATGGTGAGGGACCACTCCACGCACAAGGAGGCTGCTGCGACGGTACGACAGCGGTGGCGTCACCGGTCTCGACGCCGGAGATCTTCAAACAAGGCTGGCCATTCTCCATCGAACGCCTCTACGCAAGCGGGTCCGCCACTAGTTCAACTACTTCCACCACCGCTACCCCCGCGGCCGCCGGCACCCCCACCACCTCCGCCGCCTCCGGCCTCGCAGGATTCGCCGAGTTGTCGCAACGAGGTACAACAAACCTCGCCGGTTGACGCGTGGCCCCCGCTGTAACCGAGTGTACCTCCTTCTGAGCCCTAACGCTCAGTACTGAAGACAGTCACGAGATCTCCCGCCCCGGCTTCGCCTTCAGAACGGCAAGTCGTCGCGGTCCTGAGGTCCCTCATGAATGCCATTCGCACATTGCTCACCAGTCTGAATACACCTTCTGCGTTGAGTGCACTTCAGATACTGGAGGCCTTGGATCCAGTACTTGCAAGTCTCGGATAAGCAAGGACCATGGCGAACGTACGTTCTTCATTGAGTACGGATATCAAGGAGGCTTCCATTTTCCAGTGGAACGCCAGAGGACTAATGTCGCGTATTTCAGATCTTCGCCAGTTTGTCTTTATGAAATCTATTCCTATACTTGTCATCTGCGAACCGAACATATCCAAACCTATTCGGATATCTGGCTATGAACTTTTTTTATCAACCACACTAGGGGAGCCCAGCAAAGTCACAGTCTTCATCAGGCGTGAACTGTCCTACGTTCACCATTTTGTGCAACCTTACAGGGGTAATGAGTACGTCTGTCTTACCATCAGAAAGCGCCAGCTCACTTTCACTCTGGTGGGTGTATACCTACACCCGACATCTCGCTTTCAACGGAAGAGGCTGGATGACGTATTAAGCACAACAACGAATCTGTGGGTAATTACCGGGGATTTCAATGCACACCACATGCTTTGGGGAAGCCCAAACACCAACAGGCGAGGTCGGAGCTTAGTAGCTTTTACCTCAGACCATGGGCTGTGCCTACTAAACGACGGAAGCCCCACTTATTTACGTGGAACGAACTACGGCAGTTGTTTAGAGTTGACGTTTGTATCACGATGTTTATCGGCCCGTGCACAGTGGTTCCCAGACATAGAAACTCGTGGAAGCGACCACATTCCAACCTATTTAAAGATAAATGGATTACGAAGTTCCTTTGATCCTAATGTTATTCGGGTAACCGATTGGTCGAATTTCCAATCAAGGATGGCCGAAATTTGCCGGAGCGATGAGCTTGAAAGTCTAGAGTCCGTCATTGAAAGCACACTCCAAGCCTGCAAGCGTTCCGTCCGGCTGTCTCCAAAAGTGACCGAGTTTGACGTGGAGCTGGAACGCCTTCGTGCTGTTCGTCGCCGCGCCGAACCAGATACCGGCGAACGAAATGTCTCGAAGATTTGAGAATTTGCAGACGAACGCAAAAGAAGATCCAGCGACGCATTGCCCAAGTGCAAGCACAACGTTGGAAATCTTTTTGTGACACGCTGGACCCTCGCAATCCTTTGTCGATGATATGGAAAAGTGTGCAAGGGCTAATGACTCCTGTACAGCAGCGCTCCCAATTTAAGGCCCTGGCTATTCACCAGAACTGCCGAGAGCTCGAACTGGCCGAGGACTTCTGCGTGAGGATAGCCAGTGGAGCAGGCCATTCTGGACTACTGCTCGCCAGTGACATCCCTGCATCGTGGGATTCAAGGATGGACGTTCCATTTAGCATGGAAGAACTGCAGGTGGCATTGGCTGCATGCAAGCGATCTTCGTCTCCTGGGCCTGATGGAGTCACATATGCTGCTCTCCGACACCTTGGCAAGGACTCCCGACAAGCCTTGCTGGAATATTTCAACGACCTATGGTGTGATGGTTCCGTTCCTCAAAAATGGAAGACCAGCCGCCTCGTTCCGCTCCTGAAGCCAGGAAAATCTATGCTGGATCCAATGGTATACCGACCAATTGCGCTTGCAAGTTGCGTTGGAAAGCTGATGGAGCGAATCATTCTCGCACGTCTGGAGTGGTTCCTGGAGCGTTACAATGTCTACCCTGATGTCATGGCTGGATTCCGTCGTGGACGCTCATCCATTGACTGCGTTATTGATTTGGTGACTTTTGTGCAGCAGCAGAAAAGTGCGAAGCGGATATGTGCTGCGTTGTTCCTCGACGTTAAAGGGGCCTACGATAACGTGGAGCGCGATGCGATTCTTAAAGTACTGTAGGCTGTGGGGCTTGGTGGCCGGGTATACCAGTGGATACGGAACTACCTAACAGAGAGGTCATTCTTTGTTATGACTGCAGATGGGCCGACATCAGCTCACTATACTCACCGTTGCGTACCCCAAGGAGGTGTCCTGAGCCCTACACTGTTCAACCTTACACTAATTGGCTTGATTTCTCGCCTTCCAAGGAGGGTTCACGTGTCGATATACGCCGACGATATATGTGTTTTGGCAGATGGCGTCACTCGTCGGCATGTGCGCGCCCGACTGCAAAATGCCGCAGACTTGACGACCTCATATCTACACGGACAAGGGTTGGAAATATCCAGCAGCAAATGCGCAGTGCTTCTGTTTACACGAAAGCGTATGTATGCATACCCTTTGTATATTAATGGTGAAAGGGTGTCTTATGTGAGAAATCACAAGTTTCTCGGCATAGTTGTCGACAGAGGCCTTTCTTGGAGCGCTCATGTTAACGTTCTAAAGAAGAGGCTCTCTGCAGTGGTGCATCTGCTCAAACTCATCGGCGGCAAGACGTGTGGAACACCACTGAAGTCGATGTTACAGCTCTACAACGCGCTGCCCTTGGGCTGTCTGCGATACAGTGCCCCTGTCTTTTCTGGAGCGTGCCGCGCAACTACTCGGTCACTTCAGGGTATACAAGCTCAGGCCCTGCGAACCTGTCTTGGCCTACCACGATGTACGTCCACAGCAGCGACCATTGCCCTGGCTCGAAATCACCCTTTGGCAACCTTTGTGGACGTTGAAATACTCAGGACACATATCAGGCACCTCTCCCGTCTACCCGATCATCACCTCGCGGGAATACCAGCGACCCGTCCCCGGGCGTCGTTCGCAAGGGCAGTAGCTGCCCACAACACCAGCATTCCATCGAACTACACGCCGGCGATGAGACCGCTCGTTCCGCTGTGGTGTGTGATGCAGCCCCGAGTGTGCCTAGATATCCCAGGAGTGACAAAAAAACGTGATCTTCCAATTCCGGCCCTGTAACAGCTCGCTTTGACGTACATGCACGAGACATACAGTGACCGAACCCATGTATACACTGATGGCTCGGTAACATCGTCGGGTTCTGCCGGAGCTGTTGTTATACCACGACTGTCACTGTGTAGCAAATTCAAGATAGCCAATCTTACAACATCCACGGCTACAGAACTTACGGCCATCCGTAGCGCTCTTCACACCATCGAGCAAAGTTCGTGCCACACATGGGCTATCTTCTGTGATTCGAAGCCTGCACTTCAGTCACTCCAGTCAGCGCTGTGCCGGGGACCTCACGAACAGCTCCTGACAGAAATAAGAATGGTGTACGACCGTGCTGCCCAGGCGGGTCATGATGTCACCCTACAGTGGCTTCCGAGCCACTGCGGCATTGTCGGCAATGAAAGTGCGGACGCTGCCGCCCGGCTGGCGCATCAAACGGCGACAACTGTACTAATCCCATTGTCTAGGACGGACGCAGCTAGGGCCCTCCGCATTCTTGCCCGGGAAACAGCTATCTCCCAATGATCTCCAGAAGATTTCACATGTGCACGCATTGGTGCCTTTGACCCGCACCTGCAATGTCCCCTCCCACGCAACTCTTCTGGCCGTCTCTGGCTGGGGGTGGCATTCACAAATGCTTACTCGTACTTAATAGGGATGGCAGCAAGGGCGGAGTGCGAAACGTGCGGCACATCGGAGACGATACGCCACGTTTTATGCGAGTGCCCACGCTACTCGCCTGCAAGGAAGAAGCTGTCATCAGCACTGAGGAACTTAGACTCTCGGCGGCCATTTTCGGAGGAGAAGATTCTGTGCCACTGGCCTTCTCAGTCATCCGCTCAGAAGGCGACTAAGGAACTATTACGTTTTCTACGGGCGACGAACTTGAACACTAGACTATAGACTGAGAGCCTCCACTGTCAATCACTGTCAGTGCCTCAGTGCTGGGCATAAGTGTCTGGACCAACCTTTCCTCTTTTTTTCCTCTCTCTTTTTTGCAAATTTCCCCTTTCCCACGTGCAGGATAGCAAACTAGGCTCTAGCCAGGTTAACTTTCCTGCCTTTCTTCTACATTCTTCCTTCCTTCCTTCTACGGCTGGTCACCAGGGGCCAGGTAGAGAGAGCAGCATATTGATTCCCGTGTACAGGGAACCACCGGCGTCCAATGAGGACTTCGCACGAAAGGCCTCTGAAACAAAGGTCTTTCTCTTTTTCTTGGTCTCGGTCGATTTTGTATTAAAGGAAGTCGAATTATAACTCTAGCGAGTTAACTCCGGCGTTGCGGAAAGTTCGCATGAAGCGAGTGCCATAGCCCCATCGTGTCATGTCTTCTTTCCTTTCATTTAAAATGGTACGCAATTTTACACTCCGAGGGGGGAAATGTGTAAGTTGATAAAATTTGTTTGGTGTGGTACAAGTAAGCCCGTAGGCGGGGAGGCGTAAAGTTCATAAGGTATTGAGAGAAACCCCAAACGTTACAGGACTGAATCATCCGTTGCACCACTAAATCGGCAAGCTTCGACTCTACTTCTGGCCCTTCCGTCGACTTTAGCAGTGAGTTGTTAATGTGGGCTGTGTTGTTAAGTACGCATATTGTTTTCAGGCATATGAGTTTATTTTATGGTCAAACATGTGATTTTGACATGTATTGATCTCGTTTTATTTTTGTAGAGCCATTACACTTCCATGAATTTATGCATAAACACTATTTTTTTTTCTTTTGTAGCTCTGTCTGTATATTTGTCAAAATTACTTTGCTTGTGCTAAAAAAATTACACATCGTCAGCTGGTATTGCTGTAACTTCTCGTGACCTTTCAAAAAAAATTCATGAACTGAAATGTACTGAATCTCGTCGTCCAACCTACGAAGGCCATCTTGTTCTTGTTGAGCTGTCGAAATGATAAGGACTGTAGCGATCCTGCATGCAGATGGCGAGCCGCAGGGATTGCGTGTGTGAAATCAGGGGGTGGGTGAGGAAGGGGGGGCCTTTCAGAGAAGTATATTTGTCACTAGAGAATACGTCACAGTAGCAGCATTTGGACATATTTCTTCCGAAGCAGCTTTCAACACTTCCCACACTACCACGTCTTTTTCATCGAGATTGAATAAGCTCTGTTCGTAAGGGCCACTGCGTCACTCGGCGGGCCTTTCGATTTAAAGAATAAAGTAACATAAAACGTTGCTCGATGCATTGATACTTACGTAAAGTGACTATATTCCTGTGACCCCCCAAAGCGGGACGGGAGTTGGGGGGGGGGGGGGGGGGGGGAAGGGAGGTGTAAGGAAGAACATGGACATAGCTTGAAGGGACACTAAGACTCAATGCAATTTTGTTTTACCTGAAAGATCATTCGCTTCGTAGTTCTCTTGGCCTTTGTTCTACGAGTAACGATGCGTTGCTTGCTTAATAAGTAAATGAGTGCTGAAGTATGCCCACCCACTGTTCATCAAATGCAAAGGAGTGCGCTGAACGGTTTGTTGGTACACTGTAACTTCAAGAAAACAGCTCAGACATTAAGACTAAGCAAGAAACATACAACTGGCTCTTGCTTAGTCCCGTCGTGTGCGCTCTTTTCTTGAAGTTCCTCAAACAATTTCTATTGGCTCTTTCATTCCTCCAGCTTTTCATTGGTCAAACTGTGCTTGAAACCCGTTTTCCATATTTCCGGCCGAAGGCGGGACAAAACACCCTCCCAGAAGCAGGCTGCGGAACAGCGGGACATGTCCCGCCTAAATCGGGACGTCTGTTCACTTTATACTTATGTGTAACGTGATTGGTCACTGAATGTTTTGGTAACATTGTGAATAATTGTAAGTGGTACCCGAGGTTTCAATAAAAGGCGCATTCGAAGCTTGAGGGACAGATGAACACCCGCGTCTTGAAGAGTATGTCGTCTTTTGTCAGCATCTTAAACTATAGCAGCTCGACTACAGTGCCTTAGCTGGGCGAAACGCAGCCGCTACCCACAGCGTATCTCGTTGCTACTTACTTAAGCACCTTGCGCACTGCATGTTGAGTACCAACACCACAGGAAAACAGCCTGCTGCTGATTGTTTTTATGTGCCGGCGGTTTTTGAAGAGTACGCCAGCCACAAAAAAACGTGACGCCTCGTATCTGCACAAACAAGTTGAAAGGCGAAGTTCAGCCATTTAACCGTTATAACAGAGTAATTGTGATTATTCATTGAAGCTAACAAAGCAAGAAGAGAAATACATTAAAAATAAAATGAGTGAACGAAATCATAGAGGCCTATTATTTCCACCGTAATCAACGGATTAACAAAAAATTCTGGAAAGAAATAGCAAAAGCAGCAACAAAGAATTCGCTAAATGAACATGTTGTGTATTCCCTTCTACCTGCGCAGAAAAACATAATTGACGAATCTAACGTATTTCATCGTTATGACAATTTAAACGCACAGCGCTTGCGGAAGAAAAAAAAACTAGAAACGAACCAATAAAACCACGAAGATCTATCTTACCCGCCGCGTTTACGTGATAGACATAGAACCAAACGAAGCAGAAAGTCACCCAACCTCACCATACGAAAACTAGAAACGACGAGAACTCGCCCATCTTGGGCGCTCATAGCCAAATATGGTTATAAGAACTTAGACACAAGTAAAAAAATCCTAACGGGGTATTCGCTCCAGAGTCCTCGCGCTAACAACAAAAAAAAATAACAAGAAAGATTATTAACACACCACATGCCACCAAGAAAACGTAAGCTTTGAGAACCGCAGAAGTAGCGTAAGAATTCTTACGTATTAGCACATATTTATCGAAATTTTTGTACAATTATTTTGTTTGTTACCGCACAGACTCACTAGTAACGAGGGGCGTCTCTCTCTCTCTCTCTCTCTCTCTCTCTCTCTCTCTCTCTCTCTCTCTCTCTCTCTCTCTCTCTCTCTCTCTCTCTCTCTCTCTCTGTTGTACGCGCGGTTCACTGCTACTTTTAACCACACTGCACTTAAGAGGCGCTACTCGAGGCGAAAGTGGCGTCGCAAAACCGGGACATGTCCCGCCTAAATCGGGACGTCTGTTCACTTTATACTTATGTGAAACGTGATTGGTCACTGAATGTTTTGGTAACATTGTGAATAATTGTAAGTGGTACCCGATGTTTCAATAAAAGGCGCTTCCGGTCGTAGCCACTTCCGGTTTTGAACCCAGTTTTGTAACATCACCTACGATTTTGAGTTACGCTAGCGGGCTGAGAGACCGCGTGCTTTTATTAGATGCGACGCATCTCTTGCTCTGGGGCATGTCCCTCCTGCGTCGTCGTCGGCGTCGGCGTCCGCACACCACCTGCGCATGTGCAACTCTCCCCCGTTCTTCTCTCCGACAGCTGTGTGCAACACTCTCACTCCGTCGCATTAGCATAACAACAGCTGCGCGCGCGCTTCGCTCCGCTCGCGTCTGCTCCGGTGCGCAAGTGCGCGCATGCGTTACTCTCCTCCGCTGTCTCCTCACCTTCAGGCGCTGTGAATATCAAGCGGGTAGCGCGCTGCGGCGGATCAGTCAGCGCTCGCTCTCGTTCGACCATACGTCATTTAGAGAATCAACCCAATGGAAACGCCAACTGAACCCCCCCCCCCCGATGCGTCGCATCACATCAGGGTTCCCTCGGGGGAAGATGGGCGTAATTTTTTGCGTATTCTGTCTTACACATCCTTCGAACGTTATGGCGTCTCGTAATGGATTTGCTAGTAACTTATTAGCTTACGCCACAACTTGCACGAGCGGACATCGTTGACTTTGCTTAGCTTTCATTACAAGTTTAGGTTCGCCGCAGCGTGTGCAGTGATATTGCCTTATTCGCAAAAACTGACAGACGACCTATAAAACTGAAGTTCACGAAACGTGGTTAGAATGCGGGGCCCCTTGTGTAGAAGGCCAACAGCTACGTTGGAAAATAACTCAGTCTTTGTACTGGCTGAGACGCCTGATATATGAGCGCCACATTACCAACAGCATAAAAGCACATATAATGGGATGTCAAGGAGAACCGATTAAAAATTACAACTTTCTTGCAACGCACTTCCGGGAGAGAGCGGACGCTTATGTGGTGCACCCACGCCAGTACACACCAACTATACACCCGATCACAAACACGTCGAGGGAGCACTGGAAAACCACCCAGCGCAACGATGAGGGAGGCCACTGGAATCCTGGAATTAGGATAGCCACCCTCTTTACTCCATTTTATTTAAATAAAAAAATTTAAATTGCGATTCACAGCATGGAGAAATAAACAGACGCATGCACACGTTGTATCAATAGTTGCTTTGAGCTCTAGGAGGAAAGGTCAAAGAGAAAACTTGCGCAAACCACGGCTTTATTGTGCATTTCATTGAAGGACTTTGTTATCATTGCACTACACTTTCTCGGCACGCTCACTTTATCATTTAACAATGCGCGCCCAGATTTCAAATGACCACCTTACGTAAGTGTTCACTTCAATTTTGTAAATGTCGACAATTTCGGGATTTTTCAAATGTCGGGCTGCTGTCAAGGCAGTATAATGTACGTAAGTGTGCTTTGAATTGGTATTAAAAATAGGAGAAACAATTGAACAAACACTAGTATACACAATTTGATAAACGGAAAGCTTCAAGGACGCCGAAGCACTCGTGAGTTGTGAATGTGAGCGCTCTGCGATGCCGTGGCGCCGAACGGTTATGCCATTATTGTGGGGGCTGCTGCGGAGCAGAAGTCGCTCCAATCACCTAAGATCGCTGGTGACTCGTGCGTGGCTGGGTGGGCCATCAAATCACCGCGTCCCCACCACTGCCAGCAGATCGGCTGGGCCCTTAGCAACTATGACGCCGTTGCGCGCAATGTTAGTCCTAACTTCAGGCGAGCGCGCACCCATGTTTCATTTTCCCATGATCAAATAAAGTCTTTTCACTCACTCACACTCACTTAGCCACCACCACTTCGGCTGTCTCCCTAGCTCGACGGATAAGACTACGTGAACATCTGAAACACGAAAGCTTGAAAGCCCCGCAACGAACACGTGTACAGCCAGTCGCTGATCACGTAGAGAGCTGCAGCACGGACTGGGTGAAGGAAATTTTGAAATGAGCAGCTCGGCCCTCACAGCCTCTCTGGCCATCCACTCTGTCGGGCAGGATGGATCCTGAACTCTTCATGCCTTGACATAGGAGACCTGCATCCAAGGCTGCTGCAAAGTTGTTACGAACACTTGCTGCCAACTCTTGACAATGATGCATCAGGCTATACTATATTTCCGACATCACCAATTTTCTCTGAAATCGCCATGCTGTTTTGCTTGTTTCGCATCAGTGATCCGTGATGTAAGCGCTAGAGCTAAGACGAAATGCCGTGCACAAAACGCACGGCTTAGAATAAAAAATTTGTTACTCATTATTGGCGCAACAGACCGAAAAAAGCTGGCACGTGTTCTAAACGTAAAGATAAAAGTGGACTCTAACAAATAAAACTATTTTAATGGCCAAAACTAGGGATAATACAAGTCATGTAGTAATGTAGCCAACATGCAAGCGAACGGGGGAACGTTGAGATGAAGAGCATCACGCAGTTTATTTTATTCGGGTGGGATTTTATTTTTAGCGGTTTCAGCACCATTGGTTTCAGTAATTTGCAAGCTGTATTTGCACCAGTGCCTCCATGACCATCCCCATCACCAGGCTGCCGTCTGCTGCTATGCGATTACCGTTTATTCCGTCAGTATCGGTATGGGAAGTGTATTTCAGAATCAGAAAGGAAATGTTTTCTAAAGACTACAGTCTTCCTTGGGCTACTTGTTTAAACCCGAAAACTTTGATCTCTCTCTCTCTCTCTCTCTCTCTCTCTCTCTCTCTCTCTCTCTCTCTCTCTCTGGCCCTCGATTCAGGCATCCGGCCAAATAATAGAGAAACTCTTGCATGAGAAGTTTACATAGGCAAAACTTTCCCGAACAACTTAATCTGGTGGCAATGTTCATAATTGTCGATATCGTTCAGCAAGAAGACAATATTAGACATATTTGAGGCAAGATATCAATGCATAGGTGATATTTCCATTGTTCTCTTAATTACAAATGTATAGTTGCTTGGTCTTTGCGATAGCAAATGAAAAAAGTACGCCTTGAAAAAAATGTTTTGACATCAAAATACAAAAATCTCTGGCGGCACCCCCTTCTGGCAGTGTTCGTAGTTTAAAAGTAAAAAAAAAAAAAGGTTCCTGTAGCAGCTCCCGCCATCTAAAGGAACCTAGCCAAACCCCGGAGCAAAACCACGTGGCATTCATACGACTAAAGCGGCTTACGTGTGGCGTAATCTTGCCCACTAAATGTTTAAAATACGTCTTGAGATTAAAGGCAATAACAAGCAGGGCATAGCGTCTAAGAGTTATATGTTTCGAATTTTTTGTGAAGGACTAAATAGGATGTGCATTTCTGTTTTAAATATACTTTTCGCCTAGCTTTTAAGCGCCATCAATGTTATTTATACAGTCAAATACCGTAAAACAGGATGACACTGCAACCGGCGTGGTTAAACGACAGATTTGCGAGCGCACACGCGTCAAATTCCTCCCAAAACCACGTGGCACAACTGAGCGCCAATCCGAAAAAGCTTCCAGACTAGAGGCAAGTTCTCGAAAATGCACATGGGGGAGAATGAGGCGCCAAAGCTGCTATTTCGAACTATAATCGATCATTCCTCAAACGACGCCATTGTATCAGAAAAATGCCTGCAAAAGGCATTTTTCTGCTCGCACATCGCGAAAACAGAAAATACTGCGACATGCCGCTGCAAAACAAATCGCTGATCCGTCACTTATGCGAGGCTGTCAAGGGCTGTAAGAACATTACACGATGCTTGTGGGCGTTCGAGTGCTGGTTAGCGCTGTGGGGGTTATATTTATTACAACGCGAGTATTCTGAAATTCTCATGATGATAATTTACGGGTACTCAGCCGCCTAAGATTTTTTCTCTGGTTAGTTGACATACTACAGCGTTACAACATTACATGACTCACCTGTCGTCACATTCTATGCTCTTTTAGAAAAACAAAAATAAAAATAACAGCGAGCTTTTATTTCTTCTCTGCCCTTTGATTGCAGTCTGAGGCATCCAACTAAAGCAGAAAGCTGCAGTTCTGTAGGTTGCTTCGCTGCGACGAGCTCGGCCCATCAAACCACCGTGAAGTTGTCGACTGTCCTTCATGAACAAGGAACGAGGGCGCAAGGGGTACAGAGTTTTGTACTCGTACATACTACAGAGGAAAATATGTCGCTGCATATCGCGTGCCGTCGTAACCTCATCCATGGCTGTTGCCAACGTTCCTCACCTACTTGTCTCGTCTAGCCACACGGATTCATTTCGCACTTGCACACAAAATAGACAACAAATGGTTACATTTTTTTTCTTGTTCATCTTGCATGAAGATTCTGGAAATGATCCATGGGAAATAAATCTTTCGAAGCTTCGCTTTGAAATTATTGAAAAGAAGCTTTACATAATCTTTTGCGACAACATTGTTTTTTTTTTTTTCGTCCACAGGCAACTTTTGTGCGAATTCGTGAGCCATTACAAATAAAAGTGGAACGACAGCATGCTCGTTCAACGCGGCTCGCGTCAACATTACGCCGGATTTCCCTGTAGTATATTTAAGGCGGTAGCTTTTCTTGGACTTCTTCAGCAAAAATTTTGGCATTCTGTATGCCTGTCTGCAGTCTGTTCCTCAATGTAGCCTTCCAATTCAAAGTTAAAAGAATTCATCACAAAGAAGGATATATAGGAAAAACCTTTCCAAACTACTGAAACTGTTGGAATAAGTAACACACGTCCCCATTTTTTTGGCGCAAACAAAACGTCAAGGATATTTGAGGCAAAATGTAAGTACATATCCTTAAGTTCCCGCGTTCTTTTACTGAAGCTTGCACGTTGGGTTGGTTGTTAGGACAGCAAGTGGAAGAAATAACGCGGTAAAAAAAAAAAAGGCGCTGATAGCCTCCAGCTCGTGCGAGATAAAAGCAAGGAGAAACAGAACAGAGCTCGCGCACTCAGGCTGTTCCAGGCAGAATGAGAAAAAAAAAATCGAGAAAAAAGATGATCGTTGTCCCAACAGATGGCACGCGAGCAGTGCAAAGGCGGGGAATTTGAATTGCATAGAGCAGACCGCCATTCAATTCATCACTAAAGGAGCGAGACAGGGAGGGGAAGAGCGTGAATGTAGGGAGTTGTGAGCGGAGGAGGAGTCACGTGGCAGGAGCGGCCGGCGGCACACTGCCGTCTTTCGACTACATTTACAGTGAGACGGGCAGAAACGCGGCGAATTTGATTAGTATGAAATTCTACGAACGGCGCTCGCTTAGCGTGTACACATGGCCGATATATTATGTGGGCCGGTATTGGTTTTGCAAATGAAGCGGTCTCCTTGTAACGGGACCAGGTGTTAAGACGGCTTCCCTGCAGTGTTGTACGGAACGGCGTTCCAAGGAACGGCGTTCCTGGAACTAGTTCCTTTCTGGAGGAACGGAGGAACGCTACCATTCCATTAATGGTCGGCGGAACTGTAACGGTAACTCGTTAGGTTTTTGGAGGAACGGCAGGAACGGCGTTCCTTCTGCAAACCTTACATCGCTAGGCGTTGGCTGTTTTTCGTGCCAGGGCTCGAGTACAAAATTCCACAAGTCGCTACTGTGTTTCTCTTCCTATAAGCTGGCCAATTTTCCCGCCCTTCACCGGAACGTGCTTCCTCGAAGGTCAAAGGCAGAAGAGGAATCACACAGCGGGCCGCAGCTTGTGCTAGCTTTCATGCCGGTTGAGCTTACGCGACGTTCGGAAGGGTGAATATCGCAGCCGCGAGGATGCTTTTTACCCTTTATTGTTTTTCTGGGGAGGCCAGGATGTGTGTCTGGCCGATAGAGTAGTGTCACTAAATAAAGGCACCAAATAAAGCGTAGCTTTTTTAGTGACGGACGATAGAATTCTTCCCTGCCGGGGAGGAGGAGGAGGAGGAAAAACTTTATTGTGAGCCTGGTGATGTGGGAGTGGCTCCTCAGTCCAGGAGACCATGGGACGACCTTGCTGTCTCAGCCCTGGACACCATGAGTTGCTGTGCATCCAAGCCGGCGAAAGGTTGTCGAAGTCCGGGCGGCGCAGCGCGGCCTTTTGTGAAACCACGGTATCTATACAATGTCAGGGGTAACTGCCACATTAGTGCGCGGGAGGCGCGGGTGCGTTGTTTTCGGGGAAGTTGCGCTCGCTGTGAGGTCATTCGAAGGGTCACCTGCTATCAACAGAGCCGGACACACCGCAGTGTCTCGGGATGTTGTCCTGAAGTTACTGAATACGCGCGCAGTTCGTCACGGCGCGGTATGTCACCGATCTGGCAGGAATTGGTCAACGGGAGTCCCAGGTCCTTTTGTATTGCACGCGCCGTGTTGACAAAGGACAGGAATTAAGTCATTGTTGGCCATAATTTCGTCGCTCGCCGTAAGAACAATACCTGAGAGAGGCCGTCCGAAGGCCGGCTGCCACCATTCAGCGTTGCTTAGGTGGTCGGTTTCAACCAAGGAGGTTAAAAAAATGCTTGGTTTCAACCTGTGTTATACTTTTACTTTGATGAGTACCCGGGAGTTTGATTGAGAGGGAGGGGACGGATCACGTGATTGTTTGTGTACAAAGCTTCGGGTTTTGTTATATAATGTAACGTTAATGTAACGACACGTTCCAATGTTTGAAGTGGAACTGGAACGCGTTCCTTTCGCAATAAAGGAACTTCTAACGGGAACTCGTTTCAAAATTTGGGAGGAACGAGGAACGAGCTTTCGTTCCTGTTTTAGAGGACCGTGTACAGCACTGCTTCCCTGAGACATTTACCGTCTCTAATTATGTGTTGCACATTGGCGGCGCATAACATTGCGCCTTCGTTGTTTGCGCGCAGCTGTCAACTTTATGAAATGTGGTATTTTGCTCCACATCGAAATAGGGGAATCTGAATGTCGCGAAGACAGCTACGACATTTCTCGGTGTTGTTAGTCATTAAAGAATTTCTGCAGATATTCCGGGAATCGTCTGCTAATGCGTAAGCATTCTGGCGCCAGTTCTCCGTTTCACGAACTTTACGTTTCCTTCGTAGCATCTTGTGTTATTTTCTATTTTTGTTTTTTACTTTTGAGTTAGTGGCGTAAGGGCGCATAAATATATAGATCTGTGCGGTGTCGCTACTTTATTTTGAGTTTTCTAAATGCCATTGATTTGGCCGTGGATAGCCGAATTGGGCGGCTTTTCGTCGTTTTTATTTCGCGGTGAAAATGATCAAAATTTTGCAAGGGTAGGTTGCATTCGTCGTTTCTCTTCGTTTTAAGTGCGCAGCACTTTAGGGGCCCGGCTTGTTGCCGTAGTTCTTCCGTGGTCACAGTATCTAGCCACCGTAGTCACGCAACGTCGCGCACCCGAACGGAGGCTTCGAAAAGACACAGCTTGAAAGGATAAAATTATTGTAAAAAAATCCTGGTATCAATGATACAGTTTAACAACCAGAAACAATTAAACAAGTGCAGCGCCCGTTGCCACAGAGCTAACAGAGCCCGAAGGCTGCCAGTTACAGCTGGCCCCTTGATTCAGCCTTTCGGCCAAATGTTAAGGAAATACTTGAACAAGAAGTTATAGGCGCAGAACCGTCCGAATCTCTCGGAACCGCTGGTACTGCTCATACATGTTCCCATTATTTAGCGCAAAGAAAACTGCAGGTACATTTAAGGCAAAATATATGTACGTAACCGGCATTCCCTGCGTTCATTTAGTCAGGAATGCTCGTTGGATTGGTTTTTACGATAATAAGCAAAAAAAAAAAGTGGCCGCGGAAGAAAACAACGACGAAATGCACTCAACCACACCCTTTATTAATTAAAAGAGATATTCTTTGCTAAGGTTGAATCAATGCGTGATTCATGAACGATGGTTGGTTGAGTTGTATTAGTAAAGCCCATGAGTGGAAACTGTTTTTTTTTTCTAAAATTAAAGGAAGCTCGAAGACCACCTCAAAGGAAGACCACCTCACTTCTCCTCCGTCTCTGCCGCTGCCGCCGACGGAGGCGACGAGATCAGCGGCAGAGACCGAAGTACGATGCCGTGCGTTGGTGTGAGCTTCCGTTAATTTTTATAACTCCTAGGCATGCGCATGGCGCGCACACGGCCGCTACATGGGGCGTGGGCGGAGCGCACAGTGGCGCGAGAGGTCGCGTGACGCTATCACGTGTCATTCAGCGAGAACGCAGAGGGTAAGCCCGCAGATGTTTTCGGTGAGTGCACCGTCTGTCTCCCCCGTCTCCGTGTGGGCTCGAAGCTCAATCGGTAAGACAACGGGATCTCGCTCCGTTTCTCTATTCTTTCCAGGTTCGATTCCTGGCGGTGGCAGTAACTTATTTTATTTGTTCGCGGGAGTTTTCTGTTGACACCAACGGTCGTGACAGAACCACTGGGGGTTGAGGTAAGAAACTTTGCTTTAAAAAAACGGCCTGTTCAAAATGGCGCATAAAGGCTCCAGCACGTGCGAGATGAAAGCAAGCACGAAAAGAACAGAACTAGCTCACGCTCAAGGTAGAACAAGAAACAAAAGATAAAGAAAAGTATGCGAGCTGTCCCAGGAGAAGACGTGCGAGCAGTGCGAAGGCGGGAAAATGAATTGCGTTGAGCAAACCTCTGTTCAAATCATCAACAGAGGAGGGAGGCAGGGAGGGCAAGAGCGTGAGGGGTGGCAGTAAAGAGCGGAGAAGGACGCCACGGACCCTCTGGCGAATCACCGCTCCGCACTTTACAGCTTTCACGTTGAGTCTAAACTGCTTTTTTTCAGGGGCGATGCCGCTTAGGGCCTCGGGCTGTCGGCGTCTCATGTCGTCGTCGTCACCTGTCGTCGCAGCATGATGTAGTCACGGTACTAAAACACCGGGGACATTTGTTCTCCAGCGACTCGCACTAGAATGCTGTTTGTCCAAGTTCCAAGAAAGTGACACAACTGAAGCCTGCCTCAACGTCGTACACGAACGATTAAATGCCTTAACGTCACAACTTACGCATTTTGTGCATATGCAAGGCGTGGTGCCCTACACGGCTGCGGTACTCGGCTAGGAATGCTTGCTAATTAAAAAAAAAAAAACTTCCATAAAAGATTAGTCCGCCGAAAAAGCCCGCAGTTCATGAAATGCGAGGTAGCGGAGTGCTGTGGATTAATTTATAAACGCTTGCGTTCTTTAAACACGCGTCAAACGCCACATACGTGGGTGTTTTTATTATATTATTATTATTATTATTATTATTATTATTATTATTATTATTATTATTATTATTATTATTATTATTATTATTATTATTATTATTATTGTTGTTGTTGTTGCTGTTGTTGTTGTTGTTGTTGTTGTTTCGCTTGCAACCCCTGGAAACAGACTATATACGCCACCAGCTACAGGCCTGTGAGCAGTCACCTTTCGGAAGCTGGCCTTTCTCTAGTCGCGCTAAGTCGAAAGCGTAGGTTGCGTCAGACTTTGTGACGTGCAGGACTGGCTTGCAGCAAACATCTTTCTGTCAAAACTCAAGGCGGAGAAAGAACGCTGGCATCATACTAAAAGCGTCATAACCTGCCCGATTTTCGCTATAACTTTCCCCCTCCACCTCTGAACTTCTCAACCGTTGTCTTCTAAATATTAACCAAGTGAAGTCTCTTGTTTTCTACTTGAGTCCTGGAACCGTTATTTGGGTGTTAGCGGAGAACCTTTGGCACATGTCGGGCGTTTGCGCACATGACATTGTTTTGGTATGTTGCTCCGCGCGGAATTCGGCGCGAAAGCATATTTATCTTTTTCCGAATTTTCCTTCGCCACAGTAACTCCACTCGGCAAAAAAAAAAAAAAAATCCCACTTTTTAATCTTAACGCTACCCGCGTCTTTGAATCTTAACTTCTTGATCTCTAACTGGCGCCCACGTCTGACATTTTCGAATGCTAAAAGCGCGTCCTCTGTAAGTGGCAGAGCTATTGACTGTATTGTTTCTCAAGCTTCCATAATTGCATTGTTCACGAAAGAGCGTTTTGTCTTTGCCGCGCCTTTCTTGTTTTTTTTTTAATTTGTCTTGTTTTGGAAGCGGGGATTTTAAAAAATAAAGAATTTATAACGCTTCGGTCCGCTGTGAGGCGTGCCATGTGACGGGATGAGACACAGTTAAGGTCGCCTTGGGGTTATTAATGCGTAGCATTCTTTGCCGAGTACCCGTACAGCCAGGACCGTGTAACGCCCTGCATTTCCACAAAAATGCGGATATCGCGGAAGTTCCACCTGTAATCGCTATGATGGAGTAAATGCAGATCACTGGTCGCAGGAAAGTTTCAAAACCTCAAAAATAAAAAAAAATATATAAAAAATAACGGAAAATGGCAAAACGTCAAACGCCCTGCATTTCCACATTAGGGCAGATATCGCAAAATTTCCGCCTGTAATTGTTATAATAGCGTAAATGGAGATAATTGGGCGAACGTAATTTTGAAAAACTAAAGGGATAAGAAAAATATAAAATAATTACGGAAAATGTCGAACCGTGTAACGCCCAGCATTTCCACAAAAATGCAGATTTCGCAAAAGTTCCACCTGTGATCGTTATAATAACGTAAATGAAGATAATTGGTCGGACGAAATTTGAAAAACTAGAAAATAAGAAAAATATTAAAAAATTCTGAAAATGGCAAAACGTATATATAACGCATGACATTTCCACAATGATGCAGATTTCGCGAAAGTTCCACTTCTAATCGTTATAATAGTGTAAATGGCGATAATTAGTCGGGCAAGATTAAGAAAAACCAAAGAATTTGGCTGGAAAATCTCACTTTCAAGACGAGCGGCATAAGAATTCCACGCGCATTAGTAGATAATCCTCTGAATTTCTGCAGATTATTTTTGCCAGCTTGAAACATCAATCGTGGAGGCTTTTCTGCATTTCACTGACACCACGTCACACAAACAAATAACGGTGGTCCGAGCTTTCCAATAATATGCTTTGTGGTGAACACAAATACCCTTAGTCCCTACGATATTATATTGGGTTGGAATGGGGTGCTAAAGAAAATTCAAAACAGCGCTAAAACAAACGGCGCTGACTAGCAATCAAAAGTATAATCCGGAATCTGCGCAATATACCCAGAAACGAGAGAAAAAATTGGAAGTTACTAATGCAAAGCACAAAGCGTAAAACCTTGCCCGTGGCAAAGTACACCGCGGGGAGCCCTGAAAACATTCACTCACACATGCAGCGAGGTATGAATATATAATCTCCTTATTTAGCAAATTTATGGATGCCATGCCTACGCACTTGTCTCCTCCTCTGCGTATTATGTATGCGCTTCATGTATTTCTCAGTTGCACTGCCATTTGTACGCTCTCGCAACTCGCATGTCTTGAGCACCCGCATTCGATGCAATGTAGTTTAGTGCATCTGCGTGCTGTGACGTTATAAGGACCCTGCGAAGAAGTTGGTGGTGAGTCACCAATTATTCCTCTCTATTTCTTCAAGGGACTCTCCAATACTGTCGATAAACGCTTTCACTCTTTCCTTAGCGTCTGGCAGCCCTGAAAAGGCTATAGTTATTGCCAGCCCGGAGCGGCACTGCGTGATTTTTTTTTTTTTTGCGGCATTTTTTTAAAAAGAGGCTATCGAATGCGTTCATTGCTGCAACTAAAGGAAAGCCGGCCAATAGCCCCGCTACACCGCTGTACTGACGTAATTCGAGCGCCCGAAGACCGCCAAGACCGGGAAAGAGAGAAAAATCTTTTGAGCAGATTTCTACGTTATCTGGTGGGCATAGACAGAGCAGTAATTGTTGGCTGAGGTGCTTTGTGACCCCCCATTCTAAGTACTGAGTGTGCTTGTTGACTGCGTTCTGAAAGGAATTAGGGTATAAAAACGTAAAAAAAAAAACTGTTGCGGGGGCCCTTTAATAATCTAGTCGAGTTTGGTGCACGAAGTGTGCGTTAGAATGGGCGTCATTGTTGTTGCGTGAGTGCACACTATTGAATTTTAAAAAATCTCGTAATCGTATCGTTCCATCATACGGCGCTGATCGACGGAACGGTCGACCCTCCCGTGATATTGGTAAAAAATTGGGCGGCTGTACATAACTCGGTGTTATGGGTTGTTGCCTTGTGTCGAAGACCGGCAATAAAGAAAAAAAACTGGAGCAGCTTTCACTATAGGTGGAAGGCTGGAGAAACAGCAGAGCTGGCGGCCCGTCTTCCCTCGTCGAAGACCCGGCTGTTGCACCTCACATGAATGTTCGGACTTGCCGCTAAAAGTTCTCCGTGACTACTGGCCTGGATCGTTTTGTCCGCGGGCTTTCACACCTCACCCAACGTGGACCACGTTAGCACGCGCTACAACCCGCGGCAACCGGCTTCGCGAACTCGGCGTCTGTGGCGCGAGCTGCCCTGTGCTCCTCATTTGAGGCGCGGACGCACGTGAACTGTTTTCTTGGATTTTTTGGCGAGCTCCTCACGTGGCGCAAGCCCACGCGCAAGTCTAGCTGGACGACGCCACGCCGTTGGACAAAGCTCGATATTTAACATCCCTGCTGTTAAGAGAACGTGTTGCTGGGCGTGTTGGTTTAGGTTTACGAACATACTGAGTGGCGCAAATGTCCGTGTTTTCTTTCTTGTGTGAAAGTAGCGCCTGTCCGTGTCTTCTTTCTTGTGTGCTGTTAAGAGCGGCTCAGCTCAGACAAGCTCAGAGCGGCTTAGTTGTGGCTGCGAGGCCTATGCGAGCGAGCGAGCGAACGAACGAACAAACGGACGAAAGAACGAATGGGCAAGCGAACGAACGCGCACGTGAAATCCAAAGCCAATGCTACGAATAACTCAAAGGAAATAATGCTGTGCGCCCAGAATGCGATATGACTCCTGTTTCAGAACGCGAGAGACCCGGGTTCGAATGCCAACAAGAGATGCGTTTCTTTCTTTCCAATTGGAGGTTTTCTGTTCACGTTGGACAACTTATGGTCGGGTTAAACAGCTCCGCTGTTAAATAAAAATGCGCCACAATGGCATTCGGGTCGCTCAGCATATCCCTTGTGTTTGTTGCGCAGGCGTTGACTTTGGACTTTGGATGAGCTGGAGTGGACTTTTGCTTGGGCAGTTTGGATTTTGGACGACGACGATGGCCCATCGAAGGTTGACACGGGGGGGGGGGGGGGGGGGGGGGGGGGGAGTCACTCAGCTTCATCGGGAGGGATTCGTTTGCTGTCGTCTGAGTTCGGACTTTGAATCGCAGGCGGATTGTACTTTGGTCGTTGGCGCTTTGTGCGTCCCGTCGATAATGTGCGTGGGGTTGACCAGAAGAGTTTTGTGCGTTCAGGGGACCGCTGGATTTCCTTTCGCTTAGCGAATGAAAGCTTCGCTTCAAAAAACCACCCTAGGACACTTGAACACTCATTATGCGCTGTGAATAGGCTGTGGGGGCATTGGGGGTGCAACTGGACACCGCAGGGGCGCTCTGGTTTGCGCCGCGCAGAGCACTTCTAACCGAAAGGAGCTAAAGCGGCTGGAGTGCGAAGCTCGGCGCGAAGCGTATTGAAATCAAGCCGGTTTAACTAGGGCTGTTACCGAAGAGAGCGGCAGGCGAACAGCGGCCGCTGCCGTTGTTGCCCGCGTTTCCACGTGACTCTGCGCTTGCCCAGGCGTTTCCTCAACGGCGGCGCGTGCTGTTTTGAGTTTTTTTTTTATTTCCCGGGCACGTGCTGTGGAGCCACGTGGCGCATCGCAATTTACGGAAATTTAGGTGCCCTTTCGATGCTACAGGCAACGCCGACGCCAACTCTTAACAGCAGAGTTGTTAAATAGCGGAGCTGAAGGATTTCTTTCTATGTAAGCACTGAAGGACACACCACCACGCATTGCATTAGGTTTGAAATTGCTTATTTACATGTCCCGTCGTCTCTTTTCGCTGTAGTCATAGTCATACTCATCTATATCGTCGTCTTCCTCATGCATGACTAGAGGGCCCGGATCGTCTTGTCCGCTGGCTTTCACACTTCTCCCAAATTGGAACGCGTCAGCCCCCGTTAGAACCTTTGCGTACTGGGCACCTGTAGCGCGAGCTGTCTTGTGCTCCCCCCTTGAGGCGCGGACTCACCTGAACTATTTTCTTTGTATTTTTGCGAGCGCCACGCACAAGCCTGGACGACACCGAACGCTGCTGGTAAAACGCGTGCTCACGAGCGCGGTACACGGCGGGAGTAACAATGGCCGGGATTTTTTCGATGATGCCGCCCACATTAGGACCAGCAACAACAGCTCCAGCACCGCTGTTAAAATAGCGAGCGCACGTGAGCGTGCGCCTTGTGAGAAGCGCCCGGCGGCGTCCAGGCTTGCGCGTGGGCTTGCGCCCCGTGAGGAGCTCGCAAAAAATACCAAGAAAAATATCGAACGTATGCGAGCGTACGCCTCGTGAGGAGCTCCCGGCCTCGGCCATCTTTACCTTCGAGAACACTGTGCCCGGTATTCGTGGAGTGATCTCTCGGGTGCTCTTCTCCAAGCCAGTTCACGTGCGTTCACGCCCGCTGTGGGCAGCACAGACGCCTATTTCTTGCTACAAACTCCGAGTTCGCGAAGCCGGTTGCCGCGAATTCTTGCGTGTGCTGACGCGGTCCACTTTGGGAGAGATGTGAAAGGCTGCGGACAAAACGGTGCGGGCCTTTCAGTCACGGAGAACTTTCAGCGTCAATTTCGGAAATCCATGTCAGATGCAACAGCCGGGTCTCCGACGAAGGGAGAGGGCTACCAGGTCTGCTGTTTCTTTAGCCTTACACCATTAGTGCAAGCTGAGCCAATTTATTTTTAATTCCAAACTTTAAGTGACTCACAGAGCGAAGAAGCTGGCGTCCGCGTAGTCTGTAGTAGCGATACGGCACCTAAATTGTAGTTCGCTGCAAATGCGGGTATGGGCTAGCCTGACGTCGCTATTGACTGCGACACACCATGTGTCTCCATAGCAAACGCGTCATAGTTACTACGGGGCCAGTCGAACCGCAGGTAGTGCCGCGGGTGGGGAAAGGCGGATACGCACCCATCTAACGTTAAGCCCAACAAACTGTGCCATCGTTGCTAAATACTTCGTGTTCGAAAAGACTGCGGCATTTCCTAGACCCTCCTCTCAACACTTGCTTCGTCGTATCATTATGATTGCAGCCATGGACGTCGGCGGGATTTTATCTTGAGAATGGGGGGGCATAAGGAAGGGTGCAACTGTTGGGGTGGCGTGGTGGGCGGGGGGTGCAAGCGCCCCTTTTGCACCCCCGGCCGACACCCACGATTGCAACCCAGTAGCACGCCCCAAACGCGCAGGAAGATTGATTACGTCCTACCCTATCGTTTGCGCCCTATTTGTTACTAATCTCAGCTATGACCGAGCTGTGTCATACACTGACATGCGGTACGGTAATCCGGTTTAACACATGCGAGGCTGCCGCTCATGTTGAAGACCCGCCCTTCGATGGGGGGGTCATGCAAGACTGCATGCTCTTTGAGCACACGGCTGCGGATGACCACTCAAGCCTCTTCGATCGATACGAAAACAACATCACCATCGCAGGTCGTGGGATAGGTTCACTAACTCGGTCCTGGTTCCATTCCACGGCAAGTAAGTCCTTTATTACATCATTTATGAAGGGTGCCTTTACCGCTTCGTATTCGCAACGAGGGGACTTTCTCACGGAAGGTTGGACACCATACCCCGACGATGGTTCTATCAAGAACAAAGCTATGTGCTCGTGGGGGGGTTCTTCAACCATGGCTTTGGCCGAGTGCGAATCGTGGTCCAGGGCGCTCAATCTACCCAGTCTCCATAGGGCCCTCGCCATTACAGAACCTAGATGACGCTCAAAGAGATAGGCATGCAGCCGTGACTCAATGTCAGGATGGAGTCAGAACCACAGCGCGCGCCGGAACTCATGCTGCAGCGTTGACTGGAAGGAAAGAGATGAGCTGAGCACAGGTACACTCTCAGTCGCGTCCCGGATGGCGTCCTATCTATATGCGGTGGGCAGCCTCAATACGGTAATAAGATGCCCTGACAGACTCCTTTTTCATGACGAAGCCTCGCGTGGTTGCGGCACGCTTATATACTGCGCCAACGGCCGTGTCACGGCTACTTACCTACAGGCAGCCTGACACAAGCAAATAAGCAAAAAAAAAAAAAGGGGGGGGGGGGTGATGGGGGTGGGGGCAAGCGGGGAGCTCCGAGTGCTATGTGTGGCGTATGGAGCATACTCGTATTTCTCTTCTCACAACGCCCCGCGTGCTTTTTCTGCGGCGGCCTACGTCGCGCACCCGGCGACCCGGCTAAAACGGAAAAACATACAAAAAGAATATTTCGAACACATGCGCAGTAAGAGTGAAAAAAAGTTCGCGTGCGGTGAGTCGTGGTCCGGGGGTTTATCTCTCGCTCTGTGTAGTTCCTAGGCTCTGCAGTCATACTCAGTTCCGTGCGTTCACAGTTTGACTTCAGCAAGCCTCTATCGTGTTTTCTTGGAGGAACGAGACGGGAGGGGAACAGCATGAAAGAGAAGGTAGGTAGCGGGAAAGAGAAGGGAAATATTTACTTGGCAGGGGCGCCAGCCGACTACCGTCTTTTGTCGACAGTTGAAACGAAAGGGACAGATACGCGGCCATTTTTGGGTATTTTTTGCAAGCGTCAGGCGCAAGCCTGTACGACGCCGGGCGCTCCTCGTAAGGCGCGTCCTCTCGTGCGCGGTAAACTGCGGCAGCAACTATGAACTAGTATTTTGATGACGTTGCACGCCGCACACATTACGGCCAGCAATAACAGCTTCGCTGTTAAAATACGTCGTGATCCGATGGGATTTCAGCCCCGGTCTTCGCAGTAGCAGCCCGAAGCCCGGCATTTTCCTGTATATATTTCTTCTATGCAACTGCGTAACAAGCTGCACTGTTCAGCCTCAGTAGCCTAGGAGTATACGTCTGACGTAGCATGTTAGGCTCTCTGCTGGACAAACCTCATCCCCATCATTAAACGACTCTCTTGGAACTTGGAAGCAAGGAACTGGGCCACTCTCTCCTCAAATAGCTTTATGCACACGTGCATGCATTACTATAATCAATATCTCCATCATATTCCGTCTTTTTTTTTTCCAGCTCATCTCGCGTAACAAGCGGGGTGTGCTTCCTCAGCTGAAGCCGCCTGTCACGTGTCTCACAAACAAAAGAATGCTTCACATTTGAAGACAAAGGATTGAAATTCTAGGGGCTCTCTCTCTCTCTCCTCTCTCTCTCTCTCTCTCTCTCTCTCTCTCTCTCTCTCTCTCTCTCTCTCTCTCTCTCTCTCTCTCTTCTCTCTCTCTCTCTCTCTCTCTCTCTCTCTCTCTCTCTCTCTCTCTCTCTCTCTCTCTCTCTCTCTCTCTCCAGTCCAGAAATTTTAGGTACGCCGCAGCGAATGTAGCACGGCACGGCGCACATTCTCTTTCTGTACGTTCCCTACAGCTGTGACACGGTGTTTGCGCTTCGTGAGGGGCTGAGCATTTCCGCTGTGAGAGGTTCAATTTCATTCCTCCGGAAACCATGGGCACCTGGCGGAAACGATGGCGAATTACAGCCATGCCCAAGCTTGGGAAATGTCCGAGGTACTGCTCTAGCTTTTGGGTCCATTGGTTCAGTTTGAGAATACGAGGTAAATGTCTGCAATTGGGTTGTTAACGCGTTTTGCATCTCCGCCTCGGTCAGGCTTGCAGGGCACAAGCTTGCAGCTTGGATTACCGGCCGCGGCGGATGCTTTTCTGAAAGAGGCGAAAAAAAGAAAAAGAAGGGAAGTGCTCACGTGTACAAGGTTTCAGCGCTTATTACACATCCAGAACCGCTGTAAAGCTATCCGCAGCCTTTTATTATACCGCTTGCTTTGTGACCCAGTTGTTGGTACGGAGCGTAAAAACCCCAATTGAAGCATGATTCCCGTCTACAGCGGCTGTATTCTGGATGGACGAAAAAGACAACGTGCCAAAGATCTCTCCGCCACACGGTTTTCCGACAAAGTAGTTGTATTGCTTGTTGTTTGTGGTTTGAGGAAAAGGAAAAGTAAAAGTAAAGGAAGTGCACTTGGGATATTTTTGAGCTCGGCAGGGAGTTCACCTGCATACAACACAGTGCTGGGAACTTGGGAAGGGAAGTAGAGGAGGAAAGCAGTATTCCGTTACTGAACACACGTAGTGCCAAGTTGTGTGTTTGGAGCGCTAGATCCCAATTTAAAGTAATTTCTTTTTGTGCATGCGCCTATACAAGCCTATCAATTCGATCGCGAAGCTCTGTCTCCGTCAACGGCCTGTTCCATTTCGTTGTGGTTGCTCTTATCTCACGTACTAGCAAACCTTCATATCACGTACTAGCAAACCCGAAACTAAGGCTCTATATGTTAAGTGAATCTAGTCTGGTTTATTTATTTATTTATTTATTTATTTATTTATTTATTTATTTATTTATTTATTTATTTATTTATTTATTTATTTATTTATTTATTTATTTATTTATTTATTTATTTATTTATTTATTTATTTATTTATTTATTTATTTATTTATTTATTTATTTATTTATTTATTTATTTATTTATTTATTTATTTATTTATTTATTTATTTATTTATTTATTTATTTATTTATTTATTTATTTATTTATTTATTTATTTATTTATTTATTTATTTATTTATTTATTTATTTATTTATTTATTTATTTATTTATTTATTTATTTATTTATTTATTTATTTATTTATTTATTTATTTATTTATTTATTTATTTATTTATTTATTTATTTATTTATTTATTTATTTATTTATTTATTTATTTATTTATTTATTTATTTATTTATTTATTTATTTATTTATTTATTTATTTATTTATTTATTTATTTATTTATTTATTTATTTATTTATTTATTTATTTATTTATTTATTTATTTATTTATTTATTTATTTATTTATTTATTTATTTATTTATTTATTTATTTATTTATTTATTTATTTATTTATTTATTTATTTATTTATTTATTTATTTATTTATTTATTTATTTATTTATTTATTTATTTATTTATTTATTTATTTATTTATTTATTTATTTATTTATTTATTTATTTATTTATTTATTTATTTATTTATTTATTTATTTATTTATTTATTTATTTATTTATTTATTTATTTATTTATTTATTTATTTATTTATTTATTTATTTATTTATTTATTTATTTATTTATTTATTTATTTATTTATTTATTTATTTATTTATTTATTTATTTATTTATTTATTTATTTATTTATTTATTTATTTATTATTTATTTATTTATTTATTTATTTATTTATTTATTTATTTATTTATTTATTTATTTATTTATTTATTTATTTATTTATTTATTTATTTATTTATTTATTTATT
>NW_027526422.1:30844494-30899494 GCF_048455015.1 Haemaphysalis longicornis | reverse complement strand
GATGTGCTGGCCACCAGAATGTCGTCAACGTAGGCGTAGACGAACAGTAGCCCCCGTGTTACGGCATCAATGAAACGCTGGAATGTTTGTGCAGCGTTGCGGAGTCCAAAGGACATGCGCAGAAATTCGAACAGGCCGAATAGGGTTGTGATGGCAGTTTTAGGGATGTCTTCTTCTGCCACGGGGATCTGGTGGTAAGCACGAACTAAGTCTATCTTAGAGGATATTGTGGCCCCGTGGAGAGTGGCGGTGAAGTCTTGGAGGTTGGGTAACGGATAGCGGTCAGGAACGGTCTTGGTGTTCAAGGACCGGTAATCTCCGCAGGGGCGCCAGTCATCAGTTTTCTTGGGCACCATGTGCAGTGGTGATGCGTGGTTACTGGATGATGGACGGATGATGCCCAGTTCCATCATGTGCTCGAACTCCACACGGGTGACTTTGAACTTGTCAGGCACGAGCCGCCGTGGTCGAAAAAAAACGGGAGGGCCAGTGGTGATGATGTGATGACGGACGTCGTGACGAACAGGCTGAGTCCTGTCAGGTGGCGCTGTCACGGTTGGGAAGTCCCGCAGCAAGGAGGCGAACGGTTCATCGGCAACTGTAGCGCAGAATGGTGCTACATTAGCAGATGCCTCCGCTGACACACCTTGCACTGAGAGGAGTGTGGTAGCATCAAGTAGACGCTGCCGCTTAAGGTCGACGAGAAGGCCATGTTTTGCGAGGAAGTCGGCACCTAGAATGGCGGTGCGAACGTCGGCGACGAGAAAAACCCAGCGGAAAACTCGGCGAAGCCCCAGGTTTAGAGTGAGTGCCACCTCGGCCACCTCGGCGTGTCCACTGGAAACACGAATGACTTTTTCGCTCGTCACTCCCGCTCCTCTCTTGGGGGGGAGCCCTGTAGCGGCAGCTCCAGTGACATCGCTAGATCGAGCACCGCACCTCGCGTGGCAGCCCAAGCGACATGGCGGGCAGGCGTGACCGCGCGAGCGCACGAGGACAGGGGGTCTCGCTGAGTTCCGACAAAATAGAATCTCCTTGTTCTTGCCGACGAACGGTCGTCCTGTCCGAGGCTCCAAATCCTCCCTGTTCTGTGAGGCTCCTTTCTCTCGCCCGACATAGCGCCCTACAACGCAAACATAAAATCAACGCCTCGGCTTTGCGAACTTACATCAACTGTAACAAACAGTGCATCTCCGTCTCACAAGTGAAGGGATCTATCGGAGCAGCGCTGGCAGCGTGCGCAGTGTGTAACCATCGTCTTCCAAGCTATTCGTTCCTAGTCCTCCAGGTGCGCTCTCTCTTCGCACCTTTGCAAACACGGCTTATCCACCAGGACGCCTAAACGAGCCACCACCACCCGTTTCGGAAAGGACACCCTTCCGTTCTCGAACACCGCTACGGGCTCTCTGGGAAATACGGACCATGTCAGGGATGCCTTGTCGGACCCAGCAACCAGGCATTAAAACTTGCACCATTTTGGAGTACCACACTACCGAATACATTTACCGGGGCTTTCGAATGACGAATAACCTTTGTTTGCCCTCTCTCCCTCGGAGGCATTCGCAGCAAGGGGGATTGTTTTTCGACGCCTAGCGCTGTATCCTGAATGAAGTGAAGTTGAGGCGGCAGAGTTGCGTTCAACGGAATGACAGGCGTGACAGGCAATAGACGCCCACCCACAGAGTTGAGTTAGTGCTTTCCACAGGACTGCGCAGGCGAGCATCTGTTTTCGCTGGCCACTTTGCGCAACGCACACGCTCCGGAACATTGCGTGAATGGCCGTTCTTCCACAAATTTCTCCCTTGCCAATTTTGTTGAGTTACGATACGATCACATTTTGCGTAAGAAGCGAGCTTGTACCGGACCGCACCGCGTGAATGCGCACACTACCTAGACAACTCCACCACTGATTCAAACAGCACATCATAGATTTCGGCTTGACATAGGCGTTCCTTCCACCTTCTAAGAACAGAAACATTGTCCACAGACGATCGACCGGTGTTTGCCCAAGTATAACAGTGAGCGAAAGGACCTTGACACGGGATGCTAAGCTCGTACATACGCGCTCTGCCAGAACACAAGATTTTGGGCACGTGGGCCTGACGATGGGAAGCGAAAGTACGCCGTAAAAGCACTGCTAGTATATCTCAGTGAAACCTGCCAGGATAGCAGGATATAGGTCAAGAGCCCGAACATACTGCAGGTGTTTTTATTGCGAGAGCAATAACTGGTCCACTGAGCGTAAATACCGGCGTCCGGCGTCGGCATCGGCTTCCGTAGCAGCGAACCGGCCCCTAGAGCACGTGTCTTTCAACAGTTCTTTTCGCGAGGCGTTCTATAGCACACGCAGCGCAGTCCACTATCGTCGTCAACTCTCCCAATGCACGGCGACAGGAACGAGCAGCGACGCAACGCGCGGGAGACAGATCGAAGCCACTCGAAAGCGTTAAAGCGGGAGCGGATCGCGGAGCATACCTTGCCAAGTGGCATTTAGATGAAGCCCTTCGAGAACGCGGGAAATGTCTGTCGGACATTTTTGTTTTTACAACGAAGCCGTCTATGCCAGGGCAAGCCTTTCGGCGTGTAAGCGAGGAGAAAACCCTCTGAAGCAAGGAGTGTGCATGCGCGAATGAAACCGTCTGCGAGGTGTGCAAAGCCACAAATGGAAAGGGAACGTCGGGGTCTTTCGGGGCGAAACGTGCAATGGCCACGTGTTTTTGTGGCGTAGTTGGCGAGCCACGGAGGGAAAAAGAACACTCTCGCGTCGCCGACGCGGCGTTGAGAGAACGAGAGCACGGCCGTACGGCCGAATGGAACGGTCGCTGTTGGGCTGTCTTGTGTCCGGGGAAGCAGAACGGGCCGTGACGCCGAGCGCAAGCGCCAACGTCGCGCCGATACGGCAACAGGGGAGGAAGAGCGGGATCACGAGAGAGAGAGAGAGAAATAACTTTTATTTACATAGTGGATTAGGGCGCGGTGGGCGCAACCCTGAGGGTTGCGACGACTTCAGCCGCTCGAGTCACGAGCTCCTTCTGGAGCTGGGGGTCCGAGCGGCCCAACGCCTCCATCCACTGGTCAGGGGAATTAATGAAAGGGAATGGGTCCTCTGCACAAGCCCACATTTGGTGCTGGACCGTGGCCCTTTCACCGCAGCGGGGGCAGAGGGGGGATGGGTACAGGGAGGGGTGGATGTGATGCAGGACGGCTCTGCAGGGCAGGGACTCCGTTTGCAGTTGACGCCAGAGGCGTTCTTCCTCTAGAGTGAGGGATGAGTGGGCGGGGGGAAGCTTGCGGCGGGAGAGGCGGTAATGCTGCGTGACCTCTTTGAAGGTCAGGAGACTATCCCTGGTTGATCTGGCTCCATGGAGGGTAGAGTCCACATCGTATGCCCGGGTGACAAGTGCTCGGGCTGCCGTGTGGGCCGTCTCTATCCCTCCAATGCCCGTGTGAGCCGGGAACCATTGGAGTTCGACCGTGTGGGATGGCGAATTTAGACAGAGAATTTTGTGTGCCTGGGCCGAAATGAGACCTTTGGCGTAGTTTTGGACGGCCGTTTTCGAATCGGAGAATATAATTTCTGGGGTGGGCCTTTGTGTTAATGCCAGCGCGATTGCCGCCTCTTCTGCTACATGCGGGTGTCGGGTACGAAGGGTGAGGGTAGCAAGAGGAGGAGATGACGATGAGTTAATAACGGCGATAGCGAACGCCTCTTTATGGCGATATTCTGCAGCGTCCACATAAAGGTTAGCTCTGGAAGGGGGAAATTTTCGAGCTAATGACATGGCTCGATGCGTCCGCCTTTCAGTGTGGAATGATGGGTGCATATTTTTTGGGATGGGTCGAATGAGGATACGATTCCTGATTGACGATTTAATGCTGCACACTAACGCATTCCCTTTGGCTGGGCCGATCCCAAGTCTCTCTAGGAGGAATCTGCCCGCAGAGGAGCGCGCCAGGCGGTTGACTTGGCCAGTGCGGTGGCCTTCTATAAGTTCTGCTGTCGTGTTGTATGTCCCTGTTTCCCCCAGTCTGGCAGTGGAAGCGTTCGGTGGTAACTGCAGAGCAGCTCGGAATGCTTTGCGAATTAGGCCATCTACTTTCCTTATCTCGCTGTCGGTAAGGGATAGATAGGGAAAAGCGTATGTAATCCTGCTGATTAGGAACGCTTGGACAAGTCTCAGGCGCTCTTGCTCTTTGAGGCCGTGCTCTCGAGCAACGATCCTTCGAAGCAGGCCGATTACCTGGGTTACATGTGCCGAAAGCTTTTTGAGCACCTCCGTGTTGCGCCGATTACTCTGCAGCGTGAGTCCTAGGATTGTGAGGCTAGTGACTCGAGGTACAGGCTTTCCGTCCACTGAAACGCGGATGGAAGCTTCTCGGGAAGGTCCTGATCTTTTAGCGGGCAGAACTAAAAGTTCTGACTTTGTTGGGGAGCACTGCAGGCCCGCTACTCGGGCTCCTTGTACGACGGCTCTAGCACCAGCTTGAAGGGTTTCTTCGATGGAGGCATCACTTCCCCGAGTGACCCATAGGGTAATGTCATCTGCGTACATACTGTACTGGAGGCCGGGCACTCGGTCCAGAGCGGATGCTATGTGTGATACTGCTAAATTGAATAATAGGGGGGATAGAACCGACCCCTGCGGCGTGCCAAAAGATGGAAGCTGAAGTTCTGGTGATTCCAAGTCCCCCAGTCTTAGCGTGGCTGTTCGGTGAGATAGAAATGCGCGAACATAGTTGTATGTCCGTACGCCCGGTCCTATACGCTCCAGCCCTGCCAAGATGGCTTTGTGAGATACTTTATCGAATGCCTTTGTTAGATCCAAGGCCAGGATTGCTGCTGAGTCTCGCGAGGGAGGGTCCTTTAGCAGATCGTAATATAGTCTCAGGTGGACATCGTTTGTAGCAAGCCCGGCCCTGAAGCCATACATATTGGGTGACAAGAATTCCTGTTCTTCTGCTAACCTGTTTATTCGAGTTAGAATGATGCGCTCAAATAATTTTCCTATACATGAGGTGAGCGATATTGGCCTAAGATTTTCTATCGAAAGCTGCTTGCCCGGCTTGGGGATTAGGGTTACGTTAGCATGACGGAATTCTGGAGGAAGAGTGCCCTCCATCCAATGCTTATTAAACAGCTTAGTGAGGTAGGCGATCGAGCCGTCGTCCAGATTTCTCAGCATTTTATTTGTTACACGGTCTTGCCCTGGGGCGGAAGACGTTCGCACGTCCTGTAGCGCTCCTCTGACTTCAGCCTCTGTGATTTCCTCGTCCAAGGAGGGGTTAGGTGGCCCGGAGTAGTCCGGGTGATTTTCGTGTTCGCCGTCTGGTACATATCTTCCGATGAGGTCTCGAATTGCCTGGTTCGGATCAGTCTCAAGATGTCTGGTGAGCTGGGTAATTTTGTTGGCCTGCTCCGTTTTAGAGCGGCTTGGGTCGAGGAGGTGCCTCAGAAGGGACCAAGTCCTCTTCATGCTCATAGAGCCCTGTAGCCGATCGCATAGCTGTTCCCATCCTGATCTGACTAGTTTGGCAGAGTAACATTCTATTTCCTTGGTTAGAGTGGCTATCCGTTTCCTTATGCGCTTGTTGTGCTTTTGAGTACGCCATCGCCTTTTGAGGCTTTTAAGAGCTTCCCACATATGCTGCAATTTAGAGTCGACGTGTGGCGTCGGTATTTCCGGATCTAGTTCTTGTTGATGATTTCTTACGTCCCCCAGGAGCTGATCCGTCCATTGAGCTAGGTCGAGCGTCGGGGAGGAGGGCAGGTCCTCAGCTCGTCGTGCCTCCCGGAAAGCGTGCCAGTCTGTGATGACAGTCTGCATGCGCTGTGGTGGTGTGGGGTGTTTGAGTGTCGTGTGTAGCTGTATTATGTGATGATCACTGCCTAGTGTGTCATCGAGCCTTCTCCATTCTGTATGGCCCACTCTGTAGGTTAGGGTGAGGTCGGGGGTGGTGTCTCGTTGTACACTTGTTCCCTCCCTGGTTGGTAGGTCCGGTGGTGTTTCTAGCGTCAGCTGCTGAGACTGAATTACATCCCAGAGTTGCCTGCCCTTTTTGCTATCCCTAGGATAACCCCATGCCGTGTGTGGAGCATTAAAGTCTCCAGTGACTATTAGGGGTGAGCCCGAAGCGGCTTTTTTGGCGGCCAGGATCAGTGATCGAAAATTATGTGCGCGTTGCTTGGGGCTGCTGTAAACGTTTAGTATGTGAATGACCTGTTGTGTCCTACGCTTCGGGTAGACCGTTACAAAGTCGTGAGGGATGAAACAGCTGTCAAAGTGTGTGTGTTGGGCAGATATGTTTCGTTGTACTAGTACTGCAGTGTCGTGTTGTGTCTGCAAGGACTGGTATCCTAGACATTTGACCCGCTTTCCAGGTTCCTGTAGCGTAATTATGTCAGGGGGATTATCTACTTTTTCTAGCAGTAGCTGTAGTTCCGCCCGTTTCCGAGCAAAGCCCCGACAATTCCACTGCCAGAGCACGACTCCCTTTTTAGAGGCCTTCATCAGTGATGTCATACATTGGGGCATTTTGGGAGTTTATCCGTGCAGCCAGGTCTCTGACACTCGACAACATCTCCTGGTGCATATTTTCAAATCGAGCCTGCATTTCGCCCTGGGCGGTGAGTATGGCTTGTACCGCTTGAGTGTATTCATACTTGTGCTCCGCTAGCGACCTTTCTAGACGCCCTAGTCGCTCCTCCGAGGGTGGCTCGGGCGAGGGAGGCATTTCCCCTTCGGGTGGGTTGGGTGCTTTCCGTTTTGGCGGGGGGTCCTCTCGCTTCGCAGTGCGTAATAGATTGATCTCTTTTTTGAGGGCGGCATTCTCAGCTCGCAGCGCGGCCATTTCGAGGCGCATGGCTTGTAATTCGCGTGCTATGTCAGATGACAGGGAAGGGGTGGGTTGGATGGGGTTGGATGATGAGAGGGGAAATGCTGGCATGCAGGTTGGGTTTCTGACCAGGGGAGTAGAGGCGCTGGGGCCGCTCACCTGTTGCCGTGGGGGTCTTCCACCTTGTTGGAGGGCGGCTTTGTAGGTGCCTTTGGGTCCTGCCCCGTGCTGGTTTTGGGGTGGGTGCTGCCCCGTCTTGTGCTCGTTGCCCTCAGGAAGCTTGTCTCGGTCCTTGGAGCTCCGGGCCTGGTGCTCTGGGTGGGCAGTCCGTGTTCCGTGATGGAGTCCAGGAAAATCTACGTCCCGGCCGTCCGGACCTTGGAGCAGGTGTCCTTGTTCAGAGACCGCCTGAGCATACGAGGAGGGTGGCTTGCGGGGTTGAAAGCGTCTTGGGCAGTCCGCGGAGCCCGTGGAGTGAGGGCCCTCGCACACTATGCACCGGGGGGTGCACGGGTGGTCACCGGAGGGATTCGTCGTGCCGCAGCGGGAGCAGCGCTGGTGGGAACTGGCGTTCGGGCATACGTCTTGTCGGTGCCCGGCTTGCCAGCACGCGGCGCAAGCCTCCGTCTTGCGGCGAAAGGGTTTGCACCGGTACGTCGTTGCTCTGTATCGTACCCAGAAGGGAACTCGGTGACCGTCGAACAGAATTTGCACCATGTTGGAATTGTTCAAGCGTTTGGCGTCAAGAATTGGTAAGTCCTGGTTATAGTTGAAAATGCTGTCCTGCACTTGTTCGGGGGTGTCGTCTTCTGGAATATTGAAGATGATTCCCATGGTCGTATTAGCTGGCGCGGACACGTGAGCGGCTATTTCGAATTGCTGACCGCGGAGCACAAGACTTTGAATGCCGACATATTTGGTGGCACGGTCTTCTGAAGGTGTGCTGACGAGGAGATAATTAGCCACGTGGTGCACTCGAATTTGATCCTCACGGTTCGGTGGCACTCCCGCTTGGGCCAGGATTGCATCTGCTAATGTAGCTTGCGCTATAGATGAGAGCGCGAGTCCTCCTCGGGGGCGCAGGACAATTTTCACATCAGAAGATGGGAGAGGCGAAGCCGGCGGCGGGCGACGCGGGGAACGCTTTTTCTCTTTCCTGGGTGCTCGTGCGGCGGCCGAGGCGTTCGTGGATGCAGTAGACGCACGTGCTTGGTCGCGCAAGGCGCTTTGCCGGTGGCGAATCGTAGCCCACCCGGGCTGCTGTAGCTCCTCGGGTTCGATGTCCTCCCCTTCCACGATGCTTTCCATGCTGGGTCTTGCGATGAGCGACGATGTGCCGGAGCTCACGCCGCCGCTTGCAGATCACGACGCCTAGCGCGAGAAACAGCGGCGAGACGGCGAAGACGCTGTTGCCAGTAAAAATTCATCCAAAATGTGTTGTAAATGTATTCATACTGTTGTCATCGTGTCTCCAATGTAGCTGCGCCGGTCAATAACCTTCACAGAATGGAAAGGCCGATCAATTTTTTTTAAATATTTTTTTTTTGTCTTTAGTATGGATATTGCTGATGTGGAGTAAATTGGACGGTCGTACTGTCGTTTCGCCAATACAGCTTCGCTGGTCAACAACCTTCACAAAGTGGAATGGCCAACGAATTATTTAAAATTTATTTTGTGTCCATGATGTGGACATCGCCCGTGTGCAGTAAATTGGACTGTAGCACATTTTTCCTGTGTCATTCTTGCCATATTACATGCTAGACGTGCATTGCGTGCACATACCGCTTGCTTTCGTTGTAAGCTCACGTGCCTTTGTATCATCTCCTTTTCTTTCTCCGTCCTTACACTTGCGCTAGTGGGACGTAAACGACCAAGAATAGTCTTCCAAGCCGCACTCTCTTTCATTTGATGAGCCTTTCTCTACCTCTACCTCTTTATATACATGTTTGAGACACGTGCTGAAGCCGAGCTATGAAACGCACGTGTTGATCATGGCTTAGTATTAAAGCGAAGCTGTAGTGTCGCGACTGATGCCGTTGTACACCAATACGCCCTGCAGTAAAGCCAACTTTCTCTGACGATGATGATGAATGATGGTGGGTGAAGTGAAAGAAAAATACGCTTCCCGTGGCCGGACTCGAACTCGGGTCCCTCGCGTTATGAAGCCGACGTCTATCCGATTGCTCCATTTCGACATGGTAGAAGAGGACACCAAGCAGCACGTACCGATTCGCGCCGTACACCCCAAACCCAAACGTTACGCCTATGGAGTTCACACCCGAGAGTTGCTGTGGGTTTTCTAAGAAAGGTGGTGCGGACCAGGCGGACTTCAAAAGACCCCTTACACACCAGGGACACGCCTTAGCAGCGTGGGACGCCAGAAGACCACCAGTACTTTCCGATTACCCAGTCCCCATAGCACCCCGGCAGCGACCAGCAATTGATACTTCTACGCATAGCAGACCTATAGAGCGTACTAATAGTCTATTGCGACAGCGACGAATTCGACGCATCCAAAGGGATCGCCTTCAGTAAACCAGTACGGCGCGGGCCTTGCTTGGACATGCCCTGAGGCACCGGTTCTCTCAGGGTACACTACCATACTTGGCAAATAACTTTCCAGCCTCGATGCGGAGCTGTACGCTATTAACAACGCAGTGTCAGCTATCGCCTTTGACTGTGACCCACCTCTAGCGCCCTCCATACGCATACTCACAGATTCGTACGAGGCCCTCACAGCTTTGCGATCGTATGATTCGACCCACCCTGTCGTCCACGAAATTCTGTTTCAAATTCAACTCCTCAAACGGAACAACACCAACATCCGCGTCGACTGGTTACCTGGCCACGAACCATTTTCTTCAGGCAACCAGGCGGCTCATGTGGCCGCTCAGGAGAGTTCCCCCTCTTATCCTCCACAGGTGCCTGGGGCAAGGCCGTCGCGGTCCCCCTCTCCCTCCCCAGCGATGCGTATTCATCAGCACAAGAAGGACCGACGCACACGTCTAAAAGCCCTAACTCCAGCTGGCTACCTCAGCCGCCTACCTCCTATTCCCCGCTCAGGCGAAATTTTTATTAACAAATATATTGCAAATTCAGCGTACACACCTGAAACACTTCGCAAGTGGTATACCCCTCACCTGCCCCCTCGATGTCCTTACTGCCGTACCACCACTCCATCAGACCTCACACACCTAGTTTGGTGGTGCCCAGCTTTCGCCACGCACCGTACATTTAAATCTCCCCAACCCCATCCCGATCCACAACAAACTGATGCACAACTATTATATGAAATAGCGGTTTATTCAATTAAAAGCGGTCTGGCACGGGTTGTTTGAGCGGGTCCTCCCCCGAACGAACTGGTGTATGTGCACAAACCCTATTGCGATCACCATGAACTGGCCCATGAATTGCAGGTTACAAGAACTGGCCCAGTTATTGAGTCTACTGAGAACGACCAGCATTTATTTGTTTATTTTCTCTTACCCTCCTTTCCCATTCCTTTCCCCCATCGTGACCAGTGGTCATCCTTTTCTATTAAAGGTTGTCTCTCTCTCTCCTCCAGTGAAGCACATACTCGCCGCGTGGGATTGGCCAACCAAAGAATCCATCACGAGAGGGTGGGTGGAACGCAATTTATTGGCCTTTAGAAGGGGAAGGGGTTGGGGAAAGGAGGCCGGGACTCCGGCTCAGGGGAATCCGAGTGCCATGGAAGCGGCCTCTGCTCTGCGACCAGTAGCAGCATGGTCCTCGAGGGAAGGGCTGTCCAGGATCAAGGCCTAGGAGCATGATGGGATGGAAAAGGGATGCTGTTGTTACTGCTGGCTTGTTGGGGTGCCTGTCCCGAAAGCAAGGGAGGAGGAGTGCCGATTCGAGGAACCGGAAAAGGGGCGGGCCGGGGTGTGTCTGCAAAGCCACACCATGTGCTCCACGGTTCCGTCGCCTCCACAGAACTTGCACTGAGGGTTGGTGAACTTCGTTGGTGAACGAGAAAGCTACGCGTTCAGCCATCGTCGCCGCTGGACGGAGGGGCGCATGTCTGTTGAGCAAGTTTTTCAAACAGTAACAGGAATTAACGAATGACAGAACACTTTTTGGTCATATTTCCTCCTTGTCGCTCTGTTGATCTTAGTTGCATGTGCCGTCACAATCATCCGGTGACCGTCTGCTTCAGTAGGGGTTTTACCGGAAAAACCCGACTTTTCTGTTGAAAGAAAAAAAAAGGTGATTAAGAACGCGTTCAGACCATTTCAACCCTGACTGACTATGTAAGGTTCCTTGCGGATTGGGCTTTGTATTAAGGACTAACACATCGCAAGCCAGGAAGGGCGGGAATAATATGGGAGAGGATGCGTCACAGACACAAACAGGCTTGTAATGATCACGACGATGATGTTATTTTGTGGTGGTGGTGATGATGATGATGGTGGTGGTGGTGGATATATCCGGCCGACTTGCGTGTGTTGCAACTTGGCATGCTGTAAGAACCACTTTTGTGAGTTTTCCTGCGGCCTTTGTGAAGTAAAGTAGTCAAGTCAATTTCATGCATGATTATACCAACATGAATAAAAGTGGTTACTGTGTAGAGGAGGTCCAGAAGTTAGAAACTGTTGGGGGGGGGGGGGGGGTCTTCCGCGAATCAACACCTTTAGCACAACAATAACTCAACAAGCAGTGAAAGCACTTCTTACGAAGTTAATAAAAAACGATTACAAACTTCCGAAAACACGGAAAGATAATTCAATCAGCCGCCGAAAAACCAAATGTTTGACGCATGGCCGGTGCCGTGTACGCACAGTTCGGCCTTAAAGGGACATGCGTTCCAACTCTGCCTCGAATGCCCACTGCGGGTCTCACGCAGCCATTGATCTTTGTTTTGGATGTGACTCTATATTATGGAAGCTTGCGATGCTTTTTACGCCTGCTTTTCAGGTGAAGGCGAAAAGCGGAAATGCCCGAGTGTCCAGATTTCGGCGTACGTTAAAGATCCCCAGGTGGGTCAATATTAATCCGGAGCCCTCCACTACGGCGCGCCTCGTAGCCCAGGTGTAGCTTCGGCGCGTTGAACGAAATTTTTTCCTGCATTTTTACCCGCAACAGAAAGCCGCCTGGAAGGCTTGAGCGCAATCCTAGCCGCTTTCGCTTTGACGCTCACGTGACGTTCTAATCACGCGATTTCGTTTCCGGCCTTCACCGGGACATACATAACCGCAACCCCGTAAGGGCCTTCCTCTGTCGTTTTTCAGCGGAACTCCGAACAAAGCTCAGCGGTGGTGTCATTACGGTGTTAAAACTCATTCCCTGTAAATTTAAGCGTCGGTTAGGAAAACAGTACAGTGAAAACTTGATTTAACGAAAGTCTTGATTTAACGAAGATATCCCGATCTCCCCTCAGACGCCAATAACGAAACCGATATCATGATATGTCCCGGTTAAGCGCACCTTTTGTCAAAAAATGCAGCTCAAAAAGAGTTAATTTTTGGTCTATTTTGTAGCGAACGCCTCAAAATTGATTCATGCCGCACCAAAGATAACATCGCGGAGCACCTTTGTCCCGCTTTTACGAAACTGCGTGACGCAAAGCGGGAGAAGGAGGAGGAAGCGGTCTTCAAATTTACGCATGCACGCCTTGCCTTACACCTAGCGACCAGTGCAATGCTTCCCAGCACGTATAAAGAAATCTAAGGTAAATTGATAGCAACTGTGGTTTGCCTGTGAGACATTCGTCTCACAAGCGCACCACAGTCTCACATTCGTCTCACAGAGACATCCGTCTGTCTGTCTGTCTGTCTGTCTGTCTATCTGTCTGTATGTCTGTCTGTCTGTCTGTCTGTTTGTCAATCAATCAATCAATCAATCAATTGATTGATTGATTGATTGATTGATTGATTGATTGATTGATTGATTGATTGATTGATTGATTGATTGATTGATTGATTGATTGATTGATTGATCAAATTATCGTAAGTGGGCAAGAGGTGGCACAGCTTGTCGCGGCGCTGCACTCTCCTGCGATATCTAAATTCTCGCCTCCAAACCACGGTGGGGATCAAGTCCATGTTTTACGAGACAACCTGCTTCTACAATGGCGGCGCGCAAAAGCCACGCACGGCTATGTCCGTTTTCCGGTTCGGATCCTTGAGCGAGAGCGCGAGGCTTCAGAAGCCATGGGTGCGGAATGCTCGACTGCCAGCCGTTTCACGTTAATAACACGGTCATCGACGCAGTATTTACGAGTAGTGGGCTCAGCATATCCTGTTTGATCTATGAGTCGTATTTGTCCTTGCCCAAGCAACAGCTGGTCGTTGCACAACTATGACATTGACCCAGTGCATCGAGGAGCTTTACTACTGCGCAGGCCGAGGAACACCAGCCAACTTTTGCTATATGCTGATCGCCTCGCTGTATACGTGCGTGCGTCAGCTGACCGTGGTGTACTTCATTTCTTCTTTTTTTCTTCTTCTTTTGCCTGTCCATGAGTAACCCTGTTGCCTCATGGTGAAGTGTTGCATACGCATAACTCTTATTTAGAAGCCGGTGATGCTTTGTAGCCTCTCTTTTCATGTCAAGTCTATTATGCGCGTTGACAATGTGCGGTTGCTTATATGTTGTTGCTGACTTACCACCTTGTTATTCTGCCCTCACCAAATCACTGTTGTACCAGGTTTATGTATCCCCCCGTATGCACTGCCCTCTGGAATTTTAAGGTAAATAAATAAATAAATAAATAAATAAATAAATAAATAAATAAATAAATAAAATATTAAATAAATAAATAAATAAATAAATAAATAAATAAATAAATAAATAAATAAATAAATAAATAAATAAATAAATAAATAAATAAATAAAACTCCATGCAGCGTTTATGCGTTTGCGTTGGAAGCGTGTTTAATAATAGTTTAAATTGCACAAAAAGTTCGTTTCTCGTTCCTCGTGTGCTGCTCTGCGTGATCTGCCATCCTATACGTCTGTGGAAAAGAGCCGTAGCTCTACTATGAAGTAAATTGCATTTCGTTTACCCGCTGTAAAGGCTCTATAACCGCGGAAATTTTTATTACGCTGGGTAGCTTAGATGTTCGTACAATCACAGTTTCAAAACAACTTGTTTAGCTTTTCGGGACTATCTATTTAGCCATGTAAGAGCAACTCGGTGACTGACTTTTGCGTCTATAACTGCGCTGCGCAATTCACAGTGGTAGTCACGCACGTTTATAACGCTCCCACAGCACTGGAAGTGACTATGAGGTCAGCGCCCATCAGCTTCCCATCGGAATAAACGGGCCGGCTCGGTATCCGCGGAAAGGCCTACGCGCAGACCACGTCACGATGTGCCGCGTGAGCATGAACCGCCCCTGTTCACGTATACCGTTTCGAATACGTAAAGAGGGACTTCGGACCTACGTTGCAGGTATGCTTATGGACTCGACCGCGGCGCGCACTACGTCGAGGGACGTATTACATCGCGCTTCGTGCGCTGGCATCTACAGATGCAGTCTATGCCATCGTTCACACAGCCGTTTTTCAACCCGTCACGTCCCCGTCACGTCACCGTCTTCCGTCATTGGCGACGGTTTCTTGGGCGATTTCCCGCTGAAGACGGTGCGACGGCGACGGGAGGCCGAGCTCTGCGTTTCCGTCATGTCAACGCGACGGGACCAGGCCCGCGGTAAACCAGCCAATCAGAAAACTTATTCTTGCATTACAGCCTTGTATCATATATATCCCAACAATTTTTTTGTACTTTTCAAATTAAGCACGCTCAATTCTAGGCTAAACTGACCACTAGGCAAACGACCCTGTACTCTGACGGAGAGCTCCACTGCGAACGCTACTCCGTTACGTCTCCGTCGCGGTTTTTTGAAGTGACGGTGACGTGACGGAGAATGTGACGGCTATGTGAATGAGTCCTATGGCGAACTACATCAAACGTTGAGTCCGCACGGCGGTTGAAATGCCCATGGATACAAAAAATTACCCCACCTTCCCGCGAGGGGAACCCTGTGGAGATGCGACGCATCTTGGGGCACTAGCGTCGGCGTCGGCGTTGGCGTTGGCGGCCGCTCGGCCGCTCGCTTCTCGCGTACGGCAGCGGCTTCACGCTGACGAAGTTCAGCATCGGCTGCTCGCTTCAAACGTTTGCGTTCAGCATCACGTTCACGCCGCTTCGCAGCCTTGTCTTCAGTGGTGCTAGCCTTCCTGTTATCACAGTGATCGGTGCTTGTTACGGTTGCGCGGGCGATAGCAGAATTGTTAGGCTCCATTCAACGCATCGGTGGAAATCGGAACGCCGGTGCTGGAACGACCGCGGCTATGACGCAACGTGACGCGGCTATGACGCAACACGATCCGACACAATCCACTTTAATCCAATCCAATCCAAGCTAAGCCAAGCCAAGCAAACCGAATCGAATCCAATCCAATGCCCCTCGCGAGAGAGTGTTCGCTATCGGAGAGGAGAGCGGGTGAGCGACGGAGAGCGCAGCTCGCGCGGCGAGGAGAATGGGGGAGGGGTGTGGACGGACAACAACAACGCCGTATGGAGGGACAAGGCGAGTGAATGAGATGCAGTCGCATCTAATACAAGTTGCGCTTAATAAAAAGAGCGTTTTGTTTCGATAACAATGATGTCAATTTTATTGTAAACTTGAAACACATAATTGAGACATTAAAGAACACACGTGAAGCAGTGGCTACTCCCCAAAAATTTTCCGATGATTTCTCAGTGGCATCCCAACGACTTGTTTCGGCGGATGGCGGCCACCGACGGATGCCATCACAAGAAATTTGACTCAGCCATTGTAGTAGGATTTCTAGTTCCGCCTCATCTTATCACTTGGATTCTAACGTGCAGTTAACGCGCCGATAACTATGCTTTCGTGATGGCCTAAATTATCGCACTCCGGCCCATATTACGTCACTGTAGCGCGAAGCAATACCGCAAGTTGGGCTGGTTAGTGCATGATTGGAAACTTCAAAGCGCACAAATAACGGGGACAAACAGGAGCGACACACACGAGCGCTTACTCGCTTGTTCTCTGCAAAAGCAAAAGTGGGCAGTCTCTGCCGCATTGTTAAAGGGGCCCTGAAACACTTCTCTCAACTTTTTTTAGAAATCTTAAATGCTTGCAGAACATGGTCACCCAACACACCCAGTACTTAGATTAGAAGGTCACAAAGCACCTCAGCCAAACATTACTGCTCTATGCCCATCAGATAACTTGTAGACTCGCTCAAAAGATTATTCTCTCTTTCCCGGTCTTGATGTTCTTCGACGGCTCGAATTACGTCACTGAGGCCAAGTAGCGGCTGTTGGCCGGTTTTCCTTCAGTTGCAGAAATGAACGCTTTTCGATAGCAACTTTAACAATAAAGGCACAAAAACAAAGCAGAAATGGAAGGCGTATCTGGTGCGACGAGCAAATTACGCAGTGCCGCTCCGTGCTTGCGATAAATATAACGTTCGCAGTGCTTCCAGACGCGAAGGAAAAGGGAAAGCGTTTTTTTTTAAGTTTTGCAGGGTACCTTTAACTTCGCCCTGTGCGAGATGCTTAAAAAGAGGCAAAGTGGCATAATGCGGGTACAAAGCAACATGATGTGGGTACGATGATGCTATCGAGGGTCTCCAATAAATTCGCTGTGCTCTTAATTCGTGATTGCGTAGGAATGCTTAATTGTTTAGTGTCACAATTTACCCGCAGTAAGTTAATACATTCGGTATTGCTCGCATGCGAAAGCCTTCTATTCGCTGACTAGTGTGTGTGCAACAAGACCTCTGGCTCCCGTAATTTTAATCAGCGCTGCCTCTTTCTTCATTTCATTCTCTCCTGCAGAAAATGGTAAGGATCGAATAAGAAAATCGAAATTTCTTTTCTGAGAAAACATTTCGTTACAACTAACTTCTTTTTTCAGCAAATCTCTCCAAGTTTGGAGGGACCGGTTACTGCGCTTTCACAATTTTTCATCCTTTTTTTTTTTATGTGAGGATTATTGCTGCTGTGAACGCCCATAAGCTGAATTTGGGGAGTTACTGAAATTAATGCCATGCGCGTTGAGGGAATTATGCCATACGCTCGGTGAAGCGCTGCATTTTGAAGGCATTATGTTCTGAGGGCCTTTCTTTTTTCGTTATTCACCCGCCGCGGTGGCTCAGTGGCTAAGGCGTTGTGCTCCTGTGCACGAAGACGCGGGTTCGATACCCGACCGCTAAGCCCGCTTTTCTGACTGAGGCGAAAAGGAAAACCGCCCGTGTCTACGAGATTTGGGCTCACGCTGAAGATCCCCAGGTGGTCAAAATTAAAGGGACCCTGCAACACTTTCGATAAGCCCTTTCTTTTTTTCCTTCGCTCCTGGAACCACTGCGAAAGCAATAGTTATCGCCACCACGGAGCGGCATCGCGGGATTTGCTCGTCGCACCAAATAAGCGTGCCATTTCTGGTTTGTTTTTGTGGCTATATTTTTAAAGTTGCCATCGAAAAGCGTTAATTGCTGCAACTGAAGGAAAACCGGCCAACAGCCGCTACATGTCCTTAGTGACGTAATTCAACGCGTCGAAGAACGTCAAGACCGGGAAAGAGAGAAAAATATTTTGAGCGAGTTTACGAGTTATCTGATGGGCATAGAGCAGTAATTTTTGGCTGAGGTACTTCGCAACCCCTAATCTAAGTACTGGGTGTGTTGGGGGACTACGTTCTGCAAGCATTTAAGAACTCGAAAAAAAGTTGAAAAAAGTGTTTCATAGTCTCTTTAATCCGGAGCCCTCCACTACGGCGCGCCTCATCGCCTGCGTTGCGTCGGCGCGCTAAACCCTACAATCAATCAATGAATCAATTGGTTGATATTTGTAGGGTTTAACGCGCCTACTCAACGCAGACGATGAGGCGCGCCGTAGTGGAGGGCTCCGGATTAATTTTGACCACCTGGGGATCTTTATCGTGCGCTGAAATCTCGTACACACAGGCGTGTTTGCTTTTCGCCTCCATCAGAAAAGCGGCGGCCGTGGCCGGGAATCGAACCCGCGACCTCTTGCTCAGCAGTGCAACTCAATGAATCAATCAATGAATCAATCAATAAATCAATCAATAAATCAGTAAATCAATGAATCAATAAACAAATAAATCAATGTATCAATCAATCAATCCTTATTTTTTAATTGAAAATAACCTTGCTTGATACAACTATTACCAGGCTTCACGCTAGAAAGTTGATCCTGTTGTTCCGTCTTCCCTTTTTCATGGGCACGGTCATAAATTTGACGTTAGTGTTCTAGTGGGCGAGTAATGAAGCGAAATAACTCCTTGGGTACTTGAGTCTGCTTACACGTCGTGTGTACGAAATTTCGGCGCACGTTGAAGATCCCCAGGTGGTCGAAATTGATCCGGAGCCCTGGCGCGCCTCATCGCCTGCGTTGCGTTGGCGCGTTAAACTCTACAATCAATCGAGTCTGCTTACGTGGATTGAAGGCCAACGCCTATAGCGAGTATCAGTCTTCATTACTTCCGCACACTGTGTTCGCGTCTCTTTCATCGCTTTCGTTTTTTCTGTCTTTTGACGCGGATTACTCGGAGAGGCAGAGGCCGCGATTCACCCTGCAGCCACTGGCGGTTCTAAAGGGGGCGGGGTCCGGATGGGCTGGCCCCCCTCCTTAATTTTTGAATTGATACCCCACACTATTGGCTGAAAGCCTCCAGCGTCAATTAGTGTCAGTGCTTCAGCGCGCTAGGCATACGTGTCTGCTCCAACTTTTCTTCATTCTTTCCTTTCTCTCGTTCCCCCACATTTTCCCTTTCCCACGTGCAGGATAGCAAACTAGGCTCGAGCCAGGTTAACTTTGCTGCCTTCCTTCTAACTCCTTCCTTCCTTATACCCCCAGGAAGACGACCCCTAAGGTCGTGGAAAACGTCTAGGAGATTGTTTTTTTTTCTATTTCTTGTAGTTTTGGTTTTCAAAATTTCGGTGAATAAAAAGGATACCTTTTTCATGTTTATCTAATCACCTTTCGTCATCATCAACTCATACCGCCTTATCTATGCCCTGTGGCAAAATAAGCGCGTTTTAAAAAAGGATACGAGCCTCCTCCTCCTCCTCCTCCTCCTCCTCCTCCTCCTCCTCCTCCTCCTCCTCCTCCTCCTCCTCCCCCTCCTCCTCACCATCATCATCATCATCATCATCATCATCATAATAATCAGCCCTGATAGAAGCTGACCCCCCTATAACAAAAACCTGGATCCGCCCCGGCCTGCAGCGTCCCACGGCAGAGCTCTCCGCGTGCGCTAGTTCCGCTCACGTGCCGTCACGTTGCCGTCTTTCGCCACGCGCCAGGCTACTTCTTGTTCCCTTCTCGCAGGATGTCGGCTTATCGCCGTGGTTAATGCGCGTGGCTCCGCTCTGGCGATGCCGTTTCAAATCCCACACGAACCCAAATGTGTTTCTACTTATTAATTTTATCTTAACAGCGACGGCTGTTTTTTGTACCATTGGTGTTGACGACGACAGTCACTTTTCATGTTTGAAAGGGCACCTAAACCTTTCGCCTTAACAAATACCAGTGGTTTTCTCAGCTAACATGGCACGACCGTTCAGATGCATTGACATCTAAAATGCAGCTTGGCTCAGTTTGGTTGACCTTAAGTTTCCTTACCCTTGCTTTGCCCATAAACGTTTCTCGGACCAATATTTTTGTTGCGCTATGAACCGATTCTTGGAAAACTGTAGGTGCAAGAAAAATATGGCGGTATGCTTTAGGACGTTCCGAAACCAGGAACCACAATAATGCTCTTGACACTAATCCCCCCTAAGGCATGTCAGGGAGTCTACTTGAAATATGCTAATTACAAAAATGTGCTGATGTGTCGGATTTCTCTATAATTAAATAAATTCACCCTGCTAAAATCTCCGGGCTGACAAATCCGGCAGATAGCCCGAGCTCTGCTTCTGGGCGAATAAAGCTCTCTCTCTCTCTCTCTCTCTCTCTCTCTCTCTCTCTCTCTCTCTCTCTCTCTCTCTCTCTCTCTCTCTCTCTCTCTCTCTCTCTCTCTGTCCGCCAATAAATCCCTACCTCACCATGTCACGATGCATCATGGCCCGCATGCCGCTGCGACTTGTAATTACTCATTTTGAAGTATAAAAACGCGGTTTCTGCAGGAACGCTTTCTTTGTGTTGTTTTAGCCACTGTACAACCATTCCATCACGTACCTTTCCACGACTGAAAGCGTGTTGTTTTGTTTATTGTTGTGTATATTCCATCCAAGGCCACAGTCTCCAGTCGCGTTAACCTGCCTGTGCGGCTGAACATCCCGCAGAAATAAAAAGAAAGCTTGTCGGGAAAGGGGCATTGTCGTCACACCTCCGTTTCGAGGTGAAGATTAAGGCCGCTTGTGTATCACCGTGTTAAGCAACTTTTCATGGCTCGCCATGTTTGTTTACGTTGCTACGCGGTCCGCGAGCCCCGAGTGATAAGCCACGCATGACAACTCGCTCGTCTACATCGCATTGTTCTCGCGCCATGTTCTCCCGGCACTCCATCGATCTTCCTTTCCTTCTTTTTTTTTTTTTTTGCACAAACGTCAGAAGTGTGCACCCCCGTGATCCGCGCACGCATCCTTCTTATTCTTCGTTTCTCATTTTGGTATTTTTTCGCAGGGTCCGTAACCACGTTAGCTGCTCCTCGCTCGCAGAAAAGGAAAAAAATAATTCGGCGAAAGAAATAGTGCGGGGAATTTTGACATGTGTTTGCGTTACGAGCGAGGTATAAGCATCTGCGGCTTGTCGTCGTCTTCCTTCCTTCGCCCTCTCGCCTCGACAGTTGTAGAGCACGGGCACGTTTCTTTTCGCACCGTGTAGTACTTTACTTGTGCGAGTGGGTATTTCGCAGCCACTTGATTCTGAACTTCGTGAGTAACGCTCGTTCATTGCGCTTTCCACTTTTCTTTTCCTTTTTGTTTTTTTGAAGTGACACCTCGAGGTTACGTTTTTCTTATCCGTTATCGATCCTCCCCCTTTTCCCCGCTTCCACAGATTATTCTGGGTGTAATTTCGGACCCATTCGTAAAAGCTGATATTTTGAATTTTTTGTGTGTTTGTTTATGTCCGTTGTGGAGAGGCGAGTGTGGCGAAGATTAGTCGGGGTGCATCACGGCTTCCGTGCTCCCGGGACGCTGCGGGTTGGACCGACCGGGATCACGCGGACGACTGAAGCGGCGGCCGCCGAGGAAGTGGGTGGGGAGGTGAGGAGCGAGGAGTACGAGGAGCAGAGCGCCGCCCAGCGCGGTCCTCGCCTCCCTCACCCTCTCCGCGCATAAAAGGGGCCGGGAGCGACCTGCCGGACTGCATTCGGAGTGTGATCCACGCGCGCGCACCGCACACACGGTGCACCGACGCCGCCGATGTCGTCCGCTGCTCTCGCCCGGCGCCTCGCGCGCCAAGCCGCGGCCGGAGTCGGCCGGCGCGCGCGCTCCACCGAAGCCGCCGGCGCCGCCGGCTGCCCATTCCACCGAGCAGTCCGTGAGCAGCAGCAGTCGCCGTGGAGCAGCGGCGGTGAAGTGCCGGAGCAGCATCGCGGCGCCGCGCAGCCCTTCTCGGCGCTGCCCCGGCCCAAGGGGCTGCCCGTGCTGGGCACTGCGCTGGACGTGCTCCGGGCGGGGGGCGCCACAAAGATCCACGAGTACTGCGACCGCAGGCACCGCGAGCTGGGACCCATTTACCGCGAGACGCTGGGCAGCGTAGACGCTGTCTTCGTGGCCGACAGTGCGCTCATTCAGAAGGTGTACACCAACGAAGGCAAGTTCCCCATGCACATGGTGCCGGAGGCGTGGCTCATCTACAACGAAGTGAAAGGGATTCAGCGCGGACTCTTCTTCATGTGAGTACGTTTCTTCCGCACTGGTACTCTCCGCCTACCGCGGCTGAGGTCGCCCGTCGACCCGCTCGACACTTGACTCGGGTTCAGTGGAGAACAGCTGTCCCCCTCCTTAGCGCACGGCGACCTGTCAAAGGCTGACGTGACAGGCACTCTCCGTCGTAAATCCTCCCATTCCCGCAGTGAATTTCGTGTCCGACCTTTCTTTTTCTCTCTCTTCCAAGGTTCGTCTCGAATAAGGCGTATTTTCAGGTGCAAAATTCTTTTTTTTTTTTTTTATTCACGTGGCTAAGTGTACAGCTTCAGTCGGTATCGCAGTTCTGACATCATTCTAATGGGACGCCTTTGGCTATTTCTTCTTACTAAGCTGTTAAAACTCTCATTTTTCTTTTTCCGCGAAGCCTGCTTCTGGCAATTCGTAGTTACTTGATTGACAGAAAAAAAAGCAGCGTGGCTGGAATGCCGGACAGCAGACGGGACAAAAACCAGCGTTAGCGTGTATATCTTCTTACCTTCTGTCTTCGTTCCAGCCAAGCTGTTTTTTTTTTTTCCTGCTAATTATGCCCAACCAACACGCCCAAGTAGTCATGTTAACACTGTTTGTTTCTCTACCTCTACTCGGCACACGCGCAGCAGCTGTCATAACGGCCCGGTGGTCCATATGACGTGCACTACGCACGCTTGCATTGATACGGCATGGATTTCCATTAGTTTGCTTGATATCTCGAGTCCTCCGGAAAGAATTCGACCGGCGCTTGTCGCTTGATTGTCGCGTCGCCGCCTGCGCGATTTTTTTAATCCTTGGGCTATCACTCAACACCGAGAACAATGAAATGGTAGGCAACAATTTGCTACTACTGCCCTCGACGACGCTCTCCGATATCCCTTTCCAGGCAAACCAAAGCGTTTGCTGTGGAGCCATTCATACATCTCTGCTATCCGTGGACAGCTGTTGACTTCAGAGAGCAAGTTCCGTACATGACATCGTTCCGAAGCTAATTTAATTACGGCGCTAGGTTGCTCCTTTCAGAGGGTTTGGAGATCTGCGTGGTATCATGCTTATCAAGAGATAAAAGTATATACTTTAATTTATTGCGGTTCCGCTTTGTTTATTTCTGAAGTGAAGTTCTTGTAACCACTAGGTCACCTGTTCGCCGGCTGCTCTGTGGCGGAGGGCGAACTATATGCCATTGATATGTATGCAACAAAAATGGAAATAAGCTCGCCTTCACATGTTGACGGCAACTCTATTTTAAAGTCTTATACACAGATTAAAAAGCGTTACAGTCGATCAAACCTGCGTTCAGTTCTCTTTAAAAACTGTTCGACTCAACCTTCGACCTTTTCGTTCAGTCGTGCCATTTCGATTTCATTTTGCTGTTTCGACTACCGACGAACATACTGTCATCGCCTATATATACGCGGGGACAAGTTTAGCCACAGAGAACCGCCCATGCGGTTTTTGAGACTACAATTAGGCTGGCGGGTTGAACTCGAAATGACGAAACTGACCCGAGAAGTATCCTGGCGTTGGCTTCCCCGCGGTACTTCCGTGCGTGACATGCTGCCAATCTTCTAGGCTCGTTTACTGGTGGTCCGTGTGCTTTTCCAACTGGTTCTCAAAGCTTTTCCATCGCCGTCACGTGGCTCCTGCTACGCTTCTGAGTACAAGTGAAAAAAAAGGAAAGTTAATCGTCATGCAGCTGTCATTTGTTCTAAATCTGGGCCCAGGATGGCTATTATAGCTTGCTTCTGTATTCTGTATCCTTTCAATTCCTTACTAGACACGCTCTGCGTTTGCTGCATGTGTTAACTCGTAGCTCCAAGACAAAGTACAAATTATTTGTGTTGATTTGACATCCAGTGACAATCACGTGCTTCCAAATGCAACGAAGTGTCAGTGGACATTATTTCTTGTAAAAAGAATGCTTCGCGCGCAGCTGTTAGTACGAGGCATTTGTCACAAGAAAAATGCCTATCGCTTTCGGGAGAAAAAAGCCTTTTCGAAAGACCAAGCCTTTCAATAATGTTACCTTAAATAGCGCATTACAGAGAAACCGTACAAACTGTTTGTTGGGAATGCGTTTCAATCAACAGAAAAAAAGAAATCCTCGCTTCTCCTTGTGTGTTCATTCCGTAATTTTTCTGAGGTATTTTCGTTCTGCTCGAAAACTAGTCGCTATATCGTTGATTGACTTTGTTTGCTTTGTTGTTGCTGTTATTATACGCTTTACGATTGTCAAATCCAACGAGTTAGTGGCTGCATGCAACAACAGGCACCATTTCTTGACTTCTAGCGCCGGAGGTGCTTAAAGGCAGCACAGTGTGGCCTACCATGTTCCATGACATTCGCAAATTTTAACGTAGGTACTGTGAAACTTACAAACGGTGGAAAACCAATTGTTGTGCTGCAGTAATTCCGAGAAAGCCATGATAAAATTGGCAATGCGTGAGAATTTGGGTGTATTTGGAAAGAAATGAACAGCTGAGCGTTTGGAAAGCCGTTGTATACTTCGCCTTTAACTGTGAATGCGTACTTATGCACAGGTTTCCGACATTCCTGGCTCTCCGAAAATATTTTACTGTACACAATCCGATTTATTTGTTAACGCGCTAGTTCTAAAAATTTTGTCCCCGATATCTCCATCCCCGCTTACCGATTCACGCCATGCAAATACCTGCCTTAAGTGTCCTGGGATTATTTTTTTAGTTGTAAATGCCACATTTGCGCTCCTAGTAAATTTTTTTGACTGCACGATTCGAGTGACAGCACATGTGAACCTGCGGTCAAAAAAGGAATCGCTTCAGCAACTAACCCAAAACCTTTAGCGACGCAGCGGGCACCGCGACGGGTGGTTTTGCCCGCAAATAAGGGCAAGAAATTTGCGTGCGAACATCACTACGTTTGCATATCTTCGTTGCCGAAACTTGGCAAATAAAAAAAAAGAAGCAACATAACGTGACTCATAAAGCATCTTTCGGAATGCCTTTTCGTTTGTTACTACGTAGTTCCAGACTGACTGCGGTTCTTTCTTCTTTGTGATGTCGCTTCTCGCAAATTAAAAGTCAACCTGGCGCCAGCAAGACAGACGTGCGGCAATACCCGCAGAAGGCGCCGTGGGCGTAAGTGCAGACGCAGTAACGGCGAACTCAAACATGAGCAAAAGGTCGCGGAAAAGCATGAAGATGCACGCGTGCACACACTTACGCACGAGAAAGTTATAGCATTGTTAAAAAGGAGCTTGCGCTGGCGTAACATGTGGCGCAAACTATATCGTTCACGGTCACGGCGGTGGAAGTTTCGGTGGAGGCGAAATTAAGGAGGGTTTATGAGAATGGCATTTGCGGGTTAAGTGGTCCCATGCGGTCAGCACTAGTCTGAATACGTCCGCAGTTCTCTTAAGAGCACAGGTGTATGCGGACTTCATTTAGAGCGCGAGAAATTACCGCATTTGTGGGGTACATTTTTGGCGACCTGTCCGATTTGGGGTTTCTTCGTAGGCCGCGTGATCTTGTAATAGACAATGCTGCGCTGCTTTTTCGCAAAGTGTTAATCATTTTATTCACTCGGAACGAGAAAAATGAATGAGACGCAACAAATCGCCATGAACAATTGTCGCGCACATTTCTAAAATTTATGTGGGACACGCTACTGATTGCAGACGCTGTCGTATTTGGCGTTACCTTTATCTTAAAAAATAGTCAACAAAAAAACGACCCCAAAATTTCATTCCCCGTAGCGCCGCTTGGTTGTTGGCACGCAGGTGACGATAACCAATTATAAGCGCAACCACCATATCCTTTTCATTCATCGCTGCAATTCTCGCAAGCCAGCTTTTTCAGGAGGGATATTATTATGTAGAGAAAATTTTTCGGTTAAATTTAAGCAGAAAACAGGTTAAAATGTGTGGAACGGGTCTGTTTTGAGACCAGAAGCCTAATACAGTGGTAGCGCCAATGTTCGTGTATCTCATTTCTGGGACCGAAGCTGATCAGAAAGCTGAGACTGAACAGTCACTAATTTCTCCTCGCAAATGAGTCGAAAGATGTTTTTTAATGATCGTTTTATCATTTTTAGCATGCACCGGTTGTCAGCATCGAAGGCCTCTTAGCAACTGCATACTAATTCGATGCTGCTGCGGTATACTTCTTAATTACCACTTCTAAGGGGAGAATATAAATTTCCTTGGACACTTAAGGAAATTCTTGTTGACGCAAATTTGTTTACACAATTGACGTTGGTGCATGCAAGCCGCTGTTGCATGACAGATCCTGTTATCTTTCTCTCTTGCTTGGGGCTTTTGCGCCCCGCAGGTGTCAAGTGCTGAATATTAATCGCCAACCCTTAACCTTTGTCGCTCTACGTTCCCCACGCTAACCCTCGTGTCGTCCGTCGCCGAATGAAGCTGTTATGTTGACGTACTGGTCTGCGATAAGTTGAATATAATTAGATTTTTCTTGCGCGACAAAATGTATAAAGGAACGGAAGAAAAACGGAAAAGAAATGCTGCCACATTCTATGCTAATTTTCGTGTTTCTGACGGCCGGGCTTCACGTTGCTCGCGCGATGGTTGTTGAAATTTTGCCGAGTTTCAGTGGCGGCAAATCCTGCCCACCTGTCACCCTAGTTTTCACACATTGCTCATGTACCCGCACCACAAATGTTGTAGTCAGTTCCATAGGGATGTAACGCATTAGAAGAACACGGACGCAAACACTCGTTCCAAAGGCCCGCTTTATTAGCAAGAGTTTTATGCAGTGCTTTGCAAACACATTTTAAACTTTCGTCGGCTCACATTCGGGAAACCACGGGTAGGAAATATGCAATGTATGTCTCACAATGAGAAATTATGATATGTTTAGCCGCGCAGCGTGTTGATGTGAATACGCAGTGCACATATTGTTTTCGTGCTAGCTGGAATCGCTTTCAACGGCTATGAGTGAGAATACATTGGGTCCACATGGAAATCATCTTTCGAATCGTCTTCGATGTTCCTCCGTTGATCCGACATATCCTGTTTTAGAAATTGGAACAAATGTCGTCGAAAGACGCAACCAGAGTCCTTCAATGCTTTGAGACTCAGACGATACTCTCCTGCCGGTCCTGCCGAGTAACTCCCTCTCCCCTACTCGGTCTTCCATCATCTACCCCTCTCTCTTATCCCATGATGAATACAGCGGAGTTTTGTTCCATTCAGTTCAGTTTCCCGCCTTCGCACTGCTTGCGCGCCATCTGCTTGGAAGCGCGCGACCTTTTCTTTATATTACTTTTGTTTTTGCAGTTTTGCATTTGCCGAAATCTCTTGTTTTAGTGTTTGTTTCTATCTCGCCTCTCTTCTACACCGTTTTTAACGCATTTCTTTTCTTGCATTTGCTATCGTAAAGACCAATCCAACGCGCATCCTTACAATTAAAACTCTGAGTCTCGGTTATGTACTAGCATTTTGCCTTAAATATGCTCGTGATTTCCTTTGCTCTGATTGTGGGCATGTGTGTGCCATGGCAGTTTAAGTACTTTGAAACGATCCTGTTCGCACGACGTACTTGTTCAAATATTTACTTTGGCCGGGTGTCTAAAAGTATTGAAATCGCTTTATCAGTTTGTTACGGAGATTTCTTGTTTTTTTTCGAAATAAGGGAAAACAAGCTTCTTAGGTAATTTTCGCATTTAAAAGGTAAATTAAAGCTTGTTGGTTTTCCTACCCATCAGTCCTCGCGAAGGCTAGAAAAAAAGCCGAGTGATACGACTTGACCGCTTACTGCGGTTTCCCGCGCCTACGTACTCCGTAATTTATCATTTTCTGCTGCTGTTCGGCTTGTACATCGACGACGTATACAAGTACCGATACGAAGTGAGTGCGCTAAAAAAAAAAAAAAAAACGGGGTGAACAGAAAGACGCACCACTCTGCGCTGGGTGGCGTGCCGTTGCTTTCTGAGTGACTGAAACACTTTATTAAAGACGAGAGGCCATAAGGCCCTGCGGGGAAGTGAGGATGGGAAGGGGGAGGAGAAAGCGAAAGGTCACAATTCACACAATGCACACAGTTATAGTCTTGGGGTCCAATTCACGGAAGGCACAGTTCACTGAGTCATGAGTGGCAATGTTGACATCGGACGTGGATAAGTAAGGTCAGTCCGAGAGAGTCTGTGAGACCGCTACACCAATTTGTAAAGACCGTTTTCAAGGGCGTACTGCGTTATTTCTAAAGTAGCGGGGTCCTCACGGACACGACTAACGTGCTCCAGTTCAGTCACAGGTGCAGGACCTACTGTTAGCAGCTGATGGCGGTTACGGGCGAATACAGGACAGAGCCAAATTAAGTGGTAGAGGTTTGGTATGGTGTCAATATTACAGTGGGGGCATCGGTGCAATTGAGAGCCTGCTGGGGCTGACCACTTATGTATAATGTGTGGTGTATACGCTGCATTTGCATACACTTTATTCGCGAATACCTCGCCCGGATGCGAGAAGGGCTTTCTGTACCATTCTTTAACGTTTGCTTCTAATCGTGACATACCGACTTGCCATTAAGATTGCGTTGAACAAATATTGAATTTTCTCTCGTTGCGAACCTTTTATGGTCTGTTTTTATTCGCTTCTTAGTGTTGGTCCGGCGCTAGTAATGGCTTTGTTTTAACGGGACAGATCTCTATATTTATGAGTTTATTCCATGCATCGAATAAGCCTGACAGATCCGGGTTTGAAGATAGCCAGATAATTGGGCCTCGCCTTTACGTTGTAGACCGCCTTCTATATTTTTTTCTTTTCCCACGCCGCCATCGTTGGCTGAGTGGCCGCTGTATCAGAAGAGCATTTCGCGTTCCGAGTCTATACGCTGTGTTCATTGACACTTGAAGCCCATTCTTTTTCTTATCGCGCGTGCCGGAATTGAGGCCGGCGTGATATGGGACGCCTTAGCGGGTTAAACTGCTCGCCCTTGCAGTCCCGCCGTTACGGTACCGCGTTTTTCAAGACCACCTCAGGAAGCAAACAAACTCTTGCTCTATATCAAAGTTATTCCTCCTCCGCGAGACGCGAAACAACGTTCGCGCAAAGAATGTCGGGAGCTGCCTTAACGTGGGCGTCAAAACTCCGACGCTACGAAAACAGTCACCCAGAGTCGCTTGTGCGCATTTTTGTGGGTTTGTGAGGACAGAATACTACGGTGGGGGCGTAAAGAACTTGCGTGCTGCAAGTAATGCCCGATATGCGCGTTCTTTCATGGCTAATAGTTACCGCTGTGTGTGTGGCTTCACCGCATCTACTCTCATAGCTCCTCTGCAAACACATTTGTGGTGGCGGTGATTGCAATAGAACGCAGACCTTGCTATTAGCAAGAATGTACTATCGGTGTCAACTGAAACGCGAATACGGAAATATGAATCTGAAAGCACAAATAACGCGATTTCTTTCTATGCAAGCCAAAATGACACGTGGCTTAGTTACAAAAACGAAGTTAGGAAAACTGGAAGTTCAAATATACCAATAGCGGGCCATTATATGAACTCTACGAACAGTATTTTTCAACTTTGAACGTTCTGGTTCATATTTTTTGTGTTCGCGTTTCATTTGACGCCGATATAGTACATCACTGTCTTCGAAGCATGTTTTATTGGTTTTAACGCGCCGACACTACACTAATCTCGACCACCCGGGATCTTTAACGTATGCCGAAATCTCGAACACGTCGGCGTTTTCGCTTTCATCACGGTCGCTTGGCAGCACCGCGGATACCATTCGCTCCTATTATTCCTCCTTACACGCCATTGCGAGCAATAGTCGCCCCTACGAGCCTCAGGCGCGTCAATGTTATACGGAGAATCTATTTTACGGACTTTAAAAAATCAAGTAAGCAGGGATATCGCATATGGGGGTTTGATGTCGCATGTCGAAAAGCAGTACCACCTAGGGTTATCTAGCGTGATTACAAAGTTGGTTTCCATCAATGGACATGTGCTACTACTGCGGACGAGAAGGTATGCAGAAGCCTGTCGCATTATGGGGCCGATTGTTCTAGTAAGTGTAATAGTGAGCTACGCATAGTGTAATCACGGTTCACGGTTTCTTAAATAAATTAGCATGTGTAAAGGAACTTAATTTATTGGAGGCGAGTGAGTGGGTTAAATTAGCTTTCAGACCGCTGAAAGCTTTTTTGCGATTTCGCAGATAGAATGAACGGAGGGTAGATAGAGCAGGTTTGCTTACTTTGCCGTCAGCCAAAGGCAGCCGCTGTTGAGGAGAAACGAGCCTGTTACTCTGGGCTCTTCCACCCACACCAATATAATCATAAAAATAAAACTTCGAGCAACTGTATTCCTGTCGGCGCGATTACGGCCACCTTGTGCTGTTTTTAGTGCCGAAATAGTTTCGTGCTGTTTAACAGTGCAGTCCTACTAAACAGATATGATTTTGCGTAACTAAGCATGGTGCTGCGTCAGATAATGAACCACGTGGCGTTCGGTGGTACTCGCAATTTTTTGCGCATTCCAGCAGCAGTTGCTCGATTTTTAACGTATCGTGTGGGTTTGAGCCCTGCGTGCTTCGGCGGTTTTTCTGATGAAGGCGATAAACAGAAAAGGCCGTGTGTACGAGGTTTTCGCGCGCGTAAAGTGTCCTGCAGGTGCCTTCGGCTACGGCGTGCCTCATATATTTCTGATGTAGAGCTTGGGCGCGCAATAGCAAAAAAAAAAAAAAAATCGTGAGCCATTAAAACTGTGAAGGTGGAAGGTGGATGGAATAATCAAATATTATTTCTTTGGGTATTTACGGGCGGTCATCCCTAAGAGGGGGGGGGGGAGGGGGAAAGAGTCTTTATACTATCTTTAATGAAGTCTGGCGATGTTAGCCGGGCTAGATGCCTAACTTGCTACGCCAGTTGACGTGATGACAATGATGGCGATGATGTTCAAGAACTTGGATGCGCACAAACGTTCAGTTATTCATACACACACACGCACACACCTTTATTTCTACTCTACTGATCTTGGAAATGCATTTTAAGTGGATCAGTTATAAGCAGGCAGATTTTCAAGTGGTAAGCCCTACAAGCTTGAGGTCCAAGTCATTTCTGAACTACGTGCGTCTTTGACGGTGACCGCACGCTACCATCACGCTCACCAGGATGTTCGTTTTACAGCGCCTCGCGCTTGATAGACACGTGGAGTGTCGGGAGTTTCGTTGACGGACAAGAAAAAAAAGCTAACCATCCAAGCTTGGCCCGAAAGCATTACTCACTGTGCACTTCACGGTCGTAAAAGCGCACTGTTTTGCTTCTGAGATATATCGATCGTACGGCTATTCTTCTTTCCCGTTATCTTATTCGTGCTAAGAACACGTGCGGGGCGCACGATTGAAACTCGCATTGGTATGCGAGTCTGGGGACGTCCTACGGTAGGTGAAATGACCTTACGTGATGATTATCGCGGTAGCGGAAAAAAAAAACATAAAAAGACAGGGAAAAATCTGAACTGGCTCTGCGCCGCGGAGGCCATAGAGGGGTGGGGGAATACGCAAAGCAGCACGGAGGGGGCGCGTATCGCTTCATCTTTCCCACAGCTTCTCTCGACTGCTGGATCAGTCTCTTGTTTGTGAATGAGATACCTAAAGTGATAAGCGTAACACTTGAACGGATGTCGAATGTGCGGCTTAGGAGCGCGCGCGTAATAGATCGGCATTGCGCACTGTGTGATCCGGACTTGTTTTGCGCGACGGAGCAAAACGTCGTCCACGTCTGCGCGCAGAAGCCTTAGTTTTCCTCCAACCCTTAGTTCTTCTGTGGAACGATGACCGCCACGTACTGCTCGAGGATCTTTCGTATTATCACGGGTCGTTATGGGCTCAGCTTAACGCGAGAAGGAAAATGAAACGAGGCGTAAACGTAGATTCCTGATGGCGTATTCGGCATGAGGCAGAGCTGTCATTTCTGTAGATGAATCATTAGTCGACCTATTGCAAAGTAAGACTGCGATGCTACAAATATAAAGTCTGGTCTGCAATGCAGTTTGTAGCGTCGTCATTTCTCAAAGGCCACGCAATTCACAAAGCAAGTCAACCCCCCCCCCCCCCTTTTCCAAAAAAAAAAAACCCTCGTGCGCGTGCGTTATCCGAATTGTGCTAATGAGCGTGGTCCCTGCTGCGCTGATAAAATAGAAGTAAAAATAGCAGGGAAACAAACAAAACAACTAGAAGGAAGCAGAATTTGTCGCTCGCAAGGCAGAGACTGCCTATGTGGAGGCGCCTCGTCGTGCAAGGTGCGATCTTCGTTTACCACTCCGTTACCCGTGTAGTCTACCTGTTTTCATTCCGTGTCCAACTCAACACTTTTTTTTTCTCTTAATTGGAACTATGTCTTCCACCCGAATTATCTGCCTAATTTAGGACTCTCTTTCCCTACCGCTAAGCGTTGTTCCTGTCATTCATCTTTTCATATCTCGTTGCGCCTACCTAAATGCTCTTCCGAGGTGCTGAGTAAGTCCCGATGTTTCTGCCTGATACATCGGAAGTGCGCATTGGTTGTATATCTTCTTAGCGACAGAAATGGCGTGCGGTTCATTACTTCGGAGTGTTTGCCGAATGCCCTCTGCAGCCCGTACTAATTAAATGCCTGGTTTCCTCCTCGCGGTTTAGATCGGCACTAACAATTTGCCCGAGATAGTTATGTTCACCCATCTGTACTAGTGTTTGCATTTAGACTGGACTCTTCTTGCGTGTCTTTGTAACATTACTTTCAGCTTGTTCATAATATCCGTAACGTTCCTACTCAACTACACGGGTGCAATTCCTGAAGCTTTGTTTGCACGTTTTCACCCGACTCGCTGGACAATACAATATCATTAGGCAAGCTCAAATGACTGCAGTATTTCCAGTTTACTGGTATCTTTGGCTCACCCAACCAAACACCCGAAATACCACCTCTAGGCACGCTCTAAATATCAGCGAGATGGTGTTCGCGAGATGGTGTAACTACTCGCCGTCCCTGCGATACCAGCATTCCCCCGTGGCCTCGCATAAGTCTTAGCATCACGAGAAATGTCAACGCGGGCAGAAAAAGACGTCAGTTGAAAAGTTGTCAAGGCCACAGAATGCGCAAATGAATCTCACGAATGAAGATGCCAAGAAAAGACGAGCGAACAAGTTGGCATTCATGGCACGCAAATTGAATCCTATCTTCTTCGAACTCCGTGGGGAATATTTGAGAACATTTTCAACGTCTGTCTGCTACGTAAAGGAGACGCCATGAACGTCTTTGAAACGAGGGAATATCTAACTAGGTTAGATTAAAAAAAAAAAAAAACATTGTCCCATTTGAGTGTTGACGCAAAGCGCGCTCAACGTTGATGAATGCGTTTGGTTTTGTGTAGCGTGGTTAGACACATTACATTAGTGTAAATTCTGGTGTTCTTTCGTCGCCTTCACGTTGACTAGCGCCATCTGTTCGCTGCTAGCTACGCCGTAGAATATGCGCAGCTCTTTTATACTTGGCATTTGCCGTGACAAATCGGGGCGCACGTACGTCAAGCCTTTCACAAACCCGCTTTTGTTACGTCAAATAATTGGAAAGAGCGCGTTTTCAGCAGCATCCGTGGGCTTCCTTCAGTCGAAAAAACGAACGCGACGAACCTTTCGCGAAAGCAAGGGTTAATTAAAGACGGCGTTGCTCTTGTCCCGGCAAACCTTGCGCGCTCAGAATTCAACTCCGAAGGAAACTACCGGGTGGGCGCCTGAATTCACGCTATTTTTATTCCCCCGCATCCACAACTCCCTTACGTTAGTTGAAACGATCAAATTCAAAACGGCACAGCGCGATGTACCTGTTTCTGACGCGGGTCATTACGATTGACGTAATTTGGTGTCGCAAGCATCGGCCACCGTTTACGTACTCGGGTGTTCCCCCGCCGTTCACCCTTCCGATTTCAGTTGCCGGCGAGGAAAAAAAGCTAAAGATAAACAGCCACCAGCTCCTCGGAGTCTTCCGCTAGCGTCGTCGCTGCCTGCGGGCACATTCATCTGCTTCGCCTTACTGCGCGTAGTTCCGGATTCTTCTTGTCAAAATATGGCTTCAGTATGAACCAAGGGCACTCGGTTGAAGCCGTCGAGTGGCTTTGATTGAACGACCGCTCGTTATGGCAGAAATCGTAGAAAGAAATCTTCTTGACTGTTTCCAGGAGGCGACCAGAAATAATTTCTTGGCACGAGAGAAGCAGTCTGCGTTTAATGAAGACCCTTCCTAGCGAGAACCGAATCGGCCTTGCGAACATCAGAAAATGCAGCTTCCCTAAGAAAGATGTGTCCCTAGTTAAGTCCTTATGCCACTGCACGCGGCTCTAGCTGCGCGCTTCCAGCTGAAGAGCTGTTACAAAGCCACACTGATGGAGACCCTTAATCCGCAGTCCCTCCCAAGAATGCGACATGCAGTGATTCTCAACTTAGTTCTACCCGCAGACCACCGATGTTCTCGTCAAAAAAAAAAAATGCTTCTGGCGAGCAGTGGCAGCAGTAATATGGGTAGTAGTAATGGTGGCTGAAGGTGCAAAACTGCTACGTTTTAACTAGTAACGAGTACTGGAAAGACATTCTTGATTCCGGGCTAGCCAAAACGCCTTACTTCGCATTTCCCATTGACCCGATCAGACTGCCCATCTCCTCCTTTCGAGGATCAGAACTAGTACAATGCGCCAATAATGCCCTAGAGAAGGGGTTAGCATTTGCTGTAGGCAACCTGTGACCGTGTAGTCCGAACCCCTTTGGGTTGTGAAGTTTGTCTCCCTTGCAGTCAAGTTCCACGTTGAGCCATCAATGGGCTGCTCACGACGAGTGTACATAGTTCCCACGTTAGCGAAGGTTACGTGGTGTTCGCCTTGTTCAAAGGTCACCCCTGGCGTAGGCCCCCGCAGCGAGAAAAAATAAACGAAATGACGTTGCCCGGGTGGCTTGTGGGTCAAAGAGTCAAGGTCCCCCTTCGGGGTGGCCAATTTGTCCACCTGCAAAATCACCACCGCACGCGCACATGGCTTCAGTGCCAACATGTGCTTCCCGTGCGCGCGCATGCGCAACAGTGCGCTCACCAGGGAGAGGCGCAACCAAAGGAGTGCTTGCTGCCTGTCACGCACGCGATGGATGGGACACGTGGGAGGGAAGGGGGCGTGGTGCTCCTCGGCTGAACCGTTACCACTCGGGCGCGGCAGTGCCCTGCAGAGCCGCCGCCGCCGCGCCCGCTTTGCTCAGTCAGGCAGCAGCAGCAGCGTCGCAAGCCGTCCGGTCCGGTCCCGACTGTAAGTGGTTTCAAGGCCAAGGTTAGGCCTCCGCAACAGGTGCGCAGGGGCCGACCGAGCGAGACAGCCCTGATGAGAAGTTCTGCTGCCCCCTTGGGCGCGCTCGCACGCGCGCGCGCCCCGGAGGGGAGGCGCCCGTGGGCTTAGCCGACATTTATCTCTCGCTTCACGGCATCTTCTTCTTGCTGCTCGGGCTCCCCACCTTCGCGGCGGCGGCCCGAGAAGTTTCGTGCTCGCCTCTGTGACAGATATGTAGTGCGCCGAGGCTCGCACTCTTTCCTCTCGGTTTCCTCGCTTTATTTTTTTTAGTTCCCTCCAGCCGGCTCGTCTATCTCGCGCACGACTTCACGGCTATCGCCGACTCGTTTACACCAACTTGGCGTCTTTCTTTCCTTTTCGTTGGCGGCTGCCGCTTTTTCTTTGTTTTTGCTTCTCGACCCCCTACTCTTCTGCATCACCGTCGGAGGCCATCTTCTTCCATCGCTTCAAAACCCCTTCGTTACTGGTACACGCGATGGTTTGCAGTGCCAAGCGGCAGGTCGTTAAATTGAGGTCACGGTGTGGGGGGCGTGGACGAGACCTTCTTCAGGACTGAGGTTTGCGAACAAAGACCGGGCCACATACTTCCCTTTCGGTTAAGCTTTGACGCCTCGTCATCACCTTCATTACGAACCTCAACCGTGGCGCTTCGCCCTGCACGCCGAGTGGATCCGTGTGCCTTTAAACCACCGCCGGTTTATATCAATGTTCCATTAGGCAAATATGTTCCACTGTTGATAGGCGGGGAAGCAGAAAAAAATGCAGAAAAGGCTGATTTGTGCTGATGTCATGTGGTGTGCGGGATATTTATGTGTACGTGTATGTATATATTCGTCTGAAAGTAAAGCGAACTCTCAAAGACGGCGGCAAAATGAGATGAGAAATTTGAACACCTGTTGTTGAAACAGCAGGTTTCATGTGTCGGCTAGTGTCTGGCCTTTATCAGTCTCTCTAGCCTTTATCACCCCACTGATGAAGGCCTGGCCCTGGCGTAAGAAAATCTTGTTATTTCAACGTGTGCCCGCATTTTTCTCATTGTATTCATCCTCGTCATATCTGAAGTACATCTTCAGCAATATTGGCAGTAGCAGTGTTTCGCATTTTTATCATCATCATCATCACCAGCTTATCTACGCTCACTGCAGGTTGTGCGGTTCAGCGGTGGCGTAGATGTAGAGCGTCCGCCCCGCGTGCAGACGGACCTTGGTTCGAATCCGGTGCCGGAAAATTTTCACCGGATTTAAAAAACCGCGTGTTGATGGAATGGCAGAATGAGGCTTGGAGTGCGGCCTGACCCCGGCGACCATCGCCGGTAACGCATTCCCTCACCAGAGCAGGATTGGCCACCCTGATGTTGGCCACAACCTCCCATGAATACGCCAATTGCTCATTTTCGTTGCCTCTCAAATGTGGCGCTTCAAATTCCTATTAGTTTTTTTTTAGTTACCTCCCTTTTCGTTCACTTGCTCTTTCTTTCAGTCTCCCGTTCATTCGAATCCCATTTTTTAGCAAAATCTCCTTCATTTGTCTTTTGTGCTTTTTTTATGAGTTTCCAAGTACTTTAAGCATCAAGCCATACGCTTTCGTATAACCTATTTCAGAATTTGAACTAACCCGTTTCTGTCAGCAGCCCTCCACATTTTTTACTACGCGTTTTCCTCTCTTTCACGCAAGGGAAAATTTGTTTAGCAGTGCCAAGGCAGGTCATAAAACAAGCATTCCTCGAGGGTGCAATTAACCTCGCAAGTACTCACCTGTCCTCTTGCTTCAATTCTTCCTCTGCCCGCAGGGACGGCCCGGAGTGGATCGAGAGGCGCCGGAGCCTGAACAACGTGTTCCTAAAGCCGAAAACCGTTACGGACAACGTACCAGTTTTCAATGACGTCATCACGGACCTCCTGGAGCGGTGGCAACAGGCTAGAGACCGAAGCGGCGTCTTACAAAACGTCGAGCGGGAACTGTACAACTGGTCCATTGAATGTACGTGCACCACTGACGTAGTTCACACATTTCTTCATTTTGTCACACGCGGTGTCGCGTCTTGGGAAGCCTTAGTGGACTGTTTGAATGTCTTTGACACGCAGAGTATTAAGACTTCTTCGACATTTTGAGACACTTTGCATTGAGTGCGCACCCGATTTTCTCGCAGCACTGGGGTCAATGATCTTCGGCCGGCGGCTGGGCTGCATTGCGCAGACGTCGAGCATGGACAACGTGCACGAGTTCGTGTACTGCGTCCAGCAGATCTTCAACGAGTCGGCCAACATGTCTATGATTTCCCCGCGCGTCGCCTACCGGTTGCGGCTGCCCGTCTGGAGGCGCTTCGTGAAGGCAGCGGGGCGGGCGCTGGAACTCGGTGAGTGCGAGGTCCTCCCAAGGCCACCTCCTGCAGTCTCTTAGCGTAGACACTGGCTGTAGTGCGTATACACTGGCTAGTCAGGGAAGCAAGAAATCGGGGTCCATGGCTCTGCGGTATCTAACCTTACACAGCAGCCCATAAGTATATAGTTTCCTGTAAAGGAACAATACATACTTCTCTGAGATGAAGGCACAGAGCTACGAAAGACAAGTTTCCTCCTCGGAAAACTTTGTAGATACCGAAAAATTCGTTCTGGTCCGGGGTTCAAACTCGGGACCACCTCCATTTTAGGACAGTCGCTCTACTAATTGACCTAATCAGGAGGCTAGTTGTTTGTAGCGTGTAGGATATTTGACTTTCAGCTTGAGGAAGAGGCAGGTGGCAGTCGGATAAGTTTTTAGGAATCCCCAAGTGGAGCAAGCTGCGGCAAAGAAAAAAAGACAAACTTGTTCCAACTCGGAAACTTCCCCTAGATTTGTCTACTTGCAACTGCCTTTTTTTTTTGTTTTTTTTTTGTGACCAGTCGTTCCCAACTGCTGCATTGTGCACATTCAGCCCAACAAATGCCTGGCACACTTTGTCTTCTGTGAACTGCCCTGTCGTAGCTATGCTAAAAATTGGCAAATCTAGGTGTTCCGTTCGTTCCGTGACCTTCTGTGTGGTATGCAACTATCCTACAGGTTGCCGTTTTTATTTCTATCTCCTACAGCCACGAAATACGTCAAGGAGAACGTCAACGACATCACCAAAGAAATCGAAGCTGGAGGCCTGATCAACCAAGGCATTCTAAGTCAACTCCTGTTCAACGAAAACATGACCGAAACAGAGCTCATACGCATCGTGACCGATCTTTTCCTGGCGGCTGCAGACACGGTTAGTTTTTCTTTTTTTTTTTATGGTTCCACACTTGGCATGGCCAATGCCTGTACAAGCGCTATATTGACAATTTACTTTTTCTGCCACGATTTATCGTACACTATTTCTCGTGGACGTTTCTGACGATACGCAAAGCTCTTGCGCAGCAGTTCGGTAATATGTACGCGTGCGTTGTCGGCACAGTCAGATAAACCGGTATTCCGCTAGGGAAACCAGGCACGCATGCATGGTCAGAGCGTTCTCAGGGGCGCTCACTCTTTCATACAAGCGAACGCCAATTGAAATGTGCGCTGTGCAGTAAAACTGCAGTACGCATTAGCTTGCGTCTCCGTGTTGTCCCGCTCCGCTGCCGACTAAAGGTTCAGGCTGGTGAACGGACAGTTGCAGCAGGAGTCTCCAATGGAGTCCTGAACTTAGGACCGCACCCTACATTTTGATGCTCTCGGTAAAGTTTCTCCCCTTTCCCCCTGCAGACGTCACACGCCACTCAGTGGGCTCTCTACCTGCTGGCCAAGCATCCAGAGCAGCAAGAACGACTGCTTCACGCTGTGCGGAGTGTGGTTCCCGACGGGCAGCCCATCAACGAAGATTCTCTGGCGCGGCTACCTTACGTCAAGGCGGTCATACGGGAAGCCCTGCGGTGAGTTATCACGCGCTCCTCGCTATGCACGTTGTCGGCGAACCCGTTGATTCCATTAAAAATGACCGGTTTAAGGCCGTGTGACACCACTCCTAGACATCGTACTGTGGCGCAGTGACACTTGCAACTGACCGCCACCTTGTTGTTCCTTTAAACGGTGCCGCTTACTATGTATTGGAACTATGGGCAGCATGTCGTTGCCGCTCGCATTTTCGAGTGCAGGCTCGATCAAACGCTGCCTTGCTATCGATCCTTTTCTAAAAAAAAATCGAAGTGTTTTAGAGTTCAGCCTAAGCTTATGGAAAGGCCGGATGAGTCATTTTAGTTGGTTATTGTCCAGTAATGACTTAATACAATACATCGCAGGACATTTTGTAAGATTTTGTCACGCCTTGATAAGAAGTACGACGGCATGAAGCATTTAGACAGGTCTGTGTATACAAGCAGTCGTAACGATAAATATTTGACCCCCATTACAACGACGTGCTGTTACGCTGCCCGAAGTTCGCGCAATGGGGTAGCTAGGTAACATTACTCTGCAATCTGAAGGGGCCTGCAGCTGCGGCCTGTCAAGGCCAATGTCTAACCTGATCCACTCTGTATGGTGGTTCTTACAGATTGTACCCCGTGGCCCCATTTCTGACGAGGATCCTGTCGGAGGACATCGAGCTCGGCGGATACCACATTCCCGCAGGGGTAGGTACTAAACTCATTGCGTGCTCCATCACTCGACCTTCTTCTCGATGATAATGATGATTCCCAGCAATCACGTGGTGCTGCTGCAATCTTTCTCTTCGCGTACATGCCTTTAGGGGCAAAGCCCCTTAGGGGCTGGGGCTGTTGACGCCTCCTACCGTCGTCGTAATCGTCGTCTCATGTAGTCACGGTACTTAAACACCGGGAAACTCGTCTACGCCTCGCCCTAGAGAGCTTCGTGCTCTAAAGACACCAGGCTTTTACAGCAAAGCTGTATACCTCTGCCCCCCAACGGTTTCATCTCCGTGGCCAAAAACGCCAAGGCGCCAAGAATACGCTTTTGCACTGCATGCTTCGCTCCTTCCCAGGTTTCGCGTTAGTGGAGATAACCCGGGATTTTCTTCTTCTGTGTAGACTCGAGGTCGAAATCTGGTTCCCTTCGACGTTCTGTAATTTTATTGGCCACGTTTCTATCCGCCGAGGCGCCGTCACGGCGTCCAGGACACCTCAATAGTGCGGACCCCGCGAACCTCTGTTCCGTGTCTCGCGCGAGCTTTCCCAATCTACACGTTCTCGGCGGCTGCAGACACGGCTGGCTCTTTTCTTCGCAGTATCAAGTTCACGCGGTGCGTAAAGTTTTCCGGCGCCCGGCCTGGCGCTGTCTTGCGCGATATTGCTGGCTCGCATGACGCCCTTGACGGCAGCCGCTGCGCAACGCGCGGAGGGGAAACGACACTCGTGCGGAGAGGCTGTTGCCTCACTTCAGTGCAGGGGCAGCTGCAGTGCAGAGTCATGGTTGGATGCGCAACGCGGCAGTGTAGTAGTGCAGAGAAGGGAATTCTTGAGAGAATGAACACTGCTTTGGCAACGTTTTCTGGCTCCCTTCTAGCCCTGCCCTTTCATTACGGTATTTGTTTCTGTGCTCTGAATCGTTGACTACGAACCACACCCAGAAGCTCAAAAATATCAACGAAGTCAACGAAATAAAATTTCGTCCCTAGTTTTGAATCAAACCCCCGTGGTGGTCGCATATTTCGACGTCGGTTGTCTTGAAACACGCAGAGAACTCAATCATTTCTGCATTCGCGTTACTTAAAAATGAAGCTTTTATTCCGCTGATTATTTCTGGGAATTCAGTTTTTATTTCTTAAACATGTTTTTTTCGAAAGCCTTATGCATGTGGTCTTTACTGTGTGCTCCGCTCATGCAGGAGCATCATGGCGATGTGGCGTTTCATGTTAACACTTGCTGTGCTCTTGACGTCTTTATAGCCTAAACTGAAGCAGCGGAACGGCTGCCTAGAGGTAGTTTATTTCGTAACTGGCCAAGAAAAAAAAAAACAGAACGAGAACAAAATATAAGCCTTTATGTAAATACTATATACACCCGTTATCATATCAGATATTATAAAATTATATAACTATTGTATAAATATAAGCCCTCCTGTAAACGCTGTGGTATTGTAGGGCATAAGTTTTGTTCTCGTTCTTTGATTTCCTTCACAATTAATAACTACCATCTACGGGATGCCGTTTCGTTGTTTCATTATTTTAGCTTAGGCTGTCCGTGATTGTAGGCTGAATTCGACGAGTTCTATAGATGTCGGCTGTGCATCGATGTCGACGTACAGTCGTGTACAGACGTACAGTTCTATAGATGTCGGTACACGTTCTCCCTCCCTCCCACTCCGATGGAAAAGCTGCAGTGGGCACGCATAGCGAGAAATGTCCTTTTATTGGAACATAAAAGTTTGGTTCACAGAGCCATATATAGCACAGCGGCATGTGCAAGGGTATGAGTCTCCATCTTTCCTGTGCACGGGCTGTGGCTTTTTATCCCTGCCACCGCCACACGTGGATGCTACCGGACATCGAAGAGTATAAAAAAAAAAACAGGAAAAACAGGGCGTTAGATTTCCCCGAAAGCGACAAAAAAAAAATTTTGTTCCTGTGGTTACTCATCGATCAGAGACTGGTTTGGAAGCAACTTCGCTGCGTGCGGGCTCTAGATGCTGGAGAGTCGTATTAGCACCCTCTTTGGCGGGGCAGTTGAACTGAGAACGGAACGGCAGGCTGTGCCGACGCTACGCAAACGAACCGGGAAAAGCTCGCTGCGAATTGGATGTCCGCCATATGTCAAAACTTTGTAGAGAAATAAACGCACAGCTTTGTTGGCGAATTGTGCGTCCTCGTAAATGTCTTCGATAAAATGAAGAATTAGAAAAAACGAAGAACGGAAGAGGAATCTTATAACGGCGAGAAAGACTTCTTCTGTGCGTGTCCACCCCTCGTCGCCTCTCATTGGTTTGGTTTTTTACAAGCCTCGCCGGTCGGGACCTGCGCTTTGATACGCAGCTCATTATACCGGACGCAGAAACCTGATTGGTCTTCATTGTAATAATGGATAGAAAGTAACGTAAATAAGCATCAATGAAGTGAAGTCTTGTAGTTGTAATTCTTCGTTCTCTGGCTGGTGGCTCTCGGAGCAACCACCTGTTTTGCGCTGTGGATGTTTCTCTCCAAGCGTCAACGCTTCATTGCCGCCAGTTTCACTCATTGTTGTTCGTTCTTTTCCGCTCTTCAGAAGCTGATCTTGATGTCTCTGTACACGACGGGACGGGACGAACGACACTTCTCCGAGCCGAACCAATTCCGACCCGAGCGCTGGCTTCGGGACCGTGACCGCTCTGGCCAGGTCAACTCGTGGGCTTGCCTACCGTTCGGCCTGGGCGCCCGCTCCTGCATTGGACGCCGGGTGGCGGAAGTGCAGATGCAGTTCCTCATCGCTAGGGTGAGAATGCTTAATCTGTATACGCGGAGATATCTCTGTGCAAGGTCCGAGAAAAATGTCGTAGTATCTGCGTGCATGGCTGCGTCCGCAGATTGGTGAATTCCGTTCGTTCCAGGAGTACGAGTATGGACCTTGGATGATATTGTCTTGACACTTATGTGCGGCAATTTTTTTTTTTGTTCAGGAAAGGCGGGCTTTAAGCCTGTTGGGTTAAAGGAGGTTAGAGGGTGGTAGGAAGGGGAAGTGAGCTCTTGCGCTGAGAGGGTTTCAGCCTTAAGGTAGCGGGTCTTCTGGGGCAAGGATGAGTCTTGTTGGGATGGCGTTACGTAGAGGAGAGCGGACCCGTCGTTCTAAACTGCTCGTGCTAGGAGTCTTGGGAGACAGAACAGTGATTAGGCGAAGGGTGGAAGTGTCCCCGGAGTGAGTTTGTGTATGATAGGATCGTATGTGTATGGTAGGCCAAACCGATACAAGTTTCGATAACAAGTGAAAATTGACCTCATCCACAGCCCTTACGCAATGATAGGCATGAGTAGTACCCCTCCGGAACGACGTAGTTACACTGTCTTTTTAACCTAGATTCGAAGGTCACCAAACCAATTCGTCTTATCAGTAGCAGTAGCCTTTGTGGTCGAAATTCTCGCGTTTGTTATTGCACACATCTGATCCAGACAGCTTGTGCGTGTCACATCCCCGTCGTACTTGTTTCTAATTCCATGTCCTTCTTCCTCATTTTCAGACGGTGCAACAGTTCCAGCTGGCTCCGAGCACGGACAAGGACGTCCAGATCAAGATGCGGCTGATCACCACTCCCGAGGAACCGATCTCGCTACGGATGACTCCGCGGTAGCGCACCCGTGGTCGCCGACGGAAACGAGCGCGCCACGGCCGTCCTCCTTGAGGATTCCGTGAACTGGTGGTGATCCCCACGCTGCCGCCGGACTGACCGCCGGCCGTCGCTAGCCGCCATCTGCCGGACACTGCGGGACGAGCAGCGCCCAACTGCCAAAGATCAAGAGCAGACCAGAGCAAGGCAGCTGGGGCTGAGCCCACTACGACGTCACTTCCGCTGGCCGGAAGTCGGCCAACTCTGCGGGGTCATGTGATCGCCAGAGCCTGCACCCCGAAAAACACTGACGCTTGGCAGCTTTTGCCCCTGCATGATCCGTAACCCGGTCGGTCGATTGCATTTGTTACCATGTGTTTAAGTGACGAACAATTGACCGCCGTCTCCGGCTCACTACTTAGGAAAGATGCGCCTTTATATCAAAGTAAGCCGTTTTTTGTGTTCACGCCGGGAAACCCGAGTGGAGGTCCACTTATCTGCCTCAAATGCGGCACTCATCTACTCAGCGGAAGCTACCTGGGGGAGGTACTGAGGTCCGTCTCCATATTGCAGCGTCCAGTTCTTTCTAATGAGCCACGTGAACACGCAGCGGAGCTCCAAGCTGAAAGGTGTGACCACTGGATGGAAATTTGTTTCCTTCCGTTTGGCATCCTGTTGCCGAAGGTTACGAGCCCGCTTCGCGTTGCTTTAGAAATGCGAGCGCTGGACGCGTGATGTGACGGACACTGCGCTTCAGAGACGTGTGTCCGCTGGACTGGCTGCTGGCTCCACGCGAGCGCTGAAACCGGAGTACTCTCCTCTGATAAACACGGCATTAACATCGCCACACATTGCTCCACTTTAATCTCACGAGTGGTCTCGCCTCGCTTGCAGCTATTGGAGCCCCCTCCCCCAGTTGCCGCTTTGAGCAACGCTGTGCCTTATCGGCTTGGGCCGCATCCCGAGGAGGCCAATTACTTCCTGGCGTTGAGGGCTCAACTAGCAGGGCCAGTACAGTTGTACAGTGCCGCCGTTGAATTCCGAGACATCAGTTCAAATCGCCGTTGAATGGTGCTCGCCGACGTTTTGAGTATTGTTAACGAGATGCATTGTTCTACTGTTCTAAGTGAGTATGTACTTTAACAGGTGGAAGCACTAGTCCGTTGGTGTTCGTTGTGATGTCCAGTGAGCCAAGCGTGAATAATGTCTGGTGCTATACAACTCAACCCTGAAGTGTTAACGAGTTTAACAAGTGCGCATCACTACTTTCTCCTTTCCTCCCTTTGTTCTTGTGTTTTTTATCTCCGCGCGTAATATCCACTAACGGCTCAATCGTTTCGATCTCATGTGTGTCTTGTCAAGTGCGCGACTGACAATCTGCGCGAGATGTCGCTCAGGGGGTAACACTGGGCTCCCCACGTGTTGAGACTGTTCTTTTTTTCTTGTACGACGGCGAGTCTCCCGCTGTCCGATTCGCAGTCGAGTGTCGCCACTGCTCGGGCGGCTTGCTGCTACTATTTTATGGCAGCCGATAAGTGATCTCTACCAATTTCCAAGTTTGTGTAATTACAACGCAATCGCCTACCTGACGAAATGCAGTGCTCTGAAGGCGCAAAGGATTAAGGGGACATTTCCTTCCTGCTTTTTTGCCTTATCTTATCAGAACGTACTTACCGTAGTAGCGAGTTTCGTAGCCGTCTCCGGCTGAAGCACCAACTTAGATTAGCGGACCGTAATGACCGTAACTGCACGACCCGTAGCGCCTTATAAACGGCCAAAAACTTGCATTCGGCTGATCGTTTATTTAAATCAAGTATGTTTTCAAAGTAACGAGTCTAAGGCAGCCTTGTGGGTCTTTAAGTTCAGACGTCAGGCCGCGCGTTGAGCTGGAAATACGAGGCGACCGAGTTTGGGCTGGGAAATATTTCACTAAATCTTAATCGCGAGTTCCACAGGTTTTACTAGATCATTGATTTCTACGTTTTACCGAAGCGATGTTTGCTTCCTGAAATTTCGGCACTAACGAAAGCGAATGTTACTGCGAGAGTGACGAGTCTCCGCCGCTCATAGCAATCTTGCCAAGTCCTATATTTGCCCTACGTGTTCGACACTTTGCAGAGGTCCTGTTTTTCTGTCGCTGTTTGTCCATTTTTTTTCTCGTCGAGTATTTATTTCCTGGCCTTGGTGCGTACACTTGAGGAGCCTTGATCTCTACCGAGCGTTTTGTGCCGTCCTTGTACCTGTTCTGTGTTACCGTGTTCGAACAAAACATCTCTCCCAAATTACCGAACATTTGTGGCGAGCTACTCTGTGCGTTATGCGTTTACCACCATGCAAACGTTCTCGCTTGAAAGACTACTTTCAGTCAGTCGAGTTTTCGAAGCAGGATGGCGCACGAACAGCGTCACAGCTGTACGAAACTTAGCTCATTTTTTTTTTATTCATTCCAGTGACATTGTATTAGTTAGCAGTGAAGCATTCGTCCAGTCACTGCGCCATCTCATCTTCACGGACGCTGTAGTGTACTCGGGTTAACAAGCTCACCGAGTTGACTGGCACCTTTTTAACACAACTCACCTCATTGCACATTGTCCTATTTATCTGCGCATTTTCATACCAACCAGTCATCCAGTAAGCTCATGAGTGGCAATGCGTTCGTCCGCGAACGCCTCTTAAAGTTTTTTTTTCAAGTCAATGAAGTGCTCACGAAATGCAAGTCTGTTCGACGATTCGCTTCGTGTCTCAACAGCCCACCGATCATGGTTGACACATGCGTTGCTCTATTTTATTTTTCTGTACTTGGTGTCTGGTCTCTACATTGGCTTGCACAGTATGAAGCCTTACGGGCTACCTAATTGCTTTGCGCCGGTATGCGACGTTTCGGGCGAGTTTGGCGTTAACACAGAGCTTTCTGGTTGGCTTCTTTCTCTGTTTCGTGCTCTCCGAGTACTAACATGTCGCACACCAGTGTTGTTCACTAGATGCTCGTCGCGTGCAATGTCTTTACCATGTTTGCTCGTCTTGCCTTGGTATGAAAGAGAGCACTGTGATTTTATATAAAGAGAAATATGGCTGTCACTTGTTGAACGATGAACGCCTCAACGCCGAAGCTACCGCACACTGTACCTTTTCACGCACTGCTGCGTCTGTCCCGACATGCAAGGGACAACGCGTGGCCTGTAGTCGCCTATACTTACGCCTTAACCTATGCACAGAAACCGAAGAGGATATTGTTGTACATGACATAGCGATGCTTTGTACTGGCGTCCTTTCATTCCGGGATAACGAAAAAATGGGGTACCGCCTAACCAGACAATCGCAGACACCCTCCCTTTTTTTACACGAACGAACGAACGAGAATAAACGACCTTGTATTTCTACGAATCTGTGTGTTGGTTGTTTCTTGTTTGGCAAAATAAAGCGAAAGAAAAGTGAAGAGGAAGAAACTTTTATTGTGCACACCACGATGCGCTCAGCCTTTGGCCAAGTCCAGTAGGGCCGCGAGTCCGAGCTACGTCCAGAGCTCGTTGCACCAGGGCTTGCTGTCGCTCTGCTGCTGAGCTGGTCAGCTCGGACTGCCACTGCTCAGGGTTGGCGGATGGGATGGGATGGGGTTAGGGTGGTGAGGACAAGAGAAAGCAAGGTGGTAAGTGGCGAGAGGTATGAGACAGTGCGGGCAGTTGTAGGGGGAAAAAAGAGGTAAGTGAAAGTGCGGGCAGTTGTAGTGGAAAAGGGACGGCGAGATGTGTAGGAATGGGGTGATTATAGAAGGTTTCAGTTTGCAGGCGGCGATAAAGGGTGGCGTGGTCTGTTGGGAGGGTGGGGTGGGGCGGGGCGGGTGGTATATTCTTCGTGTGTGCCTGTAGTGGGACAGTATAGAACAGAAGGTGGAATCAAGGGGGAAGGAGGGTGTCTTCAGTGGTTGGAGGGTAGCACCCGGTGTCGGTCCTTGAAGTTGGGAGTGCCCGGTAGTGCAGATCGCGGGCTGCGGCATGAGCCGCTTCATTCCCAACCAGGCTGGCATGGCCAGGAGTCCAGACAATGGTCACTTCTAGGTCCGGAGGCAGGCAGCGTAGCATAGGTGAGGCTTGCTGTGGGGCGAGACCGGCCTGGTAAAGGCGGCAGGCTTGCTGTAAATCGCTAATTATGTGAGATAAGGCTGATTTCGATGTGTAGTAATGGCATGGGCAATGGTCAGGGCTTCGGGTGTAGGCATATTTCGGAGTATTTCGCCAGAATTGTCCAGGGTCACAAGCGTAGCCGGAGAATTGTGGGAGGGATGTGCAATATCCGTGTAGCGGGTCTGCGGGTCATTGCCGTAACGCTTCTCGAGGTGGCGTACTCGAGGTTCTCTTCGCGCCCGGTTGCCCGCTAGCCCCACGCTTTCGAGCGCTCGGCATATCGTGGGTATTTTTTAGGTGCGGAGCACCTTAGGACTTCACCATGTCCGTCCGCGTCTGTGCGCATAGCATTTACAATCGCAAAAAATCACACAGGCACCGGCGGGATTCGAGTCGGCGTCTTGTAGACCAGACAGAGTTAGTGTCAGTCATCTTACCCACTGGGCTATGAGCGTGACATAGTACCCGAGAGTCAAACGGCTTACTCCCTCGCCTGTAACGGTGCGGTGTACATTAGGGCCTCCCAATGTCCGTTCACGTCCATTCATGCGCAGACCACCATCAAGAGAAAATGTGCGCTGAAACTACCTAAAAGGGTACAAGAACACTCCAAAACACTCGTACACAGGCACAAACATAACCTAGCAACGAGAAAACGCGCGAAAACACCGGTGTATTCAGGTTGTGATCAAGTTGTAATGCACAGTGACCGCATCGAACTACGCAAGATGGCGCTACGCGTAAACACGAGATGGCGCCGCGGTGCACCGCGTATATAAGCGGGTTCCGGAAATCGCACAGCCTCATCCCGCCATGGACGGAAACGTACGTAAGCGTCACGCTGCTGCTAAACGTCTACGAAGACAACGAGCTTCCCCGAATACGAAAGCACGGCAAAAAAGCGACTAAAATCGAATGATGGTCGGGGCGCAAATCGGATGTCACTCGGGGCGCAATTTGGATGTCATTTCGAGTTCCCGTATTCCTCACCCTCGCCATCATCCACGGAGTGGAGATGCTGCCATTTTTTCTTGCAACGGGGAAGAAACACGGATACAATCAACCCTCTGACGAGCAAGGCGGCGAACGCCTGCGGGCTGCTCAGAAGAGTGACCTCGAGAAGAGAAGGTATGAAGGAGGACAACCTCGTCCGGCTAATACAAGCCTTCGTGATATGTCACGTAACTTATGTGGTGGCCTACCACCAGGGGCATCAGAGCGAGAAGAAAAAGATTGACATTCTCATACGAAAGGCGCACAAGACGGCACTCGGTCTTCCCGACACGGCAAGCACCGAAAAACTGCTTGAGATGGGAATTCACAACACGCTCGAAGAAATCGTTGAAGCGCAGCAGACGTCCCAGCTCGAGCGACTGTCGAGGACGAAGGCCGGCCGCCACATCCTTGACAAGCTACGAATTGGGTACCACAATCAGCAAGGAGTCAAGACCACGCGGCGCGAAGACGTCCGTCGGGCTCTACGCGTGGACCCAATCCCGAGAAACGTGAACCCGGAACACAACAACGGCAAACGCCGAGCCAGAGCCAAGGCCCTCACCGACAAGTTCGGGGTGGACCCCGGCGCACGGTTCGTCGACGCAGCGGAATGCCCGAACAGCTCAAGCTATACAGCCGCGGTGGTAGACGCGTACGGAGTCACGAGAACGGCCGCAAGCATCAAGTGCAACAGAGCGCAAGAGGCAGAGGAAGTGGCCATCGCCCTGGCACTCGAGACGGGGACTGCGCCACGGGGCTCAGCGACTCTCGACAAGCCATTAGAAATTACGCCAAAGGGGAGGTATCACCCGTCGCCGAGAAGCGCCCCGTCTGGTTTCCAGCACACGAGGGCAAGGTGACGGAAAAAAAGGAACGAGTCTGCTCACGCCGCGGCGCGCTCACTATCCCTCCGCGCCGCCGGCAATGAGGCAGACGCCGAAAGACTCTGGTACAGCACGAAGGACAGAATGGTCACCTACAACGAGATCCCCAAGGCGTACCGACTGGCTCGAAGGAAGCTCCCTCCACCCAGCGAAAAGCTGGACAGAGCCCTGACGCTAACATTGCTACAACTGCAAACGGGGACTTTCCCGACACCACTACTCCTGCACAAGATGTATCCCGAAGCGTACCCTGACAGCAAGTGCAAGGTCTGCCGCAGGGAGACGGCGACTCTCACGCACGTGCTTTTGGACTGCAGGAAGCATCCCGAAGAGGCAAAAACAGGAACTCTGCCGCCGCGACTTGAAGCGGCACTGTCGTCGTACGATCAAGACGACCAGCTCTGGGCCGTCCAGCAAGCCCGAGAGGCAGTGACTCGACAGGATCGGGACGCTCCCTCCAAGGCGACCTAGGCCCAGTCGACGGGCGTAACGCGGGCCACAGCTCGCGTCGCGTCGGTTTTGCAGGCTAAATAAACGTTTCTTCCACTCCACTCTACTCCTGCAACGGCGAACTTCGGGATTGTTCACCGGAACACAACAGTGTGGTACCGATCCCCTGCAACGTGCATCCATCACACCACCATGAGCGCAGACAAGATGAGGCCATATGTACACACAAGCAGTACCACTCTAATCCAGGGGTGTGCTATGTAGACTGGGCGAGGTACCCTGGTCGAAGCGCGGTAACGGCTGTGTTGGTTTACCAGCATAGTAATGCGATATCCTTGTATTCAGTCATCACGTCCCGCCCAGAAACGGGAGAAGTGGGCATTGCACTCGCTATCGCGGGTACACGGGCCAGCACCATAGTATCAGATTCGAAGACGGCCCTGCGCAACTACGCAAGAGCGAGTGTTTCTACGGACGCGGCGCATACACTACGGACCTGCTCTGAGTCAACAGCAACACAAGTCCGCCTGATTTGGACACCAGCGCACTCGTCCCTCCCGGAAAACGAGAGGGCACGCGAGGCAGCCCGAGGATTCTGCAACGAGGCTGACCTCGAGCCTGAAGAGGTGCCGTCTGACACAGGGGGGAGGGATAGACTCTGGACATATCAGGAAATTATAAAGCACTAGTTAAACCTCGATATAACAAAGTCGTACTTGCGGGCAAAAATTTAGTTAAATCGAGAATTTCGTAAAATCCAGGTTTCAATTTTACAGTTAATTTAACCAGTTATTGAGGTTTCAAAACATTGACCATCGCTCAGAAACAACTTCTATGTAGTTACCTCTCCACTTAAGCCGAAATTTGTACTAAAACTGGCCGCGAAAATTGTGTGAATTAAGAGCTTCAACACTTAGGCAATGGAATTCGGATAGCCGACAGTAGTTCGTGTCGTCGTAAAACCGGTGCTTTTTCCGCAACGCCACATTAAATATGATAGCAGACTAGGTTTACACCTTTTCTTTTTTTCATTTCGGTCACTACTAAACGCCACTGTTAGTCAATTGAACCCGCGTTCATGCCCCGTGAACTTCACCCCGGCGAGGTGCTGGTTCGAAGTTACGCCTCTTTTCGTCCGTTCAGTGGTAGGCTTAGGCGCGGTGTTGAGGGGTGCGGCGGGCCAACAGCGGAATGGGGCTATAAAGCTTTCGAAAGACTTTTCATGCACAAAGGCTCTGCAGTATGGATGCGTGGTGCAACCACGACACTCGAGGTAAAGCCATGATTGAGAGTTGAGCGGAGTACACACGGACCGCTTCACTTTGTGGAGCAGCGCTTACGCGCTCCCGCTAAAGCGGAAAGCTTACATTAAATATCTTCTGGCCAAATTTGATTAAGCAATTACTTTTATGCCCGCTGAGCCCTAAAGAAACCAATTTCTCCGCATCACAGCTGTCTAATGAACACGTTTTGACCACGTTCGGAGAGCAATTTATTGCCACCAGCACTCGATGTTCAAGCCGTAGTGAAGAAGTCTGTAAGCAGTGCTTGGCGTTTATTGACCAGGGTGGGCTTTACGTGACGCTCGTATGCTGACAGCGCTAACAAGGCTTGCTCTTCAACATTCGCGTGCGCCTGCGTGAATCCGCAGAACGTCGATGGCATCCATCACTTCAATGGCCTTCGGTTTCACCGACGCTTCCTCAGGCTCTTGTTCGGAACACTTTTCTTTCCCTTGGAGTGCTCATGCTGCTTATAAGACTCATCTAATAATGGACGAACAAAATATTAATGTGATTATCAGCGAGCACAACCTAGAGCAGCAGCACCGTGAGCAAGGATGCGTAGAAAAAGACACTTGAAGTAGGCTTCGGCCTTCGGCAGCCTAAGCATAGAGGGCGCTGGCGTAGGCAACGATGGAGATGTCAAAATGGGGACCGCACTATTAAACAGTCCATGACCGCTAGCGGTTTTTGAGAAGCTTCTTTCATCGCTTTTAATTGTTGTCAACCGCATAATTCACCGCTTTTCTTTCATTTTAGCCTTTTAAGAGTTAATGTGAGTACTGAATGTTTTCAATGTAGGCTCTGAGAGGCAAAATAAAACGTGCCTCGACCGGAATTTCGTTCTTCCTTTCTCGCCATGACTTAGTTAAATCGAAAGCGCCGCACGAAATTACTTCGTAAAATCGAGATAAAAATACATGGATTTAGCAAAATCTTGATAGAAAACTTCAGAAAATTCGTTATATCACGAATTTCGTTAAATCTAGGTTCGTTATATCGAGGTTCAACTGTATAGGCTCAGTCGTCTGAAACTTCCAGCCTTCCAGCAGCTCACAGCCTCCTTATAAGAGGGCAATCAGTAGCGGGGCGTAGGCTGCAGAAATACTTTCCCCCACCCCGCCATATGCCATCGACAGTACCCATAGAGATACCAGGACACGTGCAAAATGGTGTCTACTGTCAGCTGCTTCACTCACACACATGGTTTGGGCCTGCCATCTCAAACCCCAGCTTTCCAGGCCAGGATTTCACATATTACAAGCAGTGGGAGGCCACGATTCTCAGTTGCATCCCTGAAGACAAGTTGCTGTCGTCCAGCTGGTGGAAGACGCCGTCAGGGACCACGGGCTCCTTCCTGGCTGTCGTTCGTCGTGGACGCCGTTCGACGAAGAACCCACCCGGAACCTCAAGAGTTGGTTACGCCCAGCAAAGCTCTCTCTCTCTCTCTCTCTCTCTCTCTCTCTCTCTCTCTCTCTCTCTCTCTCTCTCTCTCTCTCTCTCTCTCTCTCTCTCTCTCTCTCTCTCTCTCTCTCTCTCTCTCTCTCTCTCTAGCTGTACAACAGCTACGCTGTTCAAATCTGTTCAAATCTAAGTTTGTCACACACGGGGAAGGACACCGAGACGCCTACTAGTGCGGTGAGGACAGAAGGGAATGACTGGCTATATCAAAGGAGAACGTAAGTGGCTACAAACTACGTACACAAAACATAGGCACCATGAGAAGCAAAAGAAAAAAAATGGACAAGACGTATTTCGCGTTGTAGTCCTTGTTGGGGCTCCACAGCATAACGTCGCAAAGAGCCTAAATTAATTCCCTTGCGATTTGTTTCGGGATAGTTTCCGTAAAACAGGAGTTGCAGCCGTTTTCTGTAGCGGTGTATTCCGGCTGTAGACGGATTTATATTAACAGCAGACGGATTCTGTAATGTTTACAACTTCACTGGTGAACTAACTATGAATCTGGGCTTATTGATGGGGTTGCACCTATAGAGGTCAGTTTCAGTACGATTAGATTGAGAGCTACAGAACATTTTACATTCCCTCTGGAGCAAGCGTCGCGATTATTTTTCGACGCGACCCGGTAGAAGCACGCCATTTTGGCCAGAACCTAGCGCTGGCCAGCTTCGCTGTAGAAAAGAAAAAGAACGGACGGATCCCCTACAAAGCGCGTACGGGGAATTCCGCGAAACCTATGCTGCTGACGCGGCGAGGGAGAAGACGACGCTTTTATGACGGTTTGTACACGCTTAGATTCCCGGCCAAGCTTTCGCGTGGGCGACAGCAGTGACGATCATAGTTTTCGAATTGGCGCACGCTAAAGTGTCGCAAGAGGAGGGTCTGACTAGCAGCCTTCCCACAAGCTGCACATCTCCCAGCGAGAATGCGTCATTGCTATACGTGCCCGTCAAATCGATGATGTACTGCTTAACACAAGTATAGCAACGTCAACTTGGGCTCAGAGCAAACGAGAAAGAGCATTTTAAATGCGCTTGATGATCGTTGTTAAAGGTGAAATAAAAGGTTGCATTTGCTTAGTTTCAATCAAGTCAGTTAAGAGTCTAAGTGGAATAGAAGAAACTTAACAGGGATATTTCGACTGTTCAAACGCTCCAAATTATTAATTTAGAAGCTGTTACTCGAGTTATACGACAGGATAAGCAAACGTCCAAGGATAATTCAATAGAAAATCATTTCTTCAAAGTGGTTCAGCTCAATCGTACATGAATTATCTTTAAAGTGTTCGTTACAGTTGATTGGAGATAATGTGGACCATGCGGCCATTTTGTATTAACCATTTAATAAATACTACGGTTTTTCTTGATAAGCGACTATTTAAGGAACAGACGCAAAACATACAGGCACCAGATAAACCACTTCACTTTGATTTTACGACAGCATCGAAGTTTGGCTCAAGACCCTTGGTCACGCATCAGCGCGATAGCGTTCGGACAAATACTTTTCGACGCAATTCTAAAGCATAATTATTGGTGTACCTTGCGAACGGTGTTGTTGGATATCAACTCAATAAGTTCCACAAACACAAACAAATCGCGCGTGTACCGCCCCGAAGTTAACCAATATGAAATGTCCTTGCTGCTACCTCCTCCTGTGTCCGCGGCATGCTCTGGAGAGAGGAGCCGGCCTACCTAACACGGCATCCCCTGCGACAAAAATGGCTGTGGCATGCGTTGTGGTGACAAAGACTTGGCGTTGTTTCCCGCTACAGAAAATGGCTGCTGTTGTAAACAGTCAATAAAGATCTGAAGAAAATGAGAGAATTATCCACTAACGCGCAGCATTCTTATGCCGCTTGTGTAGAGTGTGAGTTGTTTACAGCCAAATATGGCTATGAGTAGCGGAAGACGTTGGATTATTTTATTCTTTTAAAGTTCTCTTTTGTTTCTTTTCGTCAATGATGTCAACATACGCCATTATAGCGACTAAGTGCCTTGGATTTTTCCCCCTTGAAGCAAGGGGTACTGCACGGTTGGCCCATTTATGCTATTTTTGCACGTATTTACAACGTTCTTTAGCGGAGTTCTTCATTATCTTTTTGGTTTTTGCCGATGTATAAGATCCATATTTTTTTTTATTTTTTCAGATATTTTTTGTGAATTTTATAGTCTTTATTTTTTTTATTTTCAAGTTTCTCGAAATTTTGTTGACCAATTATCTCCATTTACGCTATTACAACGATTCTTGGTGTTCTTTTTCAACAAATATGAATTTTTGTGGAAATGCATGGCGGTACATGGCGTTACTTCAGATTCCAGCGTTTTCGGGGATTCTGCACGAGCGGTAAGCCTTTTGAGATCACTACAGCGTGACCATTCATGACAACGTTGAGCTGACAACAATCGAGAAATTCGAGTACCTGCTGACGTACTTGATCGGCGACGCCAGGCGAGCCATCGAGGGTATCCGACTCTCGGAAGCAAACTACAACGTTGCGGTGAGCGCCCTCGTTCAACGCTTTGGCCATCCAGAGTTGCTCATTAACGAGCATATCGATCAACTGCTGGCATTCACACCGATACGTAGCTCGACGAATATCGACAGGCTCTGCGAGTTG